>NC_048893.1:139899489-139915320 GCF_011077185.1 Oxyura jamaicensis
TTTTTTTTTTTTTTTTTTTTTTAATGTTGGGGTCATATGGGTGAAGCTGTTCACAGAACAGTGCTCTAAACACCTTTCCCAGTGATGCAGTGGAGGTTGGGGACATTCGGCTTGCAAAGGCCACCAGGGCTGTCCATATGCCCATTTTGCCAATCTGTCTGGAGCTCAGGCTATAGCTGGACAGGGGGAGGAGGAGGCAGACAGGAAGATCTGAGACCAGTGTTACCACTGGGGTAACTGTGAGAAGGACCCACCTCATCACCTCTGAGTGGTATTTTGCCCTAGTCCCCAGAGTGAGATTGGGGGGGTTGAGAAACCCCCCCCAGGCATCATTGAGCACCTGCTAAAAGCCAGCGATTCAGAAAAGCCGGGGGCACTAAAGACATTTATGAATTAAGAATTAATTTAAGAATTTATGGACTTTTGTTCTATCCTGAAACAAACGTGATGCTTTCAGCCCCCAGAGGCACCCAGCAGATGCCCCACTCTTCCCTGCTAACCCTCAGGCTAGGTGTGACGGTGCTGCTCAGATGCCCTGTGCCCTGGCCCCTCTCCATCTCTCCATGCTCGGCTCTCCAGCCCAGCTCCCTTGCCTCCTCCTCGTTTCAGAGGCAGTTAGCTGCCCAGGGCCAGATATCAATGATGCTTTTTCCTCCAGGACGAGGCTCTAAAAGAGGGCAGTGGGTATCTCCCGCGGAGCCCCTGAAAGCAGCAAGCAGGGACCTGCCACGCCGGGCGAGGGATGACCGAGCCCAGCTGAACGTGACTAATTTCTCAGTCCCTGCTTCGTGTGCACATGACCTGTTAAAAGGATTAAATTAAAGGAATTCCCAGAGCTAATCTAGTGATGATATTATGAGAGACAGGAGCTCAAGTGCATCCCGGGGATGGCTGATCGGGTTGCCTAGGATGTATTATTTATGGGGCCATCTGTTTTAGACAGAGATTGAAGTCTGAAGGGGAGGAAGGTTTTGATGGAATTCAGGCATTTAATTGAGACAGGGGGGTAGTAACTCCCCCCAGATAAATAAATAAATAAATATGATGTAGTTATTTAGGAAATAAAGCTGGAACCAGTGTACCTGTGTGCTGATCTCTTCCAAAAAAAAGACTGCTTGGCTCTGGGAGCCCTCAAGTGTCTCCACAGAAGGGACATTCACAGTATGGTGTGTAAGTGCAGGGGAGAGAGGTGTGTAAAGGGGCTCCAGCCTGAGTGAAAAGCAATGGTAGAAACAGATCTGTAACTGGAATGTGAGGAGGCAGGGGGGAAGCCAAAAGAGGCAGTGGCTGCAGGCAAACAGGACGAATTTCCCCAAAATAGCCCGTTCAGTTACTGGATAGCTCAGTAAACTTAGGATCTGTGCACAGCTATTAGGGGCAATACAAAGCCAAATCACAACTGTGAGAAATAAGCTGTCTCTCTTTCTGACTTAGGGTGACACGTTATTTAAATAATATGGGTCAGGAAATATGAAATAAAATATCTCAATGAACAGAATTCGTGTCCTTTCCCTTCTTGCCCGTCTCCCGTGGTGCCAGAAGCAGACACGTTCGTCTGAGCTTTCCCCATTGCAGTTGCCTCATCAGATTTCTAAATATCAGCGCTTCCTCGGGCTAATGTCTAAGCCCATCCTAGCGATCAGGAATGAAACTCATCCCAAAGCTTTGTTTGGAAAGGATCTGCTAAACCTTTACATGGAAATTTGCTGAAAGCTACCTGTCAGTTTTCTGCCTGTTTTCCAATAATTCAGACTAATGACTCGTCAGCCCCTTTTTCCCTTCCTTCTGAATCTGTCTCGAAGGAGGTTTCTGCTCCAGTTACTGGTTTAATAGCACAATGCTATATACCGAGGCAAAATTCTCACCCCGTCTTACTCGATTTGTCTCACAACTGTGCTCATAATCCTTATTTTATTAGTTATTACAAAAATAAATAAATAAATAAATCTGAGCAACTGGTTTTAGTGTTCAAAAATGTGTGCCTCCGAACTGGAACAATGCTTAAGGACTGTTGTTCTGCACAGGAAGCTTTGCTTACGAAAACACAGAACCTGGTCACAGACTATAAGAAAGACTGACGAGTACAAAATCATAAATTAAAATCAAAATCATAAATGAAAGTCATACAGAATTCTTGTTTAGCTGAAATTTCAGCTTCTGTAACATGGAAGGTATTGTCTGTGTTTTATCGTTCAGGGTAGGGATTAGGTTTCTGTCTGAGGTGTGACTTGTCCTATGACCCACACGCCAAAAGTTCAGGCACCAGGCAGGGAGACCCATCCCACAGGAGGAGACCGACTGGGAGGATGTGCAGGGACTGCTTGCACCCACAAGCTGCCCATTGCAGTGCAGAAAGCTGTGTGCAGTGCAAACTGCACCAAGATTATTGCTTGGGGACACAAATGGACATGCACCATCTTCTTATCTGAGTTAGCAAGATGATAAAAAGCAACCAAGCGACCAGAGTGCCTTTTTGTCCCCTTTGCTGAAAGGTTGACAGCAGCAGCAGGTTTGCCTCTCCTTCTGTCAGCCCCAAAGCCTCCTGAGGACTGGATCAACTCTCCTGGGACAGCTCAGGTTGACAGCTCTCGTCATGCTGCAGGGAAATGACTCACTTGCCAAGGACAAGACCTTTGGGCAAGAAAAAGGCTAGAGATTTCCAAGTCCTTGCAGGACAAAATGCTGAAGGAGATGAAATCAAGTGGCCTTTGAGTAGGTGTCTCTGCAGAGGCTTCTTCATTTTCCTGCCAGCAAAGCAGAAGAATCATGAGAGTCTCTTAAAGAATACCTACCAGCCAGAGGCGTCGCGTCTCCTTGTGTGTTGTACAGCTCTTATCACAAAGTATCTGCTGCTGCCACCCTGCAATTAGCTCAAGGATGGGAGCAGCCTGCTGATTTCACTGTCATTAGCTACTGCTGCTGTGGCTACACGGCCACACGGGCTGGCAACACTTCTCAAGTTGCCTCTCTTGCTCAGAACAATGTCCTACCAGGTAGCTGGCACAATCTAGAAGAATAACCCCATTGCTCAAGTTCAGCTGCTCTTTTCCATGTCCTCTCTTGTCCCGTGTCTTTTGCATGCTGGGTGCACCACTGTGTTCACCTCATGAAGCTGGTGTGCAGTGAGAGCAGCTCCCAGAAGGGCTGAGGGAAGGAAGGAGGTGTCTGCAGTAGTGGTGAGCCATCAGGGGACTCGGTCTCATCTAACAGGTTCCCCATTTCTGCTCAGTGCCCTCTGGTCCCCTCTGCTGGTGGATCACTCGGTCAGTGATGGAGTGGATCAGGAAGTGGATCCAGGTGAAGTGCTGGGGGAGTTGTTTGCCTTTTATCCCTTGGGGTACTTTGAGCTAAAGCCCCTTTCTTGGTACAGGTCACTGTGTGGCTCCACGGAGAGCTGTGTGGGCAGACACAACAGGAGGGGAAAAAGTTGGGCAGGGACTACTTAACTCATCACGCTGTTAAAAGTTATTCACTCAATCAGAGCCTCACTTGAACCCCAATTTTAGTTATCTGAGAGAGTAGATGTCTTAAAATAAGTGCTGATGTTTCTTGTGGAGTCAGCAAAGAACCACCACCACCAAATCCTTTGGAGGCTTACAGGTCCTGTTCCTTTAGTTTTAGAAGCCTGCCCTAGGTGGACTGGGTTTTGCACAGGACACGAGCTGCAGCAGTGGCATTGCTGAGGTCTGCACGATCGTGTTACATTCTAGTGGCTGCAGTAAGTACAGCCTCACATCTCAGCACTCCTGCATGAACGTGGATGCCACTGGTTGCCTTCAGGTGAGCCACGTGCAGGGTACCCAGGCTCTTATGGTCTGCATAGAGTCACTGTATGCCCATAGCTGCAAACATACACCCTCATGTGGCTAGGCATCCTGAGGTGTGATCCAAGGGCTACATCCATTTCCATCAAACCCCAGGGTACATGTCTTGTCTTAGCTGTTCTGCATTGCAAACCTCCAAAGTACAGCTGTAACTGCATCAAAAGCTTCTTTAAACTGACGGTGATTTCCTTGGGCTATTTGCAACACCACTGGGATGTCCCATTATAGGCCAGATTTTTTTAACACACAGATGTTATGAGCCATGTTCATTGCCTGTCCCTGATTTGTTATGGATTCAGAGAAATTATATTGAAAGTACTATTTCAATCTTGTTTATTCCTCCTGGATTTCCATAGCAAGAAGTAAGAAACACTGTGCGTTGGATAAAATACTCTTCTGCTACAGCTTTGTGATGTTTGGATCCCACTTGGCATAAACCAAGAGTATGAACCACAGAATCAGTGAGGTTGAAAAAGACCTTCAAGATCATCAAGTCCAACCATCAACCTGACCAACAGACTCCCACCACTAAGCTATGTCCCTTAGTGCCACGTCCTCACATCTTTACAAGACAGAGCCCTCCATAACCAAGCCTGCCTAGCTCTGCAGGCCATTTCTTCTCCCTCTGCCCTCCTGCTAGCCCTCACCATGCAGCTCCTCCACACAGATCCTGGATGGCAAGGCTCAGCTCTGCAGCCCTGTGGTACACCAGCCTCCAACACCTGCAAGGAATTAAGGGAGGCTGAAATACTCCTGGGAGCCCATCGCACATTGCGCAGCCTCCACAAAAAAACGAATTCCTTTCGCATGAGAACACGGGTACATCTGCTTGCGATCATCCTTCTCCAGCCAGCCGGCCTGCTGAAGCAGAAATGTGATTCTCCACAGTTTGGTCAGTGTTTGCAGCTGAGAGGCCAGGATCTGGGAGGAGCAGAATAAGCCTGCCTTTCACCCGCAGCTTCCCCAGCAGCCTGCCCACCCTGGCGCTCACCGTCCTGGGCGCCTCTTGCCCTACTTTCAGGAGTTGAGAAATGATTAAATAAAGAGAAACTTGTTCTGTGGCAGAAAAAAATAAAAGGTCTGTTCTTCTGGCCAGGCACTTGGGATGGAGACAGGAAGTATATTATTTTAAAGGTAAAATGATAAAATATTGGTTTGCCGAAGGAATGGGATGAATATCAAAAACATATCTTCAGATATTACCATACAAAAAGTTATTTGAGGACTGTGTAATTCTGCCCAGACAACAGCTGTGGGGTGTCATAAATAAATGTTTTAGCCTTCAGTTGTTTGCAGACTCATACAGGGTATTTTCCTTGCCGTAAGAAGGCTCTTTGTCAGTGTGCGCATGCACGTGTGTGTGTGTGCATGGGTGTGTGAATGCACGCTCTGTAGCCAAGGAAATGGCTAAAAATAATGCAAGTAAAGGGCAGTGAGTAGACACAGAGGAATACTATCAGAGTCTCTGGTGATGCTACTGTTTATTTCTTAATATTTTCTCCATTTCAGCTGACCAGCAAGGAAACAACTTGAAATCCCTGCTGTAATGAAAGGCCCATATTCCATCCCACTTCAGGCTGCAGCACAGATGCGCTATGGCTTAGGTACTCCTACAGATTTGTCAGATTAGATTTAAAAGTTTGCCTTGCATGCTGCCACAGAAAAGGGCCACAAAAGCAATTTATAAGTGCAATTAACAATGTCATGTTTGGAGAATAAAAGGAAGGTATTTTTAGAAAAGAAAGATTGAATATCAAGTAGCTCAACTTTAGAGTCATAGAATCATAGAACCATTTAGGTTGGAAAAGACTTGTAAGATTGTCTGGTCCAACCTTTTACCTAGCATTGTCAGGTGCTCCATTAAACCATGTCACTAAATTCTACATCTACACGTTTCTTTTAAGACCTCCAGGGATGGTGACCCAATCACTTCCCTGGCAGCCTGTTCCAATACCTCACAGCCCTATCAGTGAAGAAATATTTCATAATACCCAACCTAGAACTCCTCTGGTGCTTCTTAAAGCCTTTTCCCCTCATCACTTATCACAGAAGAGCCCAATCCCCACCTCCCTACAACCTCCTTTCAGGTAGTTGTAGAGAGCAATAAGGTCTCCCCTGATCCTCCTTTTCTCCAGACTAAACAACTCCAGCTCCCCCAGCCACCCCTTGTAAGACTTGTTCTCTAGACCTTTCACCAGCTTTGTATCCCTTCTCTGGACACACTCCAGCACCTCGATGTCACTCTTGTATTGAGTGACTGAACTGCACTGAACACACCACTCGAGATGTAGTCTCACAAGAGCTAGGTACAGAGGGACAATCACTTCACTAGTGCTGCTGGCCACACTGTTCCTGACACAGCTGTATGGGAGAATACTGTGATGGGCATGGCCTTGGCTCTCCGTGACCTCTGCATGCCCAATGATCACCAGACTTTTAGCCCTGTGCTTGCTAAAGGACAGACCCTGCTCTTCCACCCTGACCTTACATGACTTTTAGAGCTCTAGTTCTTCTAGAGAAGTGCTTCTGTAAAACCCATCGTCAGATCCAAGTGTTCCTGAGGAAGAGGGAGATCCTGGTCTCCTTTGGCAGTTTTGCTAGCTATAGACAGTGAAACATAGATCATCAGGTGTTTAAAATTTCAATGCATTTGAAAAAATTGAAAGTCTTTTTGTAGTGTCTTCTAGTAGGGGAATACCCACATGCTCACAGCTATATGGCTGGCCTCTAACATCTTGTACTTTAGCCATGACTTAACCAAAGTGAAGATGAGGTGCAAGAATATGTGAGAGTACATCCCTGCAGTCTGGCAGGAAAGCTTTGCATATGGGTCAGGTATTATTCCTAATTCCCTCTTCAGGAGCCTGTCACTGCAAATATCTGCTTCGTGCAGCACTTGTTCATCTCTCCAGCTTGACTTCCTTATAAGAACCATCCCCAGTCAGTGGGGATGGTGGTGGACAGGCACCATTTAAAAAATGTGCAATGCACATATTTATTGACTGGTATGCACACTTGAACATTGCGATTTATCCACACACATTCACAAACACACAGGCAGAACTTTTATCCACCAGCAGAACAACCTATGCTAGCGCATGAAGATCCAAAGGGAAACATCTGTCGTTAAAAAAACTATAGGCAGAAACATTTATTTAGCACAGGCTGATATACAGAAAGGTTTTCATGCTGTGTTTGACTTGACTTACTGCAGGCAAGATGCAATGATGTGAAGAAGGGATGTCTGAAAGAAACTGTGTGGGATCTTTTCTGGGGCTTCTCCCTCTTGTCTGTTCCTAAACGTTCATTCAGGCGTTGCAGCACACTGGCACTGTGTAATGAATCCATTCTGGTCCTATTTAGAGATCTCATACTCGCTGCCTTTTTATTTTAATACAGCTTCATGCCTTGTGAATGCTAATGCCAGTCTTCTTGACCGACCTCTTCCTAATGGTGATATATAGAGATGAGAAGCTCTCCTGTGACAGACACAGATGGGATTCCCTTAGCTGTGTCAATAGCCTTTGAAAGCATTGATCACGGAGTGTGGAACTGCCTGTGGAAGCGATCATTTAACAGAGCGTGGGTTTTCAGTTACAGGAAGGAAAAGTCCTCATGTCAGTACATCTCAGTCAGCCAGACTGATGCTTGAATCTCAATTTAGCGATGGGAAAACTCACCTCCATTTTACTCTTCTTAGTAAAGGCTCTTTTTGTAGAGGCTGTTCTTACCACTTTCCATGCAGAGTTCATCCTCAGCAGGCGGCACAAGCACAAGTGTTTTACTTTGGGGAAAAAATGTGCTTTGTCAAGACCTTATGCAATTGTGTCTTACTCCTGCCCCTCTGTCTTTAAGATCTGCTCTGCCCTTTTCTTCGCTCTGCTGCTTACCTGCAGGCCCTTGGTTCCGTGTAGCCCTGTAATCAGACATTTGTCCTTTTTTCAGATAATGCCTGAAGCCACTGCTGTGCAATCGATGGGAAAATGGTAACAGCTAGGTGGAAGAAAAGTTGGTTTCAGCTGACATTTCTGTGTAAATTTGGAACAAAGAGTTTCATGGGTGATTTGTAAATGTACAATCTCTTTGCTACCACCTGGCTTTTCCCTCCTTTCACATCAGAGAGAGGTGCATTGATTTTAAGGCTGGAAGACATAAATCTGATCTGACCACCTGCATAATTCAGATCCTCTGACATTCCTGTATAAACACATCTTTCAGGATCATGAAGAGTACTTCTGACAGAGATTGTCTTTTAGAAAGAAAAAGTAATCTCCCATTGATTAAGAAAGACCTACCTACTCCAACACCAACCCTCTTAAGTTCTTCCTGTGTTGTCCAAGAAAAATGCCTGATACTTTCCACATGCTTGTTAACCCTCATCTCATATTTTTTAATCTGAAGTTAGACTCCGAAGCTATTAAACGGCCACTTAGATTGTATCTTCTTCTCCATCTGCACATACCTCACCAGTGCACAGAATTCTAATAACAGTGAAAAAAAAACTGACACATTTCATAACTGTCATTGTTCTTGTCACAAACTAATCCTTAGATAATTTTAGATAATTTATTCCTAAAGCTGTTCACATATTCTGGGAAAGGCAAAGACAGATATATTTTCCAATATAATACTACGAAGAGAATATGCTAGATCTTTGAATAATATTTCTATTTTGTATTTTTATATATAGAGAGAAGAATTTAGTTCTCTGTATGTGACAGCCTACTTTTAAATGAAAATACATGACATTTCAGTGGAAACCAGAAATAAATATGGGAGAGAAACCTCTGACGAAACATGAAGAGATGAAATTTGTCCATAATGAATCCAAAATGTAAGTATTCTATTGGCCTTTATTTTTTTTTTTCTCTTTTAGCCTAGTCTAGAGCTGTCTGTGCTCTTACAGGTAAATTAATCTGTGCCTTGGGCAGCAAGGACTTTCCATGGCTAGAGGAGGCTGATTGATTGTTTCAGATATTGAGACTGCAGGTTTGATGGGAACTGCACAGCAAAGCTGACAGTAGTAGAGATTTGTGGATTTTCTCTTCTTTACTAAAATGTATACCTTACAAAAAACACTTTTTTTTTTTTTTTTTTTTCAGGTGAAAAGAAAAAGGCCTCTGCTATGTATTTCTCTCTTTCTTCTCCAAAAGTTTCAGTATGATTTGTCTTAAGCACAAATAATAAGTCAAGAAAGATTACTGCTATGAAAAACAATTCCATATTTTTCTTATTTAGTGGCTTTGCAATGGTTCGGTGATTTGTTTATATCGTGTTGTGGTTTTCTTTTTTATTTTCTAAAGTGTAGAAGAATTTCTCATGAAAGGTCTAACACAAACCACACAATAAAAATTTCATGTAAAATGATCAAGGATAGAATGTTGACCTTATTAAAGCCAAGGGCATTTGAATCAAAAGGACCTGAATTCTTTTCCAGGTGCCTAGAATTTGCTCAGCAGTGTCAGGCAGGGAACACTGTGCTCCCATGTTGGGTGCTTCACACTTTAAAGGGTGAACTGTCTGTACACCCCTGTTTTTCTCCTCACTGAGAAAAGACAGTGAGCATCCTATCTTTCTGTCTCCTATAAAAAGATGGTTACCAGCAACAAAGTTGCATTGCGTCTAACTTGCTGTCACTGCTTCTGCATTAATCAGTAGCAAAAATAAATTTTTAACTGACTGTCTTTGAGAAGATGTTCTCATCCCAGCTACAACTTCAACAAAAATAATCTGGGACTAAATTACCTTCAGTGTTCCCTCCATCCCAAGCCTTTCTATGATGCCATGAATTTCATCCTACTGCACAGCCTCTCCTGCACCAGTGTACAAATACCCTGCTCAAGTCCTCCCCGGCTCCCAGGAAATTTCAGCCAAAGTGTATTAGAGCTACAGCCATTGCATCGTTAGTAGTAACTACCAGGTGAAAGTACTTTTCTGTGGCCACCATTAGGTGGTAACATTATCTAATAGAAAGACGGGATTTAGAGGAAGGTATGGGGCCTCAGAGGCTGGGTATTGCTGAAAAACGAAGCCTCCATCCTTTGGCCAGGAAGGGTATCACAGATCCGCAGTGCAGGACGTGCAACCAGAAGATACGTTAAAGGAAGAAGATGTTTTCTAAGAAAATATTACTGCAGTTTCACAGAAGAGACAGTTTTCATTGGGCCCCCCCCCCCCCCCCCCCCAGAGAGGGGTGAAGGAAGTGGAAGGGAACATAAAGGTTTATAGTAGCAGATCTTAAGAAAGGAAGAAGCAAAGTATTTTGGTGTTGTGTTTGGTAGCTCTAAGCTATTGAATTGGTCACCCCACCCTGAAGAACTACAGTGCCAGAATTCCCATTTCTGAAGCAGATTAGCTTTCTGGTTAAACTGTATTTAATCTGGCCCAAAGCTGAACGATCAGGCCCCAGAAGGGGTTGTTTTCTCAAGGGGGCATGCTTGGTCAAGAAGGAGCAACATGCTGGTGATGGATGGCAGCTCCTCAGTGCAGCAGCCATCCTCAAGGGCAATATCTCTGGCACATAAGAGCAATTGTGCCTGTACTTCGAGGAGCTAGCAGGGACTTTAGAGGCTTGAACAAATCTGGGCAGGTTCTTCTGCCTGGGTGAACGAGAGCCAGCTTTAGTCCGGAAGGTGTGCAGCCTGATTAGCACACGTTCATACACCCCGTGCAACCTCAGGAGAGCACAGAGCCGTGGACGAAATGTGTGCCTTCATATGGCAGCTACATTTCTGTACAACAGCACTTTGCAAGACCCAGGCATAGCAGCAGCAGACTGGAATTTAATCTTTCTGGGATGAATGGGATGCCACACTGCTCTTATGATTCAAATTGAATGTCTGTGTGGCTATTTGCAGGACAAGCACTTAAATGATCACAACAGGCAAAAATGCCCCCCTCAAATGCTCATAGTCAGTGGCGGTGCAGCATTGCACTGCCAGCTTGGTAAAGATTGCCTTTGAAGCCGCTGGCATCCAAGCGTGGCTTGCTGCAGCAGGATTTCATGCTGGAAGATTAAAGATGCCATGATCTCTTACTCAGCAGCAGCACACAAGGACTACAAAAGGTGCACTCTCCTGGAAACTGAACTGTAAATCAGAAATGTAATCCAGCATCAAATGGGCAGAGGCACAGCCTCCATCACAGGGAGGGCTTGGGCAAGGCGCTGGTGAAACTGGAGAGCACAGACACAAAGCAGAGCTGGTGAAAGTGGCTGCACAGCAAATCAAGGGGGGCATAAGGTCACACTTGATAACGTCAGAAAGAAAACTGCAGCTTCCACTCTGATAACCTGATAAAGTTGTATTCAGAGCTGAGATGCTCCAGCTGCTGTTAAGGCTCCCAAAGCCTTGTGCTCAAACCCAGGAGACAGAAATCACCTGTTCTCAGCAGCAGGTGACTTTACCTTATTTCTACCATTTTGGCAGAAATATTCCATGCCAGGGACCTGCCCCAGGGCCTGAGGGTGCCTGCAGCACATTCTGCTGCTTCCCCTGGTCTAGGTGTTGCTGATGTGATGGTACTGTGCCCCCAGACCAGCTTTCTGGTGAAGCACGAGGAAGGAAATAATGATCTTGTGATGAGGATTTGGCTGGGGACCTGGGAGGACTGGGAGACCATGGCAGGTGGGACAGAGTAGCTATGTGGGGAAGGGTTTGGTTACCATGAACAGTCAACTGGCAGCACAGCACAACATCAAATAGCCGTTTTATTATATATACATATATATAAAATTATTATAATTATTAATATTATTATATGAGCACCACCCACCCCATGAGTAAGTCCAGAGTTCTGGGGAAAGAGCAGAAGGGTGTACAAACCATTAAGACAGCAATATTGTGTAGGAAGGGGATGCTAAAGGCAAACTGCTAAAATTAAGACATCTAATACTTTGCATTTACTAATCTTTGAGGATTTGCAGTCTCTCTTTTTTTAACAGTGTATGTGCATTCTGGATGGGTATAATAAAAGAAGGGAATGAATATAAGTCAAAAATAGCTCAGAAATATAAGTTCAGAAAACAAAACAAAACAAAACAAACAAAAAAAAAACATTCTAAAGCATTAAAAGAAGAGCCCTTAGAGACAGCAGTAAAAGAAAGAATAATTCGAAAGAGATCAGTCTGTGGTAAGAATACACGTTTTAATGTACTACCTTCCCTCTCCTTTCCTGTTAGACCCAACTTGCAGACTTGCTATATGCTTGCAAAAATGTACTGGAGGCAGTGGAAGAGAAAAAGGAGAAGGATTTCTTAGGGAGAGCATTTTTTTGTATCCCTCTATTATATGTCAACTAACGAAAGGAGGCAGTTGTGGCCAGATAGCATTGCTGGACTAACCTGCTTCTCACTGTGCTCATCATGAGAGCAATAAGGTTAATTCTATAGTGAGGGCAGCAATTTACTGTTAGTAAAGGGGGAAAGACAAACAGACTGACAGACACAACCTCATATCTGAGGGGAATGAAATACTGTATTTTAAGCTATTTTCTATGGAAAATATAAAGGTTAATGTTTACTAATAACATCGATCAAAGTACTGCTGCTACCAAGCAAGTTGCAATGGATGAAATGCTCTTGTTCCTATCAGTCACAGACCACGCATCAAGGCCAACAAGACTTGCAGTCAGTGACAAATAAAATTTCCCTAAAGCAAAAGGGTTTGTCCTGGGACTTGGGGCTGGTTCTGTCACTGCTGGGAGAACTCTGGAGCAGGAGAAAGTGTAGTGAGAAACTCAACATGTTTTGGGAGTAACTGGATGATGACTTAAATGTTCCTCCTTCTGTGTGACAGAAAAACATGACTCCTGTGGTTTTCTTGGAACAGGCTGCAGAAACAATTTGGAATGCCAAGTGCCTCCATCCTAAGGCTAGCTACCAGGGCAAGATGGTTGGGATGTTTTGTAAAAAATTCATTAACAGGAAACAACAATTTTCTCAGTGTTGGAAAACTTTGGCTCTGCCATGTTCTCAATCCAACAGGTCTTGTCAGTGGACCATCAAAATCTTTGTGGTGCTTCTCTGCATGAGAAGAATATTGCCTCCTGCAGTCCTTGGCCAGTGTCCACCCTGTCTATTTACCTACTTAGTTATGCTGAAGCCAAGTCTCACCGTTTTATCATGTCTCATTATATTTGTTGTTTTTCTTCCTTGCAAATCCAGCCTTAGGAGTCCTTTGATTATAAAAGAGTACACTATATTTAAAAACATAACTGTGTTGAAAATCTGGAAAGCATGAAGCCTAATAAAGCAAAAAGGAAAGAAACCAAGATCAACCTTTTCGCGTGTTTTTTGTGCATTGAATTTCTGGATATCCTTGAACGGAGATACTGATGATCTCTCTTGCATTTTAATGAACATAACAAGTTCTCTCAACAGCTGCTGTGACGAGATACAAAAGCTAGGGTGACTCTCTGCTATTCATGAATCTGTCTATACTTAATTTTAGTCCAAATGAACAATAATAATAATAAAGGAATGTAGATGCTTTAAAACCCAGTGATGCTTCAAGACAGAGATGTGTCCATGTCACTTTAGGTAGAAGCCACTGGGTTTAAAAACTGTAAGCGTAAATGCAGAGGTCACAGAGGTGAAACAAGGTCACAGACACTTGGCAGACTTGTAGTGAGTTGCAGAACCATAAATAAATAAATAAATAAATAAATAAATAAATAAATAAATTCAGATGGGATCTTATTTGCTTACCTCCCATAAAGTTACACGGTGTTCCACAGGCTCTGAAGAGAAGGCAAGCTGGAAGGAGGCAACTGGCAGGAGTTCCTCAGACTCCAAACCCTAAGCTGGGCCGAAGAAAAGGGTAATTTAAAGAGAGCAGTGCTGTTGTTAATGAAGAGAACCCTGAAAAACACTGCACTGTCAAGGTAGCACGTACCGTGATTCTGTTTTTAAATGGCAAATACCAGAAAAGGGCACCACAGGTGTATCAATAAACACGAGTACTCATTTGAAGGTACACACTTCCAGTAATGATGCAGTAGTCACAAGCTCAGCAGAAAAGCGTGTCTTACTGCAACACCAGGGCAACAATGTGTTAGTCCTTAAAACAACCTGGGACAGAAATAAGGATTGCTACTGGAAAAATAGTGGTCACCTTTCATCACTGCCTTTGAAAAGAGATTGTGTTATATTTTTAACAACTCTTTTTTTTTTTTTTTTTTTTTTTTAATGTTGAAAACTTCTATCCCCTGAACTGAGAAGTGACTTTTCCTGGAAAGACACGGCATTCAGTTTAACCTTGAGCATTATATTCTCCCATCAATCATTTCTTCCACCAATGGAGCAATGATTTTCTACAATAACCTTGTACTCAAGTCAATACATTCTCTAAGTTTCACAAGATAGCATTTCATCTGGGCAGTTTCTTGAGCCACGGTGATATATCCAGTGCACTGATGAGATTCAGTGCATCATATTCCCTTGGTCCAGATGCACCAAGTACCTGAAATTCTGCAGAGAATCAGCTCACACATGAGACTTGTTGCAGACCCACCAGCTGGACAAAATTGGGGTTTGCCATTATCAATATAGCAGTGGGATGTAAATGTGAGTTATTGCCCGGTTTTTATAAATTGTCTACTTCATGTGTATTTCATGCAGCCTTGCATATTACTCTGCTTGTGGTGCTCCTAGTTATTTTCTGCAGCCAGCTTTCCAAGAAAAGCCAAATGGTTTTAGTAAAGAGACCATCCAAGTTAACCTAATGAAAGAGCATATTGATGCTGAAGAACGGGCACTTGCTGCAACACGGTGTCACACACTGAGAGCACCAAGGCTCAAAACATGCAGCAAGAGGGAAGAAACACTTAAAGGCAGTGATAAAATGGACAATAATTTTGGTTCTCAGCTGCACAGGAGGTGGCCCAGGGTACCTGGCTCCTGTGTCAGCCCCTCAGTCACTGGAATTGCTGCTCGGAGGTAATGGGATGAGCAGGGGGGCTGAGCTTTAGCCCAGCTCTTCTTGCTCACCCTCTCCTCTAAAACCTCCTGCATTCCTCGCTGTACCCTGGCACGGCTTCAGCGGGCAGTGAGAGGACGGTGACAGTCTCCTGAGAGCTGTGGGTCTCTGCTGCAAGTCAAGAGAGAGGTTTCTGTCCGGGGCAGACAAGGATTTCTCCACGGTTAATCTGGGGTGTTTCAGACATTTGCAGAGGAAGACGCTGAGAGAAGCTGAATTCACTGAGGGGAACTTAAGCCTGAAATGGGAAAATGCACAGTAAGCTTAGGAGCTATTACAGATCTGGTCTTGCTGAGCAGGGACTTGTAGTTAGTTTGGATTTTGGACCCCCAGTTCTTATTACACGCTAAACCTGTCAATTTGCAGAAAAATAAATCCTAATGATTTTTAAAGTATCTCAGTTTAAATGCACTGCAGTCTTCCATGGACCTGGGAGGAGGGAGGGAGGACAGGAGAGGAGGGGAGACAGAAAAAAAGCTTAACCTTTGGTTAATTCTGATTCATTCTCCCACCAAGACAAGCTCTCAATTTCATCCAGTATTAGAGGCAACTGACAAACTGACTTAATACGTAGAGAAATGTTAAATGACATGTTACGGCCATTTTTTTTTTTTTCATGTCTACTGTAACAAAAAACCTGTATGAATAGCTGAGAAGTCTTTGTCTGCTAATACTGGATTACACGTAACCACAAAAATAAATGCGGCTGGAAACTGGCAAGCTGTGCAAAGCTAAACAGAAGAGTGCATGCCTTGTGCTACCGAAACACAGTTAACTACACGTTCAAGCACAAAAGACACAAAATCACGTAAGCCCTCAATTACGGCTAGCAGCTGCTCGCACAGGCTGGAACAGAGCCTGCTGCACACAGGGCAGGCAACTCAGTATGGTCTGAGGGGGAACTTGGAGAACGGCTGGGGGAGGATGTGCTAAGTGTTGCAGAGAGACTAGCTTTGGTTAACAATTCATTATTTTTTAAATTAACCTTCCCTTTCTTTCTTTCTTTCTTTCTTTCTTTCTTTCTTTCTTTC
>NC_048893.1:139915420-139998083 GCF_011077185.1 Oxyura jamaicensis
TTTTTTTTTTTTTTCTCTCATTTTTTTTTTTTCTTTTTCCTTTTTCTTTTCCTTTTCGGCCGGCGGCGGGGCCCCGTGCCGGGGCGTGGGCGTGGGCGCGGCGTGGGCCGGGCGCTGCCTCCCCTCGCTGCCTCTCCCCCTCTCCCCTCTCTCCGCTCCGTCTCGTCCCGGCCCGGCGGGGACGCCGCTCTCCGCTATGCTTCCTCTGTGCCCCCGCGGGGCCCTGCCCGGGGCCTTCCTCCTCTTCCTCCTCCTCCTCCTCCCGCTGCTCTGCGCGGCCCCCGGTGAGTGAGCGCCCAGGGGGCATCCCCCTGCCGCAGCCCCCCAGCTTTGTGCGGGACGGGCATCTCCCACCAGCGCCTTGCTTTTGGGGTGCATTAAGGGTTTTGGGGCCATGAGGACATGCTCGGTGACAGTTCCCCAGGCTGATCGCCCCAGCCAGGGTGCTCTGTCGTTGCACGGAGACCTTCTGCTGGAAAAGGCAAAGTCTGTGACAGGCGGACGAGGTATTGGGGCTCCCTCCCCAAAAGAGCTGGGGAAAGGGTGTCGGAGGGTTGGAGGCTTCCCTGTAGCTCGTGTTGCACCAAGGCACGTAAATGGGAGCACTGGTGGAAACTTTCTCCAGCCTTTCCCTCGGTAGAGGGGAGTTACGGCATCTCTCTGTGTGCTCTTTGAGATAGGACTGTTTTGTTGTTGATATTTCCTTCTTGCTAAATAGAGTGGGTAGCTGAAGTACGTGTTTTATTTTTGCTTCTCCAGGTGTTTCGAGAGGAAATAAGCTTAAACTGATGCTTCAAAAACGAGAAGGTAAAGAGACAGGAAATTGCTTTCCCTCTTTTTTCCCCTCTGATTCAGCCGCCATCAATCACAGCTCTAAAAGTGTCCTCACAGCTCTAAGAGAGCAGCCAGAGGAGCGGTGTATGAGCACCTAGCCCAAAGCTGGCCGTGCACAACTATGTGTGATGTGACTCCTGCGAGCACAGTGCCAGCGTCACGGTGTCTGTGCCCACATGTCCCTGTGGGTCCTGCTGCTGTCCCCATGGGACACCTTCCCTTTGCTCTGCATGCCTGGCCGTGGTGCAGCAGGACGCAGCACCTGGCTTTCCCACCGTGGGCTTTTGCCAGCCCTGCACACCAGGGATGCTTTCCTTGCATGCGGGCTCCCTGCATCATGTAGGTCCTTGCGTGTTACCTGCAAACAGCAGTGACTGCTTGCAGCAGCAACCTTTCCTGCACCCCAGCGTCTTTTGGCTTTTGTTCTGGCTCCCAGTGAGAGGGACAGCCCAGGGGGAAGCTCCTTGCAGGCGAGATGTTCCTCCCACCCCCACGCACACTCCTGGTTTCTCAGGAAGCCCACCCAGCCATCACGGGGCATTGTGCTGCTTTGATGGGAGGATCACCACTGTACTTAGCACGGGCTGGATGGCTCTCACTGCTTCACATTTTGGACATACCTGCGTTCCTCCATCAGCAACAAACCCCTTATTTGCAGGCCTGGCATGTTGAGAGCATTCCCCCACGTCCCCTGAGCTATGCATTTCTCCAGATGCTTCTGGCTTTGTAACTTCACCTCCCCTCTTCCTTCCCTCTCCTCTGGCCGCAGCATGCAGAGTCCATTCTCCTTTTCTCTGTTCGGGTTATTGAGTTAAATTCCACCCTTAACATGTCTTCAAGCTCAGAATAGCTTTTACAAAATCCAAGAGAATAGGAATAGCTGTGAAACTGTACCGTATTGCCAGTCCCTGTTTTTATTACCGCTACATACGCTGCACTGCCAAGGATGGAGGTAATGAACACAACGAAAGAAATGTTTAGAGTGAGGTACATTTCAGGCTGATTAAAAAAATTCCTGGCGTGTCTTCTGGGGGGGGGGGGGATTAATTCCAGCCCCCGCCGCTGTGAAGCCCGAGGTGTCGGTGAAAGAGAGGGCGGCCAAGGAGTTCCTGAGCAGCCTGAGACGCCACAAGCGGCAGCTGTGGGACCGCAGCCAGCCCGACGTGCAGCAGTGGTACCAGCAGTTCCTGTACATGGGCTTCGACGAGGCGGTGAGTGAGGCACCCCAGAAACGTCAGGGCTCGGGGTGAGCCTCTGGGAGTGGGGCTGCCCTGCTCCTGGTCACAGGTCGGATGCTGCGATTTTGTTTGTCCCTTTTAAATAGCAAACGTTGCACAGAAATATAAGCTCGGTATTTGTTAGAGACCTCCACGCACTTCTATTCATAGACAAAACAGTGTTAAAATCCTGGCAGGAATTCTTGCCTTCTGCTGAACTTAAGCTTAACAGGTTACAGACAAAGTTTGCCTTGAGAAATAGATGGCCAGACGGGGTAATCAATTGTGTTTCAGGAAATGAATTTGGCAGGCTTGACTCAATCAATTTGCTTCTAAACACGCTGAGAAAGGCACACCAGACGGGTCCTGGGTGGCATTCTTCGATGAAATTGCACCACCGTCACCTACCTCTCGCATGGCTCCCGACCCCCGCCAGCACTGGCAGCTGTGCCTTGACTCTAAATACGAAAGGAAACCTGCCTGGTAATGTGCTCCCTTCAAGCGATAAGGATATATTTCCCTACAACAGGTAATTTGTATCAGCACTAGAGTGGAAGCAAGAGTTCCCAGCTGATATGCACGCTGCACAAAGCCCCGCTCAACAGACACTGAAAGAGAGGGGAAAACGTGCATTTACTTGCAGTCCCACGTGTGGAATAATTTGTACATAAATAAGAGGTAAAAATAGATATAGACATTGAATTCCTGGCTTCTGTCAGCTGCATGAATGTGTTTAATGAGACTGCACGGGCACAGGCAAGCTGGAGTACATTTTAGACCTTCATGTTACGTGGATTGCTTAGAAGATGAATGCACTCATTTTCAAAGCTGGAACAATTAAAAACAACCCTTTGCTTGGACTGCAGTAATGAAGACTACGTTTCTTTGTTGCTCCTGGCCATTATGCAGATACAAGTTACTTTTTAACAGCATGGCTATGCCCCCCCCCTACACAATAGGAAAAATAACAAGCGCAGCATTGTGGATCCCAAACTGGAGACTGGGTGCAAATCCCAAGAGGTTAAGTAGCAAGGACAAGCCATGCAGATAAGATGTATTCCTCACTGCACGTCGCTGTGTGCATTGACAAAAAATGAAACGAGGCCTGTTGTGGGACACAATGAATCCACTTAGGAGGTTTTCTGGAGTATTAAGACACAGTTTTAACAATGAAATAACTGTTTGTTCCAGCCGTGCTTTAGCAAGGACTTAGGCCATACTTACCCATTGTGTATTTTGCAAAACTTTTTTTTTTCAAATCTTGGCCAAAAATATTTCCAAAGAGTCATTCATATGGAAAGGCTTTGGCTTGGCAAGTATTTGATATCCTTGCATACTGTTTTTCCACTGCTGTCGTGTACAGAATTGAACAGCCTACTGCCTATAGCTGTATGTTTGATTAAAAATGAAACGTGAAAAATAAAATAAGTGAGACATCGGAGCCAAAAAGCAAAGGGTTCTCTCACCCATTTTGCACTCGGGGACCTTGTGACTAAAGGCATAGGGGAGCAGAAAAACAAATCTTCAGATTTTTAAGTGCAAAACTTTGAAATGTTTCTATAGTCTGCTGTTGGAAAGGTAGCAGAAATATTAAAGGTGCTCAACGTGTGTTCCAGTGGCGGATGCTCTCAGGTTAAGCACTACATAGAGGGCAGAGCCATGGGATGGTGGGTCCCAGGTGGGGCTGGTCAGGACATCAGGACCAGATCAGGGTCCAGATATGTCCCATAGAGAAAGTTGGTGCAGTCACAAAACCTCTTGGATGTAGGGATTTAGTTTTGTCAAATGCAAAGGATCTGAAAATGATGTCAAATGCAAAGGATCCGAATTTCTGGAGGAACAAAAGAAAAAAAGGAATCTTTCATCTTTGTTTTCTTTTATTCTCTTCATTGTAAAGTTTTATTCTTGGACAGCAAGTATTTATATTTATTTATTATTTATTTTTCTGGCAGAAATTTGAAGATGACATGTCCTACTGGACGAGCTTAGGGCGCGGTGGCAATGAGTACTACGGTGGATACTACCAGCACCACTACGATGAGGACTCACCAATTGGCCCACGGAACCCCCACACCTTTAGGCATGGGGCAGGCGTCAACTACGATGATTACTGATGCCATTTATCCTCCCTCAGCTGGTATCTTAGGGCTGTGATGGGCAAGGCTGAGTCACAGTGGCCCTGCTTCCCTGCTGTTCGCGTAGAACAGCAAGTGTCAAGGAGCTGCCAGATTTTGAAAAGAGAAATATGACTTTTTTTTTTTTTTTTAACTATTGTTACTTAGTAGTACACTATATATGAAGTGTTATAGAAATAAAGCTTTTTTTTTGATAAAATAAACAATTTTCCGTTATTTAGTAGAGCTGAGCAGAGTGAGTTTCATTGAGCTGTATTACTAGAGATTACTTTTTAAGAGGCTTTTTCATTTGCTTTCCTACACCCAATTGTAAAATCACATTATGTCATCTAGCTTGGCATACAGAGCATATAATATATGCCAATACATATCAGATGTGCTTGCTGATTCACATTTGTGTGAACAAATAAACCCAATTATTCCTAGGGGAAAAGCAAAAAGAAATCCTCTCAAAGGAAATCTGCCACGTTGCCTCCTCTGATATTTCCATACCTACTGCCCACAGCCTTACAAACTTGTGTGACATGGCACTCTTACAGCTCCTGTTGGGGCAAGGATAAAGATGTTCACAAAAGATAAATACAGCCTAGAGAAGCTTGCTTGCCTCCAAAGCTTGTGAAAGGAAAGGCTTCTTCAGGACCAGGGCTCTAAGGAAGAACCCAACTTCAGCAATAATAGCTGAGATGCAGAGGCCCCATACCATCTCAGGCTATCTTTGATGAATGCTCCCCATTGTGTCCTTTCCATTTAGCTGCCAGCTTTCAGTCCAGCTTGAAATGGGAACAAAATAGCTAGATAAGCTATTCAGAATGATGGTAGTATCAGAGAGCATCCAACACGGTCTGCAGATCTAATTGCCTGCCATGTTGCTGCCAGCCTCCATTCAGACTGGACTCCATGCAAAGTAGGCTGAGCATCAAAGTCCATCAGAGACAGCATTTCAGAATTAAGACTTTTTTTTTTTTTTTTTTTTTTTTTTT
This sequence comes from Oxyura jamaicensis, assembly GCF_011077185.1. Taxonomy (NCBI): domain Eukaryota; kingdom Metazoa; phylum Chordata; class Aves; order Anseriformes; family Anatidae; genus Oxyura; species Oxyura jamaicensis. Next base: position 139,920,587 of record NC_048893.1, read on the forward strand.
TTTTTTTTTTTCCTACCACCCCATCCCTGGCTACATTGATTTTTCTCTCTTGTAACAGTAGAGAATGACCTTATGTAGACCTGGCTGAGCTTAAGAAGGAGACTTCAGCTGTCACAGTCCTCCAGAGGAGTTTGGTGGGTCATGCTGTCCGTGATGCTGGGTGATGCTGTCCATGATGCCTTACAAGAAGTTTCCAAAGCCCCTGCTGAGGGGTGGCCCAGCGACCAGGAGGAGCATTGCTAGGCAGACAGCTTCTTGCCAAGGGATCCCCACTGAACATACACGTTGGCCAATTTTCCACTGCATGCACGCACACACACACACACACACAGCCCCTAGCCTAACGTGCTCCAGAAACTCTGCATTCCCCTAGATCTTGGAAGACTTAGCAGAATCCTTGCCAGTTTAATCGTTTTGAACTGGTTCGTTTCCTAGGGCAGAAGACCCCTTATTCCCAACAGGGAACAACCCTGTTCTGAGTCGAGCACTCCTTCGCCCAGTTGGAAAACACCTATTCCTGGAAGAACGCTTCCAGTTTGTGTCCTATCAAAAAAGTTCAGACTTGGCAAAGTCTGAACCCTGCTGATGATTTCCATCATTTCCCAGAATTTAAAACAACTGGGAATTCAGACCTGCCGGGTAAGAAGAATTAAAAAAAAATGCTGTAAATAAATACCATCCCTCCCTAGGCTTTTGCAAGCCATGTCCATTCCTGCAGGCTGACTCAGTCCAGCAGCTTTCTGTATCTTGCATGCTCCCAATAGAATCAGCAAGATCTGCATTCTCTAAGAAAAACATAAAATAATCTTTTCCATTACATTGTGCCCATACTGGGCAGGCTGGGGCAGGCTAAACCACGTCCCTAAGCACCACGTCCAACCTTTCCTTGAACACCCCCAGGGATGGGGACTCCACCATCTCCCTGGAAGAGGCAGGAGTGGGGCTTTTTGTCTTCCAGGGTAGCTGAGCATCAGTTGGTGCAGGATCTTAGAAATGGTGCACGATCTTTGCTTTACATTTTTTATTTTTTTTCCCCCAAGCAACAGCTCTGAGGGGAGAACACTGGCCTTCTTGGTCCTTCAGGTCCACCTGACGTGAACGACTTTTGCAATGATGCAAAAGTGCATGCAGTAAGCTGCAAAGCAAGCAAGCAGGCATGAGCCACCAGGCTTAGGCAAACGGAGGAAAAATATTAACAACAATAATTTGTCAACAATTCACTGAGTGCTTCAAAGTTAAGTACATTAGTAAAGTTAATTGTTTCCTTTGAATATTTCTGTCCCCAAACCCAGACAAAAGTCTCCACCCCCCTCCCAGCTTTCCTATTCTGCTGCTCAGACATCGCAGGGCGCCTCACAGCATCAAGCCCAGCCATCCCGGCGCTGACATCGCGTCAGTTCACCGGGACAGAAGAGCGGGCATTGTTCATTGTGGCTTCCTAGAGAACAGCCCCAGACTGGCCATGGTCCAGCTCTCGCCGTTTCAAGACCCCGTGGTGTCACATCCCCCCGTTTGCGGGTGTCCACTGGGGAAGTTGGTCACTCGGAACTGGGCACTGCTGTCCCAGGACTGTTCCCTGGATGGAAGACAGCAGCTATGGCCACCCCAAAAGTTCCCCCATGGCTTCATGTTTTGGACCTTCCAACTGCTTCAGCCATGGCATGGACCAAGAGAATCAGAAGATCCCCTCCTCACCAAGAACATGTCAAAACCTTGGGAGAACACTGCAAGAATAAACCAGCTGCTGCTTGTTCCAAGCTGTAAAATGGCATCAAAATAATAATTAAAAAAAAGTGGGCAGAAAATTAACAAATTTGTTATTATGGGTAGGTAAGTAAGAGAAGGAAAGGGACTGGGAAAAGGATCAGGGAACCAGAGTTTGTGTTTTGCAAGAAATATGAATTGTTATTTCAGAAAAACCTCCCCGTTGATGCAGCATCACATTCGGGAGCCCCCTGCCACACAGAAGGAGCTCTGCTTGGGTCCAGAGCTTTTGCTGCCATTCGTTGTAGCTCTAAGGAGTCAGAACTGCAAATAAGAACTTTAACGTGTGAGATTTTTTCACAAGTATGGCATAAAAACAGGGTCTTGATGCCACTGAAGGGATTCAGGTGGAGACAGGGAAATCTTGGTCACCCTGGCACACGTGAATAGTGTCTGCGTGCCAACAGTGCTATCACAGTCCCGATCTTTTCCATGCCATACTCTTCTCCCACCACTTGTGATCCCAGCGCTGGGAAACGTTTAGAACAAAGCCACTATGGATTTGTGCTGGCTACATTTCCACTGATTTCAGGGGCAGGATGTATGGATATTAGGAAGTAGCAGTGCTGAGTACACGCTTCCCTTACTAGTAACAAAGCATCCTTTTTCTCTGGACAAGTCTTCTCTGATCAGCCGCTAACAACCTACAGGGACTTCTTGGCCTCGAGTAGCATTAAACTCAATACTAATGAAGGCCTGGGCCGAGCTCAATCCATCAGACTAATCAAAGCCCTGTTTTGCCCTCTTTAGCCTGTTCTCTAAGGGTAATGAATTTATGCAATTGCATTTGTGTCTTCCCTCCTCCCCTGCTTAAAACTCTGAAAGACAATCCCAAACGTATTCAACAAAAGTGAACTTCATATATATTTCTAAAAATTTCTGGAAAAAAATGGATGACAGAGACATACGTAAATGCCCAGAGGGAGGTGAGCTCAATGGTTGCTAAACCAGGATCTTAGAGAAGCTGCAAGTGCCCCAGACACAAGAAAAGATGGTTAGATGACTCTCTCCAGAGCAGAAAATCTAACCTAAAGACATGAAGCTTCTCTAGACTGTATGTTCACAGGACTACTTATTTAAAACAACCGTCTGCGAGGCTCTCTGTAGCTGTTGGTGGACCAATAATGTGGTTTACAGAGCTTCTGAGCAGCCCTGTGTGTAGAAATAGGAGTAGTCCACGTGAAAAAAAGTCCAACTGTGGACCTCACACTGTGACAACTTCCAGGCAGCAAGGGTGGTCCTCCTGGTGAGATTCAAGGAACCCACAACCCTGGATGCCTTATACACACCTCTCCTGTAAAACTGACCTCACTTGCCAGCACCGAGCTATCCAGTTCACCTCTACTAACACTGCGCGTTCCCTACTGAGCCAGCAGGACTTCACCTAACGCTGTCTGAACTGCCCTCTTGTGCAGCTCACTGTGACTAAGGACCACATAACATAGGTCACGTTAGTTTAACCCTGCCTGCTTGCCTAGGTGACGGCAGGAGATCCCAACTCCCAAATTTCCTGAAAAAAAAAAAAAAAGCAACACGTTGTGTTTGGGCACTGAGATGAGAACATGGCTTGGCTTACCCCTGTACTCCACTGTCCTCTGTCAAAAGTGGCTCTGCTCAGGTGGCAGCAGCTGTTTCTTACCTGTGGTTCACTGCAAGTCCGATGCCTCCCTCCTCCTCGGATGTGTAGCACCAGGTGAGAACAGAGAGCACCAACACGCAAACCTACACAGCTTACTCGAAGGCTCAGAACAAACGAAACTTGAAATTATCTTAGATGTTCAGTGTTCAGCACCAGCAGGCTCTGTTTTAACACCCACAATTCACGCTTTTCAAATTGTCTAGAAAGCCAGCCACTGGCTTCAAACACGACGGGCAACAGCCACCTCAGCTGCTGTTTCTAGAAGACAGCATGTAGAAAGAATATGGGAACTGAACCAGGAACCACTGCAACAAAAGCTAGAAATAGTACGAAAAAAGTGACAGATCAATACGGTCTGTCACTCAGTCCCAGCGGGAGGCTTACCACATACTGACAAATGGGTTGTATCAGTACCAGGCATTTGCCCTCTGACCAATTTGCCCCTTCTGTGAAGGAGGTCAGGCTGTGAAGTAAAGTAAAAAGCTTTTAAATTCAGATCTGTAGCATCCAAACATTCAGACTTCCTGAGGGATTTTTTTTTGAAAATGCTCATTTTATGCCAGTCTCCAGAAGCACGTTTGTTCTAGTGCAGTCTAGGTATTTGTCACTAAAGTCATTGAATAAAATGAAAAGCAGTCCTGGAAATAGCAGCTGGTACCCAACAACTCCTGTTTCTTGTTCAGCGGCTGCTCTAAATGCTGGATGCACCCTTGTGCACCACCTCTTCATGGATGCTTTGGTGTCCAACAGCACAATTTGAATGAGAAGTAAATATGAGGAGAAAGAATACCTTCACCCCAAATTGTTTCTGGAGTCCTGGGGAGCTTTGTCAGAGAACCTGGATGACCCTCCAAGCCTTGCAAGCACCCTTGCAAGCACCAGGAGGTTTGGCTGGCTCTGGTGGATGGCATGCTCAGACAGGGGGACCTCAATACCACACTGCCCTCAGAGCCCTCCCTGGGTCCGGGCACCAGGTCAGCCCAATCCCAGAAGGTAGCTCCCACCTTGAGCATCAGTCTGCAGAACTCAAAAACGTAAAGGAGCTGTTCCTCAAAAGCTAACGAAACATCAAGTTTTAACGAGATAAAGTCAAGTCACTTTGCTTGATGAGATTTAGGATTTTTGATTTTGAGTGGCGCTAAGCCAAAATACCTTTTAAAAGCCCTCTGCCAATTCTTCCTTCTAGGTATTCAGTCTTCGCTATGTTGCGCTGCGGAACTGGACAATTTAATTATAGTTTAATTCTTTAGGATGACAGGCATAGTTATTGAAGTTGTAAGCATTTACTGGCAGTTCAATAAATGCTTAAAATAGAAACATTTCCTCATTTAGGGAGGGTGAAGTTAGCATCCATGGCTTAAAGAAAATCTTATACTACTGCATTACTATCAACTGCCTGAATTTAAATAAATCAGGATTTGTTTTCCTATCCATTTCAACATCCCACATCCTCTCCTATGTAGCTATTAAGAGATGAGCAATGCAAGACAAAATGCGATTAACCTTGAGCCAATTATTTACAGGGTTACTTTCTAATTAATTACACATCTGTGTATATATTGTGTATGCCAGAGATGTGCCCACAGTGAAACACAAACTAGTAAACAGAAGTTTCAATATTTTATTAAAATAGCATATTCAACCACTGTAACCAATAATACATTAACTTTATTCCCAGAGTACGCACAACACAGTAGTGATTCAAAATATCCTTATCCATGGTAATCAATGAAAATATCTCAAATTCAAGTGTACAACTAAAACTAAACCTTTGAAAAAATCTCTCATTTAAAGAATACATAAAGCTCTCATACAGAATTCTCTTAAACTCCTCTATACTAGGTGTCAGTGTCTCATCTGACAATACCACTAGTTTTTTCTTATGCATAGTAACATCTCATATTTTATAGTACCCATTTTATAAATAAATTGGCATTTTCCATCCCGTTTGTGTTTATCTTCAGCTTCACAAAGAAACCAGTAAATAAAACTGTCAAGGACAGTCACAACAAAATGATCTCACAGCAAGATATAAAACTTGAAGATACTAAAAGATGTTTCTACTCTATTTTACATAAAAAGACAGATTTAAAAAGTGCAAGGCAAGATTTGCAGGGGAAGGGGAATATTTGTTATTTTTAGGCACATCCACTTCTTTAAAGCAAGCTTCAGAATGAAATTCCAGTTTGTTCTTCATGATACCTGTTTCAAAGTCTCTTCCAAAAAAAAAAAAAAAAGAAAAGAAAATTACATCTGTCAAATGTCACGCAGGGCATTTCCTGTCCAACTAACAGTCTTCAATTATGTCTTGTTCTTCCTTTTTTCATCCTTGCAGGTTTTGGTTTGGGAATATACTGATTGTTCGCTTGATATTCAAGTTCTTTACGGAAATAATGAATTGCTTTATTCAACCCTTCTTCCAGCGGGACCTGTTCCCAAAAATGAGAGAATCATTATTACTCAGTTCACAACAGCACCTTCTTTAATACAGCTATTCAAGACTGCTAGAGAGTCCTTTAATTCTTGCCAATATAAGTATTAACAGCACCACACACTGGTTACATCTCTGCACTGCTAATGCATCTGTCAGCTTTCAAACACCAGATGTATTTTCTGATGTTATAAGTGAAAAAACTAACAAACTTAAATCAGATCAGACAGTTATGTTTGTCCTGTTTAGTGTTAAAACAGATTGAAAGAATTTGAGCATTATTCATTAAAAGAGAGAAGTACACAGAAATATAACCCCTTTCTGTTTTTAATAATTAAGGATCACCTTTTGCAGAATCTCACAGAATGGTATATACCATAGGAAGGTATAAAGGTGGTAGGGTTTGTTGTTTGCATCAATATAAAGAAAGAAGGGGTACAAATTATCATCCAGTATCTCATTTGATATCCTTAAATCCTATTAAAATAATTATAATTTTTCATATTCTATGCCTATATTTAAACACTATGATTTGTAGAGCAGAACAACAGAAATATTATTCACTTTTCTCAGGAGTCTCATGCTGCAATGCTTGCTGATACTATCTTTGATACAGGAGGATAAAAAAGCAGCACAAAAATAATGTGCCTGCAACTTGATGTACCAGTACTGTGCTGCTACGTCAGAGTCAATGTTGGTACTGACTGCACCAAAAACAGGACAGAAGTATAAAAGTCAACTCCTAAACCTTTTATGATCATAACTCCTTCCACCCTCCTTGCGCTCTGAGGCACAGTCCATTAACATCTGGTGTCTCCGAATGATTTCAGAAGGGTCCAGAGCTTTTTCTATGAATAGTCTTGTATTTGCTAGATGGATTCACAGGTTTCCTGTAAAGATTTTTGTCTGCAGAAAAATCCATAAAAACCTACAAACCATTATGCTAGCTCAAATGGGGAGCTGGCTAAGAAAACCATGCTCTTTCTAGGGACTGAATAGTCCTTACCTCACCACCAAACCAGTTCTGCTGTTTTCAGCAGAGCTGAATATCATCAACTCTGCTTTGTTATAGATTCGCACAATTAACTTCACCAGAAAGGTTGAGAAGTAACAGTGATCATGGGAATTTTGCAATTCTTACATATCAGCTGTGCAGAATAATCACTATCTTGGCCACCTCAGATGGCTAATAATCAAGTTTCAGAGGTGGACAGACAAACTTTATTGTGGATGGTAAGACCAGTTCAGCTAACCCTGAGCATGTTCCAAGCTTATCTACACTGAGAACAAGCCCTGAACATCCCTACATATGATACCTGTAGCCCAAAATAAGAGCTTCTTACTCTGGTTTAAGTTCTGTCCACCAGAACTTAAAACAATAAGGAAGAAAAGAAGAAAAGAACATCAACTCCATCTGATTAGGTTCATGATTAGGTTCATATTTTGCTTTGCCCAAGTTTCACATAGTTCCCTTTAAATGAACTCAAACAAAACAGAGCATCCGATTCTCATATTTCTCCCCACTAATCTGAACAAATATTTTGGTTGCAATGATGTCATCAATCATCTTAAAAAGTCTTACTCCATAGATTTTCTAAAAATATTCTAATGAAGTTAAAGCAATCTTTTCCTTCCATAATGCATGTTATTGCAGAAAAACAGGAATAAGGGCAGCAACAGGAAACTCATTAGATTCTCATAACTATATACAACGTATTTCAAACAATATGTCAGGCTTACAGGAGGCAGCCACTTTAGAATATGCATGTGAAAAAGTTAAAATGCCTACGATATTTTGTTTCTACTTAAGTCTGTTAAAAATGCCAATCCTAATACACTCTTCTGCATGGCACAGGGCACGCAATCTTACTCAGCAGTTCATTAATCACAAGCAAGGGCAACTTATGAGAGACTGTAGGCACTGTACAGCCTTTTAAGAACTGTCCTGGAGATTTTATTAAGCAAATATTCTGAAAACTGAAAGATGTCCTTATCACATGGTACGCCTCCTTGTGTTTTGGCACACAAAAACAGTAATACAGCTGTACATACCACAGGTTCCCAGCCAAGCAATAACTTTGCTTTTCTGATGTCAGGTTTTCGTTTCTGAGGGTCATCCTGTGCTTCTGAGAGAAACTGGATTTCACTCCCACTGCCTATCAAACAAGAGATTGTGCATTATCATCTGCGATTCACTATGCTTTGCATTTATGTTTTTTCTACCTACTGAAGCATTAGGTCTTTCTGCTGTTTTCTGCTTCATACGTTGTACCACTGAAATGCCTTCCACAGACACAGCTGCATTGTATGCAACAGCTGGGTGAACCAGCTGCCCTACAACAGCACGGATTCACAAAAACATTTCACAAAGATTTCAGCATGGATTCACAAAAGGGAAGTCATGCTCGATCACTTGAATAACCTTCTTTGGTGAAATAACTGCCTCTGTAGATAAGGGGAGAGCATCCACTTTGACCTCAGTGAGGCTTTTGCCATTGTGTCCTGTAAGATCCTTCTAGACAGGCTGCTGACATACAGCTAAGAGGCCAGATCCAGAGGGTGCTGGTGAGTGACACAAAGTCTAGTTGGAGGCCTGTAACTACTGGTGTATCCCAGGGGTCAATACTGAGTGGCTGGTACACCAATACCAGGACTGTGCTGTTGCCCAGCATTCTTGACACACTAGAAACAGGCTGACAGAAACCTCACAAAGCTCAAAGGGATGTGTAGAATCCTGTATGGGGGAGGATCTGAATGTGGTTAAGTATCTGAATGGAGGGTGTCAAGAGGATAGGGCCAGACCCTTCTCAGCAGTGCTCCGAGATAGGATGAGAGGCAACAGGCACAAACTTGAACAGGCGGTTCCTTCTGAGGATTAAGAAACACGTTTTTACTGTGAGGTAACTGATAAATGGAACAGGTTTCCCCAAGAGGTTGTGGAGTCTCACTCCCTGGAGGACTTCAAAACCACGTGGATACAGTCCTGAGCAGCCTGCTCTAGGTGGCTCTGCTTGAGCAGGGGGGTTGGACCAGATGGCCTAACACACCTCAACTGTTCTGCGATGCTGTGAGCGCTTTTGTCTTGCAAAAAGACTTCACTTGTTCTTTGACCATGCTTCTCAGTCTTATTGTTAAATACTCACAGTACTTGTCTTTCCTCATGACAAGATGCATATAGGACAATTTATATAATGAAATCTAGCAAACAGTTTACATGCCACTTTACTGTGAGATTTTATGGATGTAGAATTAAATTGCCTCTCCAGGCAGATTGAAACAAGTCAAGCTGTTTGTGAACAGACAAGGTAAAGATTATTTCATCTGCCAGGTGGGTTTGGTGCTGTGATTTTCAATTTCCCTCCCTGATCTGTGGACTCAAACGTTTTCCAGTGGGGATAGTCCTCTATTAGAAACATCACATGCATCAGCTTCTGTACTGCATGTTTGAACCTGTCTTTTTCAGGCATCTTTTATAGGTCCCTCAGAAGCACTGGTGGAGTCTACAGATTAAAAACCCTTGACTAACGGCACCAGCATGCTTCATCTCACAAGGAAGCCACATTAGAGGATTGCGCACAGCCATTTGCTTCCATTCTTGAGAGCTCCGATTTGCTACAGATATCAGAGCAAGCATGAAGGAAAGCCACAGTATTTTCTTCCAAGCCACAAACAAGGGAGAAGCTGGCAGTGCTTGCACAAGTCGCTGGTAGATCAAAGAAGAGTAGAGAAAGACTGTCACCACAGCATGAAGCTTTTTAATGGTAATTGAAGGAGAACAGCCTGCACGATTGTGAAGGACCACCTTGCTGAAGTATCCATATTTCAGCTAGGATGTAAGATGTTTTCACAGCATGCAGTGAGGAAGACTCTTCACTTTTAGGTAATTATCTAGTAGCTTGCATAAACATTATGTAAAATTACTGACACAGATCACACAGATACACAGAAAGAATGTATTCATTCAACTATTCATGCAGTCTTTTACATACAGTTGAGAGGCTTTGGATGATCTAGTTAGTATTTAATTATATGGTCAGGATACAATTGACTTTGATAAAGTTATTAAGAAATCCAAAGACCAATTAAATTATCCATATATTACACATACTAATCAAGAAATAATAATCTTAACGAGTGCTTCATGAGCTTCATTGAAGAATTACTCATACTCACCAACAAGTTTTTTAATTAACTGGGCAAACTCTAGGATAGTGTGCTCTTCTGGGTTTCCCTAGAAATGGAAGGAATATTCATTACAACAGCAATTGAACACCTTAAGATATGTTAGCTTTCTGATATTAAACAGTTCTAAAAGGGTCATGTTGAAGTGAAAAAGCTCAACATTATAACTCATTTCTATTCTAACTTTGACAAGCTGAATATCCATTAGAAAAGCTGCCCTCCAACACATTTTCATTGGTAATTCAACATGTGTAAGGAGGTACTCAAGAAGCAGTATGTAACAAATGGGCAAAGCCACGTGCCCCAATTCAGGAGCCCACACAACCACATCATCGGTTCAAAATATTGACTCAAGAACTTTGCTGAGTTGAGGATGGATAATATAATGAAGACTTCATTTAAGGAAGAATGCTAAGTTCTCAGTTCACCCAAATCGGAAAAAGCAGCCAATTTCACTGCAAACAATTGCTTCTGAATTTACTGCATCTTGCATAAAAATAAGTATATGGGCTACCTGCTTTCCTATATAATATTGCTCTTAATGCTGACATTATTTTTCAACCAACCTGCACATAAGAAACATCTCAACATTTCAGAATAAAACGCTGAAAGCTTCCTGTTAGTATTAGCTCATCCTCGTGAAACTCAGTTCCTTCCATCTCTAGCATTCCTTGTTTTAACACACTTAATACATCTTGTCTGATCTACAGCTGAACATTTAGCTATATACAGGTCTAAAAGCTGAGTTTTCTGGAGGCAAAACATGTGATGGGGCTAAAAAATATCAATATTTGGATAGAAATACAGAAATGAACTTACAGCCACAATTAAAAAAAAAAAAAGAAAAATCAAGTGAACACTGTCCTGCAGAGTTGAGTACTTGATTTGGCAAAAGTTGACATACATAGAAGTGGTCGGGCATATGCATCCTTTTTCTACTGTTATATCCACTGCTGAGGATAGGGTGATAACAAATGGGACAAAGCAAACAACCTATTTAAAAATAATAATTTCTAAGCAACCTTAATCAATATTAGAAAATTACACAATCAAACACTATCCCATTGTCCTCCAATCAAAGCTAGTATGAAGTGATTTCCATTTGTTCAGAGGTAAGAGCTTCAGTGCTTTTAGAGTTCAATTATTTTCTTGGTTGTGGAATCCTGCTCTATTTTTTTCTTTCCTATTCTAATTACGTGAATTTTCTTGCTAAACCAAAAAACAATATAGCAAATTTTTCATCTTCTTGAAACTATCACATCTCAACACCTGTGTGCTCATTCTTCATATTTATAAAGAGAATACAGGGTTTATTCATAATGGAAAGAGATTTTTTTGCTGTGTTTATTTCTTCTAGAAATCAGCATCAGCAACAAGGAAAAAAACCAGAGGATGTTGGCTCCTGTACAGTAAACACAGTACAGTGGAGATCTCATACTCACCAAGTTGACAGGACTGCTGACATTGCTGTTCATCAAGGCCACCAACCCGTTCACAAGATCACTATAAAAAGGGAAGAACAGATTGAGGCAATTTCCACTTCCCTATAAATAATGTTCATGTCTAAAAAGAGAGCTGCTTCCACAGAACTCCAGTAAAGCAGATCAGTCAGCTGAGAAATGCTGAAATCAGATTTACAGCATATATTTCAAGGGGTGCATGTTTCCTTCGTTATTTATTCCACAGTCCCTGTTGTAAGATACACTGAATTACAGGTTATTTTTAAAGGGTGATTATGTCTGGGATATAATGGCTACAATTCCTCTGAGCACATGAAAGAAAAATCAAGAAAAACTACGTTACTCAGAAACAATTAATAACTTCTCTTTGCTCCAGTACACAAACTTATTAGAAGCCCATTTCAAACAGAGTAAGTTGTTAGACAGAGGCACATGACACCACCACTACTTGTTTTGCAAGTTGTTTTTTGAATTGTCTTCTCACTTCCAGAAAATTTTAAGACAATTTTTTTAAAAGGAGTATTTTGGTGGTACCTTCCCCCAGAAACATAACCCAAAGTTATTTTGGATTATCAACAATTTATCAGCTTGTTCCTGGACACACAAGTCCAGATATTTTTCATTACAGCTTATAATCATGAAAGGAGTGGATGCTTTGAACTGATATGGGTTTCCATAGTTTCTATCAACACTGTTATTACTTTCAGCAGAGGGAAAGAACAACATTTCCACCAAGTACAGCATGATGAAAGCAACCCAGAAGCCTGGCCCTGAAATTCAGCTAGTGAGATAGAAGACTAAGGCCTACATTCACTTTTCATTAGTTCAAGTACATTCTGGCCTTGCTTACACTACAAACGTTATCTACAGCAATACCTCCTCAGCCTGTTCCTTCCGGCAGAAGGGAATATACAAGCATATGTAATACACTTATACCCCGAAAACCACAAGGTGGCAGCATTGCATTAAAACCCTAGGACTTACAAACTGCTCAGACTTTAAAGTAGCATCAAAAACCTACTTACCAAATACTTGCTCTCCCTCTAAGGGAAGAGCAAATTAATATTTTAACTCAAAGCTCTGAACCAACTCATGTGTTATTTCCTGATATTTTAAAAAACTTCAGTGCCTCCCTTCTAAAAGTAAAGTTTGCCTAAGAATGAAAATAATTTATTTTATTGTTTAAAATGAAGTGCAAACTACGTAGGCAAGCCCAAAGAATCATCAAGTGAAGTAAACAAATATCAGGCAGCATGAGCAAGCTTACCTGACATACTGGAAAGCTCTTGTCTGAGTTCCAGGTCCATAGACCTAAAATCAGATGAAAATTAGAGAAGTTACAGAAGTATAGATGTCCTCTCTAGAACAATTATATTTTCCTAGTAAGAATTCCAAAGGAAAAGTACCTGAGACACAAGCTTTGTGTTACAGAAAAGGAAAAAGACATGTTTGCAGAGTCTTTTGGCAAAGCATCAATTCTTTGAAGGCCTTTTTGTTCTTGGAAGCGTCTCCGGTAAATATACCCTTATGCATCTCATTAATGCAGACTTCTGCATGTAGGAAACATTCTTAGCAGTTTAGGACAGAGTGATGCTTTGTCCTCTCCTAGAACGTTGAAAGAAGCTGTAGCATGCACTCAACCAGAAAAGAGAACCAAATATTTAGAGCAAACCTCAGAATACTAAGATGTGGTTATGACAAGCAATTTTTATTTGCTCTTTAACAACAGCCAACTTCTAAGAGACCACCAAAGCATTCATGGCCTTAAAAAAAATAGTAAAGAAAAAAATAGCAGTAAGTGTTTCAAGGAATCAGTACACCACCAAAAAAAATCATGCAGCTCTCTAAATATTACTATCTGAGGAAATGGAAGTCAAAATCATTTCTAGTTAAATATGACTCCCAAAATCATCTGTATGGATATTTTTTTTCCCCCAAAATCATGGTGGGTGGGTGGGTGTTCTCTGGTTATGCATTAACACTTTGGAGCAAGAAAGTTGTTTAAGTTCAAAACAGACATTAAAGCATACTTAAAATGCACATAACAGTATCAGATTTTTTTTGTTAACAGTTTGTGTGCAGTACTAAACATAAATAATAAACATACTTAAATTCTGAAAGCTATAGGCAGGCATACTTAAATGGGGAAAACACTTAATTTTAAGTGAGGACACATACATCTTACCACCAAACTGCTACAAGAGAAAAGCTTTTTGGAAGGACAGAATTGAAAACATGTTTGTTTTCTTAGGGGACATGAAAGACAGTAGAATTGGTATACAAGCAACATTTGTTGCTTGTTAAGCCCACTGTCTGAGGCAGATTCAAAGTCTAAAGAATTCACATTTCAGTAGGCTCTGGGTAAGATCCTGAGGACTTGGGGGTTTAAGCATTTCCCTAATAACTCATGCAAGAGAACACACCAGCAGCTTGGTGGCCTCTCAAAGCAAACAGGAATTACATTTTATGTATGTATAAAGCTTCCTGTTCGCCTTGTTTTGGTTCATGGGATAAGTTTGACACAACTAAGTAATCTGTGCATGATTTGTGCGAAGTCACCCAACGTGGCTACCTTTCCTACATGCAGGTAGCGGCTAGAAAATACGATGTAGTTTTCCCCTTTTAGTTTCTCTTAATAAATCCTTCCTTTACAACAATAAAATGCAATGATGGTCATGTCTGCATAGGCTTCAATTTCTTTTTAACTATCTGCCTTTAAGACTGTTTGCACTTTGTGAGATCAATTTACTCCACTTGAACAACTACTTTGAACCAAGAGATTGAATACATGTGGTTTCTGAAAAGGTCAATACTAGATATTCCTGTCAGCCAAATTCCGTGATAATACAAGGGTACACACATTTTTTGGTCTCAACTACTGCTCCTTGATGATAATTCATTTTATTTGACTTGGTGAGCTAAACAACTCTCCCCTTGGCTCTCTTCTCATGTACCATCATTTTTAATGGCAGATAGTTACTCCCCATGCTAGGCAAAATCCTTTATTTTATCCTCTATTACCTTCTTGATGAAGTCTAGACAGCTTTGCAGTTATAACAGAAAAAAAAAAAAAGCCTCCCAAAGAACAGCACTGACTCTGGACTTATTGATGGTCTGAGATATCCCAAGGGTTGCATGTATGAAAACATGCTAACTGCTCTATATTTAGTAATGGAGTAAATTTCCACAAAACTTCCAGGTAGTGTTTTCACTCAGGTCTAGTTATAAAAGATTACAGGACTGCCTTCAATAAAACTTGAGCAGCTTGGATAAAAGAGTGTTTTAGAGGCCAAATACAGCAAAAGCTCACTACATACATGCACTAGGGGAGCAAACATAACGGATGGAAGTACCTTCTGATCTTTTATAGGCTAGATAAGCTTTCTAAATATCATTTAGTAGCTCAAACTTTATGCCCCAGGACACTATCCTGGAAGCATACAATACTGGCAAATAAGTATATGGTTACACATACATATTTTGATACAACCAAGTCCGCCAACAATCAAAAGTCTCAAAGCACGAAGCTCCATCTTCTTGGTGGCTGCCATTTGCTTGCTGTCTTGCAACAAACAGAGCCAGCCTCAACCTGCAGCTTTTGGGAGATGCCTGAGTGGGTAACAAAATTAAACTCTCTACAGGATTTTTTTGGATGTTTCGAGAGGAAAAATAATCCCATGTGGATTTTTCTACTGTGCAATTGCTTTAGTTTAAGTTACTGTGATAGACGTGGGCAGTCTGATGGACTGCCTGCTGCACTGTAATGTCAGAAGGATCACATCAAGAAAGGACTGGTTCAAGGACTTGCCTTTTACATACATTTCTCCTATCCCACAAAGCATTACAAATCAGTCCCAAATCTAGGGCACCATCAAACAGACGGAAAGAACAAAGCAGTTTTCAGGCAACTAATTACCCTGGCTGTACAGTGGCTAGCACAGCACTCATGTTTGAAGAGTATTTCTGTTAAAGCTTTGCATTTTTCATCAATAACTAGTTGTTTCTGAGACACAAGGAATGAAATTTTGAATGCTGAAAGCAAAAACAAAAGGGAAGCATCCCTATAATTTCTTCCAGACAGACAGCCTTGCTAACGGATCCTCTGATCCCGACGCTTACTAATTAATATACACCCTCAGTCTAGGCAAATTTACTGCCTGGAATAACATTTATTCCCAAATAAATTACAGGAATGTACAGAGAGGAAATGGAATATTGCTATATCGTAATTCACTTCATTCTTGCCATAATCTGAGTGGGGGGGGGGGGGGGGCAAGTGGAAATCAGAATTTATTGTTGACGTACAACACTCAAACATCTCAGATCATATTTTAGTGAAGTTTTTCCACACAAAAAGAAGAGCCCACAGGGCTGGTCTCTTGACATGAGCTTTCAGTAGTAAAAAAAAATGTAAAATTCCAGCCAAATAAAAAAAATAAATGAATTAACTACTTATTTTTGATTACTATTAGCAAATAACTTCTTCTCCTCTGATTGCTTAACATCACTGTTCCAGCACATAAACAGCAGAAATTATATTGGCAAATGCTTATTTCCAAATAGGTAGGGAATAAATTTATGTGGCAGACTCACTTCCCCAACACCCGTACTAAACAAGTTGTGCAGTTAGCCTATTCAGTGCTGAAAAGACTCCTGTCAGTACAGACTAGGCACGCTGGCTCACAGGTTTGTCACCTACCCCAGACTGAGCCTTGGCATCTGCAGTCTCAGTGCTGGCTTATAAGAAGACATGCTTATATGATGGTTTCAGATTTTGCTCTGCAAGAATCAAAGCAGTGGGAGTTGTCACAGAATTTTCATCCTTTCCCTCCTTGATCATCTTCAACTTCCCAGAGGAAGTCCTGGTTGAACTGTGGATTTTACAGACTCCAACACAAGGAATGCTATTTCTGTCTCAAGACAGTTGTCCTGTGGAGGAGCAACTTTTGAGTTATTTATTAGCTATTTAACAGTTGGCAGGTACTTTTTAGTCATTAATCAGAACAAGAGTCCAGAAGCCTTTGAGTGGTTTCCTGGCACTTCACTCTTCTAATCTAGGCAACATTAACAAATGAGTATGAAATTCTGTTGTGCATCACACACACTGTAAATGTTTCCCTGAGTTCACAGACAATCTCAGATTATTTCTCCCTCTTTCAGGATGTCTTGTCACATTTATTTTATACACATTTAATACTGTATAATAACAAACTAAACTAAACAGGATTAGGACATAGTACCATTTAGGTTGGAAAAGTCCTCTAAAATTATCAAGTCCAACTGTTGGCCTAGCACTGATAAATCTACCACTGAACCATGTCCTGACATAGGTCAGGCACTGTCCGCATTGCTAAACTACCAACAGCATCTTTGGCAGAGTTCTGGCCCATGCCAGCTCTTGCTCTCCCAAACAATGCTGTGACATCGTGTTAAGTATTATCAAGAGCCAAGAACCATTCCCAGCAAACAGTCTGGATGTAGCAACTTGTTTTGAAGGCAGGAAAATTTAGCTCTATAGATGTGGGCCATCTATACCACACCGGTTGTCAATGGTAACAAAACCCAGTTCTGGCCTGCTTTCTTGATGATGTAGCTTGAAGGCCTTTGATGCTATATTACTCACAGAAAATTTAGGCTGGTATCCAAGCTTGCAAAAAGACATTTTGATGCCTAACTTTCAGAAATGGTTCAGATACTGTTCTTCAACGGGAAGAAATACAAAACCATGATTCTCTAAACCTGACCACATTGAAGAGTTGTGACATACAAGAGATTCAAGCTCAGGATGACTAAAATACTTTCTCAGATTGCAGCTAGTAGCCTCATTTCTCGCTGGGAAAGCAACATCAATACAGAGCACATCCTTGCATGCATAATTCTATACAATTTTTCAACGTATCAAGCTCAAGCATATCTTTGGGGGTGAGGTAACCTCCATGTTTTCTAAAATCCAGACTCCCTCACAGCACACAAGCTTACAATACACAGACATACAACTCTTCATGTCACTGACAGGTCATTACTTACTGTTAGTGGTTCTCCCTGGAGAGCCTGTAGGATAAAATTACTGACGACTCTACCATCATTCATATGCATTCGAGGACCAAAGGTATTGAATATTCTGGCAACTCTCACTTCAACTCCTTCCTGTGGGCAAAGAAAAAAGAAATTTAACTACCTTAGTAAGAGTCTGTTTCTTCCTAAAAGTGTAAATTTACTCTCCCCTATCCAAAAGCTTTCCTAGAATCCTTCCTACAGTTTTAGAATGCATTGTTTTCTCACAATGGAACACTTCTAATATCTCATCAACGCTACTGGAAACTGTACAGCAAGACAATTTATACTAGTTCTCAGTATTTGTAATGCAAATTCTAAATCAGTGTTAAAACAGCTGATGATTTCAGCACAGGCATTTTCTTCTAACAAGAACTTTACAATTTTCATTAGTACCCATCCAACAACAATTTATTCCACCTGGGGCTTATGTAGACTTTTTTTTTTTTGAAGTGAAATCTCACCATCATCAGATTATAATACCAGGGTAGCATTTCCCAAGATTAGAAAAATTGCATGCTTCAGGTTAAACGTCCTTACCAATGCTATAAAGTGGCTTTGTAACCACAACCATTATGTTGCTTAACTAACTCCCTGCTACTTATTAAGCTGTGTAAATACATGCATTATAATCCAGGTCTCTTCAATACCTTTGTTATTTTTTTTTTTCCCCAAAACACATTTCTATCATTCCCAGAACACCTTTCTGGAGGATATTTTGCAAAGCTTCAAAGAAAAATGCAATAAACATGAAATTGGAAACTGCCTGGACAAAGTGTTTCAACTACAGGAGACTGCAGGTGAGAAGTAGTCTCTCTCCACGTATTTTCTGTTTATTGACACTTATTCACTTGGACAAGAGACAGTTCATGATAAAGCCTACAGGAAGGATGCTTGGCCTTTGCTAGCTAAAGCATGGATTTTGGCTCCAGATGAGTTCACAGAAGCATGATATGCTGGAAGGAGATGCTACCATGATAGGTACAAGGCAAGGAAGGTTTTAACTTCAGCTCAGTTTATGCATCATCTTCATGCTCCCTGGTCCTTCCTCCTTCCAGAAAAATCCATCCTTGCATCAATCACCAGAAACACTTTTTGACTGAAGCAAACTTTCTGCTGCTGATTCAGCTGAACCAGTTGCACTCAAGTCACAAGCTTCTGCAGTTACAAACAGTTATTCCTTCAGATGACACACACAACACTTAGTATTATCTTTTGGAGCTCCAAGTGACTCATAACCAAATTAATACTCAAAACAATTTTGTGAAAGCATTAGCATTAACATTTTACAAATGGGAGAGTCAGAGAGGCAAAGGTACTTTTAACGCTTTAGATATTGATTGGTGTTGACAAATGAGAAACACCAAGTAGTAAAGCCCAGCATCCCTGGTATGGAGAATGCCAAGCAACATTAAGCTCTGCTTAACTGCAGGTAAGGTTTCATGAGCAAATGCTATCTGTATTTGCAGGCATATCGCAATCTAACACTAACCAAGCAGATAACTTGTGCCATATGAAAAGCTACAGTCTTGGGTCTTGTTACATAACAAGCTTGCATCCACAACAGAGCCAAAAAATAGCCTCACAACACCCACTTCATTTCACCCTGCTGAGATACCCTGCGAAGAGCAGAGTCCCTTTCCATGCAAAATGCATCTGCTGGGAACACGTTCTTCATTTGCAATTAAAAAAAACATGTCAAAAAATATACCTCCAGCAGCATGTTAAAGGGCCATTGCTTTCACTGTATCTGAAAATATACTCTGATGGAGTTTCTTGTTCTTCTGCTTTCCCGAGCACTCAGTCTTAAAAGGTGACTGACTCCTCCAGGGAGGGATTGTATTTCACATAGGCTTTTCTGATACTGCCATTACTAACAAGTACTGAAAATGAGACACTTGGAAGCTAGTACTCAAGATAAAAATAACTCATTAAACAATGCTGACCAAAAAGCCTCTCTTGTACTGCACAAGCTACAGAAGCAGCCTTGTTTTCCACTGTTGGCTGGAAGCTAGAGAGGGATCTAGAAAAGGAAAACAACACATGCTCTATAGGCACTTACTCATAGTCACAACAAATCCAGTATTTCCTCTCCCTATTTATTTTTTTTTCCACAAAAAAAAAGTAATGTTGTCTTTCAAAATGAGTAACTTTTTCTTTATAGTGTTGTCTCGCAAAGCTTTTCTCAGCAGCATACGGCTCTGAAAATCTCTTTTCTTCGCAGCAGAATATTCATTTTTGCCTGTAAAACTGATCTATCTTCTCAAAAAGAAACTCTTCAACAAATAGATTTTGGCATCAACACCTTTATAATTGCCCTAAATTTTCTTTTACCATTTCATGAGAATCTCCTTTCAGATGATCCTTTATGCATGTTCAGTACTTTTTAACCCCTTTTTGCATTAATCGCGTACAAATATTCATGGTACTCTTACCTATATGCTGTTACTTCAAATAGCAACAACATATTAATTACAACTGACTACCTCCCACGGTATTCCCACGACCGAAGTCAATCACTTCCCTGGAGTTCTGGCAGTTAAGTCAGGTATATTTTTTTATTACTGCCTAGAGAAAGGAGAAAACTACTTTGTCCCATGTTTACTGCTCAACAAACGAGAGCTTGAGACTAATCCGTGACAACAAGATCAAATGTGGTCAACTGGCTTCTCTCCTCACTGCTTAAGACCATGTCTTCTGCCAGCAGATTACTCAGAGAGCAAGTTCCTTGAGCAACCTAAAAAGAGCCTGGGAGCAAACTAATCAAACACAGCACTGGGGGCTATCAAAACACTCAGTTCACTGTATTATTTACCACCGCGGACACAATCACAGAGACCATGCCTCTACAGAAGGAAAGGGAAGAGAGAAAAAATGCAGGAAAGACTGTTTTGGCTCACAGAGATTTCTCCACTGAATAAATGTAAAAGCAGTGGAATACAGAAAACCAGGTGGGTATAAGCTGATCATACTGAACCAAACCTCAGACTGTTTTACAGCTCTCAGTCAAAAAGCAGCATTAGTTACGCAGTTACCCCCAAACACAAACAAGCTTTTCCATAGTCTTCAGCATGAGTCTTTGCCAGTTAGTTCTCTGGAACATTGCCCCAGAAAGTTTCAAGGTATCAAGGATGCTATGATTAGAATTTAAAGAGACCTATTTTAGTTTTACAAGCCTTTTAAGAAAAGTTATCTCCCTGTGTTGACTGTCTCAGAAAACAGATCAATACAGAATATAACTGAAATGCCAAGAGGTTCTTTTAACTGAAACATATGTTGTGGCCAAGTTTATAACAGTCTCAGGCAAACTTCTCTCACTAAAAATGTCAAACACTTTCTTCTTTGTGAAGTCTGTGGATGTATCTAAACAGCAAGCATGAATTAGAACTCCCTGTATATATAACTAGGAGAAGGAAAGCTGAAATTGTCTTTTCTCCATCAGACAATGAGATTCACCAACAAAAAAAAAAATCTGCCAGGGAAGCCTAGAAAGTTGCACGAATAACACTGTGACCTGACAGAAGTATATACCAATATTTCAGCTAAAATTATGAAAATTGCTGCTTGCATCCCTTGTTTTATTAGTCACTTTCTTAGCGATTCATATTCTCTCTCATGTGTTTCAGAGATTATTTAATAACTCTGATTTTTTTTTCCCCCAAGACTTGAACTGTAATCACAGCACAGTAACTAAGAGTTCACCACGGTTCATCCAGGATGTGTTTTTTAACCTCTAAGCTACATTATATATATATATATTTATATGTATTGCCTACCTCATAAATAGAAAGAGGATTGTTCCTGGGTAACAGCAAGATTTTTGAACTGTTTTGCAAATGTATCCTGATGCTGACATCTGAATTTAATAAATGATAAGCTCCTAGATGAGTGAGGAAGGGCAATCACAATCGTCTGACTCAAAACACAACTAGGGCACACCTTTAGTACAGTTGAATATTACCATGCTTATAAATCACTTCCCAGACTAGAGAAGCTATTGCATCACTTTAAGGTCTCTTCATATCATTATTTTTTATTTCCCTGATACATTTTAGCATTTGCCTTAGCTTGCGTACCTTTTGTATGTAGTGTAAATAGACAACATGGACACAGGTCTGTTCTAACAACATTTGGATGGGAGATATTGCCACTAGGAAGAGATGTATACCCATTTAAGTGCATTTATGCCTGAATTACTAGCATATCCCCTTCAGACAGGGATTTTAACGTTAGCCTTTTACTGAACAGTATGGCTTTAGAATGTAAGGGAACAGTTAACATAAACAATGAAATAAAATCCAGTGAATGAGAGCATTAACACAGCTTCCAGTAAGGGTCAGAAATACCTGCAAACAAGTAACAGTACATATTCCAAACAATTTAATTTTAGTCTTCTGCATGATGGAGAGTTCTGGAATTAGTATGACAAGGACAGTTACAGGTGGAAGGCAATGGCATGCCTTGTCCGTGGTTTCAGAACAATGGTGACTGAATGAGGAAGACATCTTAAAGAAAAAAAAAAGAGGTGTACCAAATTGAAGAAAAACATCAGAAACACAGTTTGCATCAAAAGATGAATGGTGCTATGGATCTATTCTTATTCAAACGCTCAATAAACCTATTGATGTGAATAGATCTATAAAAATAAATAATAATAAAAAGCTTAAAGTTTTCCTGACTTCAAAGTTCAGTTTGCACAACAGTGCAACAATAGCAGGAACAAAGGACTAAGTTCTCCAATTACCTGAAGGAAATAAGAAAATAGGACTTTTTACAGCACAGCAGGGAAGGGAAAGGAAAGGAAAAAAACACAAACTTTGAGCAGAGACCACAAAAAGCATTCAGACTTTTATTAGGAAACTGCTTTGTATTTGTTTAGTCCATGGCTTTGACCTTGTCTATGGCAAAATAATGTTTTGTAATTGTTAACAGAAAAGAGCACATACAAACAATAAAGATACTACAACACTAGCAAAGCCATTTTGCATGAATAGGAGCAAGAAGACCAGACAGTTTTTTTTCCTGCTTTATTTTAATGTAATCTGGAAAAATGGTGTTGTTGCACTGACAGAAAAAAACTCCCATTGTATACGTGTTGTTTGTATAACAAAGTTCTGACAACTCAGATGGACTAATATGATTTAGAAACATATTCTAACAGTGAAACTCTCTGTTTACAGAGGGATTCCCTACTACTCATGATCCCATGAGAGGCCAGGCTGCATCTTTATGAGACTGCTTCAGCCATGACATGGTTCTTCTTCCATAAAACAGGCCCCCCTGCTGCTGGCCCACCACTCGCTGAGCTACTAGGCCCTCTGACAGCCAGAGTACGCGGCAGAAAGGAGACTAGAGGCAGCAAGGGGAGAAGCGGCTCTGCTTGGTTTGCGAGGACAGCCATTCCATCCAGAGCAGCACCAAGAAGGAAAGCAGCTGACAAGGAAACGTGTCATGGGCAGAGAGATAGCACCAGCAGCACAAGATACACAAGTGCTCGAGGGACCTCTGGTGTGCAGGCCACAGACACACATAAGCAATATCATTGGCATCGCAGGCGTGAAAAATCAAGCTAACAGCAGCATGGGACCTGAGGGTGGAACAAGTCAACCCCCTGGTTTGGCATCCTGGCCTGAAAACATGCCAAATTGAAGGCATCCTGTTTGGGCAGTCCCGGGCAAAGACTGGCTCATCCTCCTGCCCAACACCATGAAGCTGGATCCACCAGAAGATGTGGAGAAGGCAATGGAAGTGGATCCACCGCAGCCAGAACAGAACTGGGACTACCCTGGCATGTCTTCACTCTGTGCCATCAGAAAGCACAAACAGCATCACAGGAGTGCCCAGCCAGCTCCCTACTCGTTGCTCAGGCCCCATCCCAGGCATTAGCTTGGAGCCCCTAAATCTCACGGACATCCCACAGGCTTGCCTGCAAGATGTCCCGGCAATAAACAACTCTTGCCAATTCTCGGGGTTGTGTGAGTGCTTCTTTCCCATCCCCCAGACCTTGGGCAACACATGGTGTCCCTTCTGCACAGAGTTTCGAGGAAGAGCACAAGAGAGGACCCAGATTCCTTCGGGCTGCTGCACTGGGGTGACAGGAGTCGTCCCCGGGGGCCACCATGCGCCTTTAACATCTGTGAAAATAGACTGAGGGGTGAAAATAGTAGTGTGTAAGCAATTATGGGTAGATAATTTCTTAGATTAGGAGTGAGTTTCTATATCTGAGTAATTGGTAACGACAGACATGGAGAAGGCTGAGGCACTCAACAACTTCTTTGCCTCTGTCTGCACTGGCAGACAGGCTTCCCAAGTCTTTCAACTCCCTGAACCCGTAGACAGAGGCTGGGGGATCAAAGTCCCACCAACTGTAAGTGAAGAGCAGGTTTGAGACCACCTGATGAATCTGAACAGGTACAAGTCTATGGGACCTAACGACATGAATCCCAGGGTCCCAAGTGAACTGGCTGATAGAGTCGCCAAGCCTCTCTCCATCACAGTTGAAAAGTCCTGGCAATTGGGTGAAGTCCCTGAGGACTGAAAAAAGGGGAACATCACGCCCCTAGTTGTCAGCAATGAAAGGATTGAACAAAGACCACTACTCTTCAACAACACAAATTATTAGGAGACATTTCTTCTCAGAGCAGTCAGGCATTGGGACGGGTTGCCCAGGGAGGTGGTGGAGTCACCGTCCCTGGGGGTGTTCAAGGGAAGGTTGGACGTGGTGCTTAGGGACATGGTTCGTGGGTGACACTGGTTTGTAGGGTGATGGTTGGACGAGATGATCCTGAAGGTCTCTTCCAACCTTAACGAATCTATGGTTCTCTTCTCCCCTCATGCTCACAGAACCACAAGTTACTATAAATCCAACTCCATTCTTCCACAAAAAGTATCAATTCTGCATTTTTTCTTACGCAAACTGCTAGCAAACTTCATACAGCAACATAAATAAAGAATGCTGAATGCTTAAAAAAAAAATTCTATAATGAGTATCAAGGAAAGAAAACAGCCAACAACAATTAGAGAATGTAGGATAAACTTCCAAAAAACATTTAGAAGAGAACTGCTTTATTCCAAGATAGCTACGTGTTTTCTATCTGATTACTCAATAACTACATGGTTCTTCACTGTTGATTGCCTTTTCAGTTGTAATTCTATCAACAGTTTTCATTACCCCTACATTTCACATCAAGGCTTTTTATGATTACTAAAACCAACTCACTTTGTGAATTAAAGATTAGAGAAAAAAGTGCAACTCAATATACAACAGGAAATCACTCTAGGGTTGCAATTGCAATGCATTTCTATAATTAACTGATTTCAGCATCAGTTTGTGCGCGTTATCCTCTCACATTACCAAAACAAACTTTACCTCTAGTTTGCCTTTTTCTTCTTGAATCTTTACAGTCCTGATTATTCTATCAAGTAGACCATAACCCTTGTCCATTTAAAGAAGGTAATACTTAATATTTGGTTATCGTAACTCAGTTCACTCTATACTCTGAGGAGGGCATTTGACGGAATTCTTAATTAGAGAAAAACTTAGAAAAATTATTCTAAGGCAATTTGGAAACTATCATCATATCTTGTAAGCTAAGTCCACTTGCTAGCACTGAAGCTTGTAAAGTTGCAGTCGATATGCAAAAAAAAAAAAAAAAGGATGAAACAAGTGGAAGATTATTAAAAATTTTCTGCACCACTCCACAGTGAGCTGAAGTATAGCTTCAGATCTGGAGAATTTCCTACCATATGAATAGTATAAGAAGACACATTAAATCTAGTTCACAAAACACTCTTAATATGCTAAGCATTTAAAATGGTACGAGTTTGTATTTACAACATGTTTAAGCAAATGTACCAGATTCCTGCCATGCAGATAGTGTCAGATTCTAACTAGTATTTAAATCATAGAGTTGAAGCATTCATGAATTTTGGAATTCTAGGCAAATCCATAATTCTAACTGTATTTTTATAAAAAGTTAAATGCACACTGAATGACAACTTCTGAACAAAGCACAAAATTTACGCTGCAATATTACGTGCTTAAACTTCCCCTGGCCTCATCCCCCATCCTGAAATCCTGTAAATATGATTGTTTTGTGCTAGGACACTCCTACCTCACACCCCTCCCCCCCAAAAGCAGAATCCTCATTTTCATAGTAGAAGTCAGACCTTTCCACTAAAAAAAAAATCTTTCATCTAAAAAAAAAAAATCAAAAATATTTCAGAATATTCAGCAGGTGTGACAAGCTTGGGTAGACTCCTAATCTATAATAAAGTACAAGGTATATCTCACAAAGCCACCCACAGGATAGAGAACTTGTGTCATTAGTTTTCAATTCATGTATGTGTGCACAGTAGTTCCATTTTATAAACCTTTATAACTCTTTGTAAATCCTGCATAGAATTTTTGGGATAATATCATTACTCATCCTGTGGCTTTAAGAGGCAAGGCCCATGGTTTTATAAATGACCTACAGTATTGCCCTTCTAAAAGAATACTGCAGTGTGTACCACAAACTCGCAGAAAATTCGGTACCCTACAGAACAAGAATTTCTTGTTAAAAACTGTAATATCCATTATTTCCAAGCCCATGAGGAACATTTTTCTACAGTGAAATATAGAAGACATCATTCTGAACACAAGCAGTACAACCACATTGTACTTTGATTTAATATTTTAAAATAATGTTTAATGATTTAAAAGAGAAAAAAGTAGACATGAACTGTAAGAATTTCCTTTCCTTTTGTCTGGCTGAAGAGTTAAGTGAAAATTGCTACATCCTCTGTACTAAAATACCACCCTTAAATTCTTTACTTTAAGTTTAATTCTGTTTTCAAGGTGTGTTTTGTTTTTTTTTTTAACAGCACTTAAATTTTTCTTAATTAAAGGTTTAGAATTCTAAAGAATATACTATGTTTGATTGATTTTTACCTTTGTATATCAAAGCTGTAAACACCATGAAACAGGGGTACAGTTTTCTTTAATGTGCCACATTTTCTAATTGAATAGTCTCCCAGAGAGCAGTAGAATAGCTTTAAATAAGATTCACATGCATGTAAAGAGTCAATGCTGGGTTAGTTAGCTAGGAGTTTCTACTTGTTGATTATGAAACCTAGGGAAATTGCCATGTGTCATTTCAAAAATATATTTTTAACTCCATTTTAATCCTCAAGTTATTGTATTCGGCTGAAAAAGTGTCTTACGTAACTGAGAATTCATATCTTTCATTAAGGGCTATATTAATACCTACCTATTTTTAAGGCATTTCTAAAGCAATTTAGAATAAATTGCTCTTGTATGTGTACCCATTAAAGAACTTCCTCATTTTTACCCATATATTCTGATTTCAATTATGCTCACTAAATGTCCCACGTTTATCAGTAACTGCCCTATTCAGCAAAGCATTTCCGCACAAGACCAACTTAGAGCAATTCTTATCTGGCTCCCAAATTAGTAAGGTCATCTTAGTTTAATCTGACTAAAAACTATTACACTGAGAGACATAATAAGTCTATCAAGAAGACTAAAGCACATTTCCTTGAAGAACACTGCTCATTTGAAATAACAGAATATAGAATCAATAAAACTGCGTTAAAGAAAAAACAGATTTTGTATCCACAGGATGAACATTCCTACTCAAGACATTTTCTTTTGCTCTCCTACCTCTAAATACACATACTGCGGTTTTGCCATACATTTGGTCTTCATTATTGTAGAAAATCCTCCAAATCTGATACAAATTTAATACCTGCTTCATGTACGCATAGCACATGGTCTCTGCAACACGCTTTCCTTCATCGTAGCAGGCTCTTGGACCTATTGGATTCACGTGGCCCCAGTAATCCTCATTTTGAGGGTGAACTTCAGGATCTATGGAGGAAAAAACACCTTAAATGATCTTCTATTCAAAAGGTGATTACATATAATGAATCTTCTGGTGGATCACTGATGTTAGACAGTTTAATAGATTCTCTCTGAACTGTGCATTAAAAAAATAAGTTTCAACATAACTCATTAAAAGCATATTCTCTAGAATCATGAAAAATGACAATTATAGAACATGTAAGACTCTAGTAAGATAGCCAAGTGTAAGCAAACAAGAGCCCTGTGCTTTCTGATAGAAGAATGAGAACAGAGGGTTAAATTTAGCTCTTCTGTGCAAAGTTTACCTACCTCAAAGACACAAATACAACCCTAGAGAATTCCATGTAAACATTATAGGTTCAGTTCTGATTTCTTGCTTGGGTATATGCTTTGATTCTTCTTAAGCTATTCCACCAAAAGCGTATACCTTGAGGTATGTTCTTTGTCATTCTGCTCTTTTTCCCCCCCAAATCTGCACTGCATCTTTGCATCTTGTTACAGAGATGAGTACTTTTTGTTTGCTTGGCTATTTTTTAAAGCCACAACTACTAATGTTGAGCAGGTGCCCGTGCTTGTGTATCTCCATCACCCTTGCAACACTGCTATTAACCATTAAGCAGGAGTTCACAACAGCAGGAAGTTTCTCTGTTAAGCACACAGTCTGTTGTACAGTGCAAGAAATTATCAAAGATTTTTGTTGCATCCAACTAGCAGTTCTATTGGTAATTCTCTCACTACTTTACTTCTTAGTGATAGCAAAAGGAAGAAGATATATGATACCATTGCTGAATACTAAATTTTAAGAAACACTGCAAGAGCATGTGTGCACAATCATTGTTTTCTCAGATTGGAGTTCATGCCCTTGTCTTTTGCACTAGGGCTATTGCTGAATCATAAGAATATAATTTGTAAGTACACTGGGAAAAGAAATGCAGGTTTGCTACTGAACTGATCTTTCTTCACAAGTTTTCATTATGGCACCTGGATCTTAATTAGGGTTCAACACTCAAAATTCCCCTACAAGCCCCTTTGAAAAAGAGCCATAAACACAGACACAGGAAAATTGCAAACAGCAGTCCAAGCCTTCCTCCACTGCTCTTACTAGAGATATTTAAAGCAAGTACTAATGCCCACATTTTAAACTGATAAGTACATCTGATGAAGAATTGAAGCTAAGACAGTGATAAATATCTGTAATTCATCAAAAGGTCTGTAAATACCTTTTAATATTTGCATCTCAAGAGCTCGATATATTTTTTTAATCTTTCTTACCTCCATACACCTCTGATGTAGAGGCCAGTAGCAGCCGTGCTCCAACACGTTTGGCTAATCCTATATTTTGGGAAACAGGAAAAGAAGAACATAATTTGAGCAAGCACAGGAATCCTTCAGTCATGTTAACTGCTTTATTGTGATCCCGATTTGCATTGTTTTTAAAGAGAATTCAATTTCTCTCACTAGATAAATCTAGCTGTAAATCACATCTGCAGCTCCCAATCTCAAGCTAGGAGACTTGAGAAACAGCAAAACATCCACAAGTGATGCGTTCAGTTCTGGTTAACTAAATGTTACATCAAGCTAAGATCTAAGAACTTAGTATATCACACATAAATAAAGGCCAAGGAAACATAAACCATTCCAAATATGAAACCAGAATCTAGAAATAACATACTGTATCATGATTCATGAAATTGAAAGTTAGGCTACATAAAGAATCTTATTCTGTATAACATGTTATACAACAAATACTATCAGTTTCCTTTTTTTTAAAAAAAAAATAATTACTGCTCCATTAAACAGCCTGGGTGATCTTACCCAGCTATTCAGATTACTCTGCCTTCCATTTCAATGCCCTTATGGCCTTCAAGTTGGCATGGCCAATCAAAGATATCTTTCATCTAATTCATTTAATTATTTTAATTCTACCCACTAGGATATCAAATGTGAGATCGGCTAGGGCCCAGCAGTCTTTTTTGTCTCACTCTCAGGATCACTGACAGCCAGTTCAAGTTGCAACACATGCCAAATAGATTAAAGATGGGAGGAAAAAGTAGCAAAGGCTTGATGCCTTCTTTTTACAGGCCCATTCCCAGCATCAAAACCAACAGAGAAAGCTGAAAGTTTTGCCTTGCAATTATCTAGTGTGAAGCTAGATAATAAATGTCCTTGCCGTATTTGCTGGCCAAGGAGTGAGTGCACAAGAGGGAGAAGTGCTCTTAAGTTTGGGGTTTACAGACCAAGCGCAGTCCCATCTAGTTCAGTCTTTGCTGTGGTGGAAAGGCCCAGTCACTCATGGCCAATGTGGGATTGTTCTGCAGTCACCAAGGTGAGAAGTGCAGTCACTGGCATAACTTCACCATAAAAATCCCACATTCTTAACTGCACTTTCTATAATTACAGCACAGGTATTACTCCATAGCCAAGTTACAGGCATGAAGTTCTGTTGCTTTGCTAGCTGAGCTTGCTTGTTGTCAGGGTTTATAGAATCATAGAATATCCCAAGTTGGAAGGGACCCATAAGGATCACCAAGTCCAACTCCTGGCACCACATAGGTCTACCCCAGAATTCAGACCATGAATTCATTTGCAGATACATTTAAAGGAAAAGCACAAAAGTCTTCAAAGAGGAGATTTTTTTTTTTCTTAAACAAGCAATTTTTTTTTACCACCTTTGACTCAAGCAATTTTTTTACTCACATTTGACTCCCCCTAATACCGATGTACAGGTTATATTAATGTAACGATGTCAATAAGTAAGAAGAAAAAAGATTTCCACTTACCCAGCATGTTTAATGTCCCAATAGTGTTGGTCTTTAGTGTCTTTATAGGATTATACATGTAATTGGGAGGAGAAGCAGGAGACGCTAGATGATAGATCTGGTCCACTACAGAAAGCCAGAGAGGGGAGAAAAGAAAACATTATTTTTCCATGTGATATATTAAATGAGGAAGCATTAGTTGAGATACAAGTACTTCTTTCTGCATTTCCTTACATTGGAACTCAATTCATATGTTGCTACTTATAGTTGATGTGTTTGCAAACCTGTTGTACCACATCAAGACTTAAGTTTTAGTAAAACAATAGCTAATGTATAATGCATATCAACACTGTTGACACAAAAACCAGAAGTCTGTTGAGATTTTTCACTTGCACAAATTTTAGCAATGAGTACTTCAGTAACATTAAAAAGCTGCAAAAGTGAATGAATTATTTTCTTATTCTCAAGTTTTTAAGTGACTACCAACTTCAGAATATTTTTTTTCCCCCCACACGGAATCCCAAACAAAGACGGCAGAAACATTTTTTTAATACTATGAGGATTTGTATTTTAGTAGTTACACAGTGAGGGACATGCCAAGATATGGACATTTAATTTTTTCAATTTTCCACTATCCACTGCATTTGTTCCACAAGCATTCTATGCTGTACTACGGATAACATAGGATTTTAGATTACATTACATTTAGATTATATTAGTATGTGATTACAATAGATAATGATGGAAATCTTAGTCAAATCTCCTAAAGCTGGGACCAGCTTCACTACAGCAGGCTGCAAATTTCACTGCTGAAAATAAGAACACAAGCTTGGAAATATTACAGGGATGAGAAGTCAATTATAATACAAAGAAATAAAAACTAGACTTGTTCATACCAACAGTATCCAATATTCAACAAACACAGACAGCAAACTTTTCATAATTCAGCTAATGTAAATATGAAAGTGTCTATCTTCTTTGTAACACAAATCACGGTTAGTTAGCACTACTTAAAAGAAAGAGAGCATGGATAAGCAAATGCCAACAATATTAAGATCAAGTGAGAGATAGTGATGCTTAAGAAAGAAAAATAAGTCCCCTACCAAGGTCATCCAAGAAAAGTAGTCGAGAAGTAAGAATTAGAATAGAGGATGGAAAAAAGGTAGAGTCAGTCCTTTTGTGTAACAAAAGGAAAGTTTTATTTATTTATTTAAAGAAGAGTCAGCACTAAAGCAGTCAGTTTTTTCAAGCTGGTGCCACAAAATATATTCAGTTCTTATAGAATCATAGAATGGCTTAGGTTGTAAAGGACCATAAAGATCATCTAATTTCAACCCCCAAATATGTTTATGTTGCCCTGTTTTTTTTGGTCAACGTACTTTAATATCTACAGGTGATCAGCTGCCTACAAGATGGCAAAACAGCCCAGAGAACTAGAGGGATGGTATTTTGGCAGATGTGGTCACAACAGTGAAATAAATGGATATGGACCAAAAAAAAAGAACAGAAAAAAAAAAAAGTTAAAGATTATTAAAGCAAGATTATTAAAACCTCACATCAGGGGCTAGAGCTGTCAGCAACTGTGAACACAGCAGCAAGAAGTATTTTGGCAAGCACTTTACCAGACCAGTGATAAAATAAAGAAATATTGACCAGGAAAGGCTTAAACTGGAGAAGGTATGTTTACAAGGTCTGAGTTAGTTTGAGTTACTTTGTGACACCTCAAGTCTAAAGGGCAAGTTTTGAATTTTTAAGAGACCAGATTCTTTTCAAGCAAAGCAAGACATTGCAAAAATAGAAATGACTTAGTTACAAATGCATCTACTGAATAAAAGCTTCACAAAACGGAAATCTGTTGTGAACAGAAACTGCACTTACTCCATGTCAAGTCTTTAGAAACTTAAGCTCTGTTTCAGTTCAACTATATGCTTGAATTTGTGTCAATTTATAATTTTCACTGATTTTGATATTCATATAACATACATTTTGGGAGACATTGTTGGCTTTAGCCTCAGAGTCTTTTTTTTGCCTTGCCTCTTCCAAGAGGGGCAGAATGTTGATAGTCACTAAACAGATGACTGTGGCGGAGGTGGTGCAGGAATGACAACCAAGCCCAGGCAGTACCAAATATTCTGTAGCAAAAATATGTTGGTGGCACAGGTTTAATAATGTGGGCCAAGATCAGAGCCCCACAGAATCATTTTGCACTTGATTGTTGTACAGTACATGGCTCTAACCAGACCTGTCTGATTCATTGCTAACATTAAGAAAATTAGTTTGTATTTCTAGCCATTTTTAATTAGCTGTAGAAAGTTGTTGGTATGCTTGTTTTAAGGCTTCCAAAGGCTGCTGAGGAAGCAGGAAGAAGAAAAGCCAGTGGGAGAAGGATATGGGCTATGCATTCCTGTCTGATGTTTTCTTATTCAACTCCCATAGCTAAAAATCAGATAAACAGACCTTAATGATGAGGACAGAAATACCAATTGCTTTTAGATGCCCAAGTTTGTGGTAGGACTAGTATCTTGTAACTCCACATTGAAGTCAGCTGCCTCCACCCCATTTATGCAAGTAAAATGATATTTCACAGCAGAAATACATACTTCAGAGGATGAGTGAAATCATTTAAAAATTACATATTTTTTTTTCTGCAGACACACAGTCAACCCTAGTGCAAAGATGAGTATGAACAGGAGCACTAATCCTCAAGTCCCTGTGTAAACTAATTAAGTACATTATTTCTGTCCTATATACATTTAATCTAAAATTTCATTTGGTAGTTTTTAATACAATTCTATCTGTTACCAAGACGTGGGATAGATCACAGAAATACCAGCTTATCCATTCATTCTCTTCTGTTCTCCAACTAACAGCTATGTCTCTTTACACTAAAGTTTATAGGAACACGATCCACAGTGCTCTCAAGTAAACATCTTGTGAAGCCTGTAATATTAAATAACGTAAAGAATAAGAGGTAAAAAATGAAACAAAGGTGGATTTCTATACTTTTTTCCTTCAATATAATAGAAAAGATTCCTTTCTTTATACATAACCCTTTAGAAAAGACAGTTGTCATCTTGGACTAAAAGAAAAAAAGTTTATTAGTGGATTAAACCTTTTAAACCTTGACACAACAGTTAGGCTGGAAAGAAAATCGCTTTAAAAATCCCAGGTACTTCATGAACGCACAACTCAAGTACAATAAAAAAAAGTGTTCACATAACTATTATGCAAAGCTTTAGAAATTTTCTTTTCACATTTTGTTTTTGATTATTTCCTGCCTTTTGAGATTCATAAACTACTTTAATTACAGAATTCACCGCCTTTGCATTTCTCCTTGTAAAGGTCAAGTGAAAGCTACATGGTCCTTGTGAGTTCTCTACTGATACCTTCCCCAAACCCTACAGCAACAAAAATTCTACTGGAGGAAGACAAAGTCATTCAGCATTACAGTTAACGATAGTTATCACAGGGCGAAGACATGAAACATGTATCTTGGTGGTATACCACTCTGTCTGGCCAGCCCAGATCAAGATCCAAGAATGCCGAGTGCCACCTTATGTGTCATGGATCAAAGTAAGTACTTACAGATACTACGTTAGCATCACTATGAAGCTAAATAATTCATCAAGAGATTTAATGAAAGCTACACATCTTCAAACTAAATTCACTTTCCATGTCAACAGCATAGACATTGTTCTTTCTAGATCAGAAATGAGGTCTCCTTCCAAAATAAAGTACCAATTACTTTTTCTGGAATTCAAGTGTTAATCATCCATATATGAACTTGTTCAAACAGGACAGCATATAAATAGGAGTTCCTTAGCGGAAAACCTTTAAGACTTCTCATTCATTCTGATTTCTATTTCCAAGTGAAAAGGACTACCAGGGACTAAAATAAGAGGTATTTATCCATATGTCAGAATAAAAAGAGAAGACTTTTTAAATCTGTTACAATAACTATTCCTCATTTCCTCAACTTGTTTTTTCCCCTCCTTTCCTATGCTGGACACCAAACCCTGTACCGTTTTTAAACTTGAACAAAACATTATCAGTTGCTATACTGATATACTGAAGTTAATTTTATCTTATTTTTTAGCCAATTTTATTTTAATATTTGGCTACACTAGGTTTAATTTATGTTGTTGGAGGATGAGAAGAAATTCAATAAACTGCCTACTGAATAATGTTATAATGTTATCACTGTAACATGAAGAATTAATGCGTCTTTATTACAAAAAGAATGGGACACGTAGCAAAAGGAACTCAGAATTCACATTCATTAGTGCCCAATAATTGAGCATCAAATGATAATTCTCTGAAAAGTTCTTGAGTGTAATCAGTTAGGAAGAAAGTAATGTAGGGGAATTAGGAAAGTTGATCTGGCTGAGGTATTAACTACCAGCACCTGGAGCCAATAATATCCCACCAGTGGAAACAAAAGTTTGAAATAAAGTAACAGACAGTAACTGAATCAATGCATTATCAGAACAAAGAAGTAACATGTTTGCAGAACTGTTTCAGTACTGTTGTCAGGAATTCATGACAAGCAATAGTACAAGAGATGCAATTACTAGAGGTTTTTCCTGTGAAATTTGACCCATTAGACTACAGCATGAGTAATAAATGGAGGAAAAAGACCTCCTCAGATCCATTGTTTTAACAAATGGAACAATTACATTGCTACAGAAGTCTAAAGAAAAGGAGAACTCCACCAGAACTCCAGCAGAATTACAGTAACTTTTTCATTGACTCACTCACTATATATTGATATATTCCCAAAGAAGACTACTAATACACCTCTTTTAAATACTGCTGTGTTAATGTTGCCTTACAATTTGGCATAACAGTTTGAGGCTTATAATAAGTGTAGACATTGAGTTACTTCTCCATCGTTGAAGCATCATGTTTTTTTCATTTTCTGTTGAAACCTGCAGGAATTCAATGCTGTCATTTTCCTATTCCACAAGCTGTGGAATGCTCATACCTAAACTAGGAGCACTGTTTTCCATAGAAGAAAGGTAAGGTAACTAATAAAAGTAAGTCGACTTGCTCTGTGAAAGATCTTATGTTCCTCTCAACTGACCATTCACAGTTGTAGATGTATGCAGTCTACAGTAACTAGACTCCTGAATTAAGCTTCTCAGCTCATGGCACACAGACCCCAGACTCTGTGTGTGCAAGCATGCACACAGGGACATGAGGCAATGGATGGGACAGACAGACTGACCTTTTGGCATCTTGTCTTCTCACAAAATCAGTCATGTGAAGGAGATATTAAAAACTTCCTCCTCCCATTCAATCAGAAAGGAAGAACGGATTTCACAGACAAGTGTTCTTAACCTCTCACCCCACGCTGGTCACAGAAACTAGGCTAATAATAAAGTATACAGGTAACAGATCAATCCAGAAGTCAGTGCCCAAAGATAATTTCTTTACAGACATGCTTATCGGCATAGAGCACATCCAAGAGCAAATACCAAGGTAGAAACTACTCACCCTCAATGTACAGCGGCTCAACGACATCATGATTTATCAGTTCGAAGTTCTCATGACCAATCCAGTGCTCCACATTTCTTTTCCTGCCCGTAAAGAAGTTGTCCACAACTGTAACCTCATGGCCATCCATCATTAGTTTGTCAGTAAGATGAGAACCCACAAACCCTGCTCCTCCAGTTATCTGCGTTAGGACAGTTGGTATAAATTTCGTTTTCTTTTTACAGAAACACCAGACAAAGTCTACAGCATGAAAACAAAAGAACAGTAGCTCTCAGATCCTTGCTTACTCCAGGGGAAACAACTCCATTTCCATGTTCAATTTTTTTTACCCAATATTTTAGGGCATCTAGAATTTCAAGAGATGCTTGATGTGCTTCATCACTGTCAGCCTATGAGTTTAGTTAACTATTCGCATCAACAAAATCACTTTTTTCAGATTAGAATGTTTTCCTTTTTTCCTTCAAAATGGATTGTGCCCTTTTTATGCAAGAGAGAGATCTAAAAAGACCCAAAAAGATAGGAGAATTCTCTACTATTCCCCTTTCTGAGAAAAACAGTCCATACCATTTTTGTGCAAGATCTATAACATTAGAAATGTCAACCCCAGCTTCTGTCTCGTTTAAATAGAAGGCATGTTGGGTGTTCTAAGTACTACAAATTCCTTCACCTCTCAGAGGTGAAAGGCCTCAGATAAGACCTCATCTGAAACAGCTGCTAAAACCAAAACTATTCCTTTTCTGTTCTAATGCATCCACAACCCCATTATGACAGGATGTGTACGCACATCCTATCGTTCTGTTTGCAGCCTCTTGTACCACTTAGTCTGACATACAACACGTGCCTGTCTTGGAACTTTATGATGTTTTTACTGTAAAGAAATTAGCAGAAATAAAATATTTTAAATCTAGTGCTCTTGTTCCATATTAAAGTAATCAAGTTTTATTTTTCCTCCTTTCTGTATCTCATTAAGAGTAAACAACAACAAAAATCACTAACAGAGTATTCAAGCAGTCAACACTGCACATAGTAGGACTCCAAGTTGCGTGACACATCCCAACAGACATATCTATGGAAGCAATCACTTTCTCTGCACTTCATAAGCTGTTTTTAAGAATTGAGAAAGAGGTGACATACAAACACTTTCAAAGAATGAAGATAAAAGCCCAATGTAGCATCAGCTATATTATACGAGTACATGATCAAATTTACATTTTGAAAAGCTGATTCAGCTGTTCATTTCCATTCTTCAGTTGCAGTGACAACTAGCCAAATAAAAGGGCATAGTGACACTGTCAAAGAGGAATCTAATGCATGGATGGTGTGCTGCAATGACCAAGCACTGTGCACATAATGATATAAATGCCTGAAGTTCTTAAGCTTTGACTAGTACAAAGTGAAGATATTTATCCTGCTCTCTCCCCCATCCACTGCTGAAAACGCCAGATGAGCAGATTTTTTTTTTAATTTCATAATCAGGAAAGAAAGGCAGATAGAAAGCTAACAAAAAATGAAAAGGAAAAAAAAAAAGACTGGTATCTGTTTTCTTCTCTAAAACCCAGCCTTCTACTTCTTGTTTTCCCACACTTGTTTTTTTCATATTAAAAACTCATGGCTATTGGTGTACTATTAAGTATTATAGACCACATATATAGACCACTATTATTAAGTGGTCTATTGTATGGACCACTTAATAAAAGAACCACTTCGTTGGCCTATTTGGTATTCTTTTGGGTTTGCTTCCAGATTCAGTATGTGATTCAGTTCCTTGACAAACCTGATGGAGAAAGAAGACTCAGGAGAAACACTTTTTAAACCAAAGCAATGAAGTCAGAGCTTCCACAATCCCCCAACAGACAGGAAGGAGGAACAGGTTTCTGGCAGAATGCTATGAGCACAGAGAGGGCAGTAACTGAGCGAGGACAGCCCTTTGCCAGGTAATGTCACATACTAAGGGAAAAATAAATGCACAGAAAACTTATTGCCATAAGCTTATCCTGTTTTGGGAGTGAGCGGTGACCTTGTTGAACATTCCAAGGGGTTTGCTTTTTTGGGGTGACCAGAACCAAAGTTTCCTGTAAAATTTATGAACCTATTCCTTCCCTATTCCTTGAGGCCCAACAAAATTCCCTGCTGCTACTTCTATTTCCAGCATTCCAGACAAGACAAATTCAATGTTTGCTATATGCCTTCAGCGTAGCAAAACATGCTGAAGGTGTCTTCTTTCCCATCTCCTAACCCAAACAAAAAAGGCACATAGTAGCACTCTTCTGTTACATGCAAGCAAAAAATAAGATTAAAAAAAAAAAGGGGGGGGGGGGGGGGAAAGCACAAACCAATTTTGTTTGGAAAGAAGTTTACAATTCCTTTAAATCTGTAAGTTGTTTTTGTGATAGATCTGTATTAGCTTTATTAACATGCCAATTCCATAGGTATTGATAATGAACTACCTGGAAAAGGAGCTGAATTTCCCCTGGAAAAGTAA
This sequence comes from Oxyura jamaicensis, assembly GCF_011077185.1. Classification (NCBI taxonomy): domain Eukaryota; kingdom Metazoa; phylum Chordata; class Aves; order Anseriformes; family Anatidae; genus Oxyura; species Oxyura jamaicensis. Next base: position 139,958,719 of record NC_048893.1, read on the forward strand.
ACAACTACATAAATTAATTTTTATCGTTACTTGAGGCTACGTTAAAAAGATGATTTTTCACTGAAGTTCTCAACATAACCTTCCTGTAATTGCTTATAAAAGCAAGGTTAATGTACTTCATTTCTAAATATGACTTCCTGCAAATTACAATGACATTCATCTCCAAAATCATATACTGTACATGAATCATTTCCATATCAGAATTGAAACAGCAGCACCTGGGGCTTAAATAAACATTCTTTAATAAAACTTTATTTAAAAATATAATTAATTACTTAATAGTGCCAATATGCTTTTTAACTTCAGCATCTATGGAAAGGCACAAACTATACTAATAATTTTCTGCAGTAGATGTGCTTAAATACTAGTATATTTCCTAGACAGGTTTATTATTGCTCTCTGCAATCAGATTTAAAACATCTAGTGTCCCATATGGAAATTGCATTAATTTTGTTGTTGTTTTGTGTTTCTACTGGTCTACCATATTCGATTCAGAAAAAAAAAAAAAAAAGAAAACACACAACACACTGAGCCTACGCCAATGCTTTCATCCATAATATCACCAGAAATCCTTCTCTTGCATAGGAAAGCCTTTTGCCTAGTCACTTCAGAGAAGCGAGCAAGCAGACAAAACACACACCCCAGGACGAAGTTCAATGAACTTAAGCTCTTTTGAAAGAAAGTGCTGGAATATCCAGTGTTAGCTGAGATACCACTGCTACCAGCAATCATCTGCAAATAGATACAGAATAAGCAAAGAACCGCTAGAACTGCTGTCTGTTCACATCAATGTTGTGGATATTTGCAGGTTTGCAGCCGAAGAGCGCATTCAGGGAAAATAAAAATTTAGAATGGTTTAGGGAAAAAAAACATAGCATCAACAAAATATGAAACAAATCATCTACCAAGCTTCACTTGGCTCACCAGTTCTTTCTGTTTATTCCTGACAAATTTTCAAGCGCCACGCAAGGTCTACACAAGTCTTCTACATGCTGAATTCAACTATTCAAAAGAATATTTTTCCTACACAATGACACGTTATGTTATAAATGAATGAGACTGCCCACTTGAGCAGCAGGTTTGTGAACGCCAATGAGTGCACATTGAACTAGTTCCCAACTTTAATACAGAAGAAATGACTATGCAACTCACTCATCCTTTTGACCAGCTCTCTCTTTAATAATTTAATCTCTACAGAATGCAGAGATCAAACAGCTATTGACCTCCAGGTCTGCAGAAAACACTCCCATTCCATCTACTAACCATCTCTCTTGAAGCAATGAACTTCAGCAAAATATCCAATATCTTCAAGTGGCAAAGTTAAAAAACAGTAAAGAGCTCCATAATCCATTAACAGCTTACATTGATAATTTTCTTGTAAACACCTTATCATACCAAAAAAAGGACATTGAGGTAACATTGGTACAGTTGCATGCATAAGCACACTATTTAGGACTTTCCAGAATTAAGGCTGTTACTTTCCTCATTACGCCTTCCAATTTCAACAAGGAATCAGAGAGCCTACAAACCTATCCCCTTCAGGCAGCCGAAAACAAATGAAATTAAACTAATAAAATGTAGTAACACATTCTTTATGAAGTTTTGCAATAGCAATAAAGTAATTTGTTTTTACTTATATCTTTTCAGTGTTTTGTCAAAATTTTGAAGTGTCAAGGCAAAACCACAAAACTTGAGCAGTTTTTGTTGGAATTTGTCATAGATTCTGCTATCTGCTACAGAAGCAGAAGCTCTTAATACATATCTTAAGTAGCTATACTTCCACTACCTCTCAGAAATGAGGACATTCTTTTTTTGCCCAGGACAGGCGAAAACCAGAAAAATTTTAGGATGCTGCTAACTTCAAGAGTTTAGACAAAACTGTAAAGCTGATGTCACAGCAATTTGCTGAAATTAAAGATGCCTTGGACTATTCCTTGCCCTGACTAAACCTGTCCTCCTCTCCCACCCTAAAATGTCTGTGATGCTTCAAAACACCAGAAACAGAGAAGAGATACACACTACCTCAGTCTAACTGCTCCTTCTTAACAGTACTGCAGAGCAGCTGCTCTTCTAGCCTTATGACTTGTTCGATTCAACCATACAAGCTTTCTGCCAAGATGTGCCTAAAGTTTCCCAGTCTGCAAGTTTAAGCCACCTGGGAACACTAGTAATGCAGGTCTATGTTGTTAGAAGCAGAGAACAGAAGCTTAATCAGCAAGCCAAACCTCTAAACCAGAGCCCAAGTCTAAAATCCATATGCTGCGTTTGAAAACATCAACACAGTGTAAGCGAAGCACTAGCCTATACCCTGTACAGCACATACAGCATCTAAAGTAATTTACTTTAACCCTGCTCATGGTTTTAATTAATCCTGTAAGACTGATTACATTCCACCGAACTCTTATTTCCCAAGCACAACCCCTGAATAAGTTCAAACTTACCAGGATTCTTTTACGATCTTTTTCTGATAAAAATTTCACTGGTGGGTATTTCTGGGTGAAACTAAAAAACAATTCAAAACAAAGAAGAAAAATCATGTAACTTTCAGCTTTGCTTCTTTGAATTATGAAACATTATTCTGACAATCCCCAATACTCAAAGGCCATGCTTACTCTTTTTATCTAAAGAAGAATCTAGACCAACATGAGAAATTACCTATGTTTTGTTAAAGCACTGGGAAAAATATAAAAACTGATCTGCAAGAAGAGTTTTCAAACTTCTGCTTAAGTCATTTTCAAGTATGAATCACTTGGCTTCTTCTATCTGTTGAGAACAGGACTAGAGCCAGGCATGACATCACAAGAGAATACAACCTTAAAACGTGAGCAATTAATTTTTATTTTTTGAAGTTTTGAAAAGCAAGTAACCTTCTAAAAAAATCTGGAAAACAAAGTAAATTCTATTAACTTACCACACTGATTACACTGAAACTTTAAGAAGAGTTGTTTGAAGTCAATGTAATGTTTACAAGCAGAACACTGAAGTATTTTTAAGAACATTTAGTTTTTAAGTTTTTAAGAACACTTAAAAATACTTCAACTTTTTTTTTTTCCAAACAAGAGATCTTATTCAGTCTGAAAGCTAATCTTGTTTTTCTTCTCAAAAATGACCAGACTGATGTTGTTTTAATGGTCTACAAGCTACTTTCACTTTACTTTTTTTTTTTTTGCACAATCTTTAGAATAATTTAATCAAAACTAAAGTATTCTAAAATAAAATTATGCTATCTATGAATCTCAGGTGCTCTCTTAATTTCAAAATGGATGCTCAGAACCTTAAATGCCTTTATGGACACAGTAACAGAATTGTTACCTTTTTCTCCCCCTCGCTGGCTCCACATATGGCAACAAATACCTCCAATTGAAGGTGTGAAGAAGGTGTGATTTTTTAAAGTTAAGTAGCATTTTAGTCCCAGCAATATTTCAATAGCTCGTGTTATTCTTACTAAATACCAGCGTGACACCTGATAGAAATCGAAATGTGGTTACTCTTCTCCAGGAAGCCCACATGCTAGAGATACAATTGGATGTAGTAAGTAGGAGACATTTACATCAGCAGTTCACACTGAGATTACACTTACATGTACTCAGACTCTGAACTGACTACACTTTCTGATTCTGAAGCATCTCCTCTGGTTCTAGCTTGAAGTATTGGCCCAATAGAAATTAAGAGAAAGCACAGTGCTTCTTTATTTGTGACAACTTGTCATCCCAGAGTTAAACCATTTTCAGTTTCATGGATAGGCGAAATATGCAGCAGAATCTTCCAACATTACTTATACAGAAAACCTGAAAGAAGGCACTACCTATGCTTGCCTTGTATCACAGCACTACAGGGATCACTAACAGCAACCTTACTTCCTTCATTTAAGGTATTCCTTCATTTAAGCTATTCCTTCTAGTGAGAGAAGGGCAAATCCACCAATAATGAGAGTTGAAAACACCTTGAAAGTTTATCAAGTTTTTTAAAAAGGTAAGGTCAAGTAACTGGATGCGAGGTAAAAGTTAGTCCCCCTCCATTTTTAAGGCCAAGGTTACATTAGTCTGGCATGAAGTCACACTGCTGTTAAAGGAATGTCCCAGCCATTCTTGCACCTTCCATTACACCAGGAATGACTCAGGGGCAGGAGTCTGGAACTGATCCAGCAGAATGCTCATCTTTTGGCAACAGCTTAAGTGTAGGTTTTGCTTTGATGAATACACTAGGCATAGCAATGCTTTTTGCTGTGCAAATCATTAATAAAAGCTTTCCAACTTCAGATTGTTAAACAACCTTTTGTCATGAGACTAGCATTAAGGAATTCTTGACTTTCCTGCTTCCCAAATGCATGAAGATGGCTTGCTTTCAGATCTTAGTCAGCTTATGAGGTAAAAAAACATCAACACTAGAGAATAAGTTTTGCAAGCAGGATCAGCTTTCAGGCATCTATTAGTGAATAGTTGCATACCACCTCTTTACATAGATATAAAATTTGAAAATTAGTACCAGAAACATCTTACATGCAGTTGAATCAGTAGATAATTTTATATACATAATAATTATTTATTATTATAGATATAATTCCCCGATCAGTTCCTGCAGAGGTAAAATATATTTTCATTCTTTCTGCTCAATGCTAGTGACTTGCTAGACATTTGAAACAAGAATCATTAATGCACTGCACATGCTACTCAAATGAGCATTTAGATGGCTCCTGACAAAAGCTTTAACTTAATGGTTTTACCCATTGCTCATTTGGAAAAATGCAACAATTACAAAAGCAAAAAAAAGCCAATCAGGATACCCGTACTGCAATGGGGAAGGAAATACCTGAATTACTAACAACTGAAATTGAAGATATACTGGGCTGTCAGTAAAGATTAGCCAAGTCAATTGAACAGAGACAGTACATCAAAAATTTAATCTGAACACAAAATCATTTCGCTACAATTTCACCACTGCATGAATTGCACCTTATATTAAGAGGTAAGAGATCAGATCAGCGTTCTTACTGAAATGAAGCAGCAGATAACCACCAGTATGCCATATGTAACCATCCAGGCTTACTGGCACTGGCTTAGATAAGGCCAGACCCAAAGGGTCAGGCCCTTTGTAATGCACCATTCTCAGCCAGATGGTTGTTTGGAATACGGATAGTGTCACCCATGAAACAGCATGCTGGTCAAAAGCAGCAGTGTCCTGGTGCCAACAGCTGTCAGTTTCCCCGGACTGGAGAACTAATCTGGCTGAAAGGCAAACAGGTGGAGTGTGAGGGACCTATTTGTGAAGAGAGATTGAAAAACCTAGTTTCCCCATCCAGTTTACTAACAGCATTCAAATGGCTCTGGTGCCACATGAGAGAGGAAATAATATTGCAGAGTGGACACAAACAGCACAAGAAGTGGTGGAGCTAGAGCACAGAAATCTACCACATTTACCATCTGTGGTTCACCAAAAAGCTTGTCTGCATTTCTCAATTGTGTTATCTAATTTAATTCAAGATATCACATTCCTTTACAAATCTTAAGAGAAGTCAGTCTGCTGGGCTCATCCAAAACACGTGCACAGAACAAGATCCAAAAGCAAATCATTCTACATTAGCTGAACCATGGTAAGTGTGGAAAACGTGGGAAATGTAAGGTAAAACACCTCCAGTTTCTTGTAGTTGAAACCAATATATTTCAGCACATACCTGTACTAGATTTACTAAACCATGGTAAGCTGTTCACCGGCAGCACTAAAATCTGCAAATTCCTTCACAGGATTTGACCTTGACAAGAATTTATTACTCACAGTTACTTTGATGGGATTAATCAGCCCTGACTACCCTAAGTATTAATGTCCTTTGGCATTCAAGGGCCCATCCTAACACAGATATGACAAAAATCCAGAAGTATTGAAGGCATATACAAAATACGTATCTCTAGCCTCCAAGGTATAGAACTTAATGCTACAACGCAGAAATAGTGCTTTTAAACTGATTCCCAAACCAAGCAAAGACCACGTACCTTTTTTCTAGATCTCGGATTTTCTCCCTTAGAGGTGCAACTACCTAAAAGTAAAGGAATAGTATTTAAACTTCAAAGAACAGACAAGATTTGTATCACGAAACATTCATATAGAAAGTTACTTTAGAGCAAAAACCATAGCAGTCTTTTACAAAGAGCTTCACAGAAGATAATCCAAGAAACTTGTAAAGCATTCTTTATGTCAAAAAATCCTTAGGCAGTTTTCCCCCACAATCAAATCACCTAATATCCTTAAGCAAAGCATCTTCAAAGCTAATGCAGCTGCTCAAAAGAACATCCAAAGCTATGAGTACCATAGCCTCGTGATATGAACATCCACCATTATGATTCCTATTATGTGGATGTAAACACAGAAACAGAGACATTAGCACCAGTACAAAGGTTACAATTCTCTCAGAACATGTGAATTTAAAGAAATATCATGTTTTACATTACAACTTGAGGAAAAGTTTTTAGTTTATTAGTCTTTTTAAAATGTTAATAAATGGAAATTCATTAGAAAAAATAAAACTCACCTACCAATACTTCTGTTTGTATTTTCATTGCTTTGAAAGAGGGAATCATTTAAGTCAGCATCCGTTTCAGGTTCTTTATTACAGGACCTGAATTTCTAACATTCCTGCCAAATATCAGTAAGTTCCCGTACTCTTGTTATTAAGGTTACTAAGAGCGTGTCACAAAATTTACTGTGTAGGGACATACGTAAATTGCTAGCTATCAGAGGGTTATGATTCGAAAAGGTATTAAATAGAAACGTATCATCCAACAATCATTAGTTTTCCACAAATACTGATGCTTAGAGCTAGACAACTCAGAAAATTCATGAATGAAGTGAAATAATCTGCATATTCATGTTAAGAGGAAATACTGAATTGTCATTTAAGCTCCTCAAGCATCTGGCCCTGTGGAGCAGCAAATAGCTCCTGAAACAGCCATACTTATTTTGACAGTTTAAAGTACTGTGTACAACTACAGCTTTAAAAACAAGATCCAGACAAGCCTGATTTCTCAGAGAAGTAACTCTGATCCCCAAAAAATTCACCCACTAAATTTCAGGCATTTGACCATTCTCAAGCAACTGAGATTTTCAGAATATTTGTTGTAATATTTACCAGAATTAAAAACAAAACAAAAAAAGGAATGTAACAGACATGACCTAAGAACACAGTCCTTCCCCAAATTTTAAGCAATTTCATTAGGGTTCTTTCTGTATCCAGAGGTAAGATTGCTATATAAAGCTGTAGACACTACACAGATCAGACTAAATAAGCATGGTCACACCCACACACACAAAAGGGGTGGCAAGTACTCACCTCAAGGTGAGTATAACTATAGTATAACTATATAGTATTTCACAGCAAACTGAGGTTGAAATAGAAATTCAGAGATGCTGACGAAGAAGTTCAGAACTACCAGCATGCTCAAAACCCATGCCTACTTTAGTACCTATCCTTAATGCATTCTCAGTGCAAACTAGTCCCAAACACAAATATGGCTGCATTTGTTCATGAGTTGACAACAAAGCAAAGCATGTTTGTAAGGTTTCAAATTTTGCCTTAAACTTACGTATATTTAATATTTTGGAAGGGTGATAGAGGAAAGAATCTGTGCATGTCCTATACTCAAGAAAGTCAGTTCTCAGGGGGTCTCTATAAAGTCTATGCAGCAAACAAGACTAGAGCTGTAACTTCCAGAAAGATTTATAGGGGGGAAAAAAAGTCCTATCTACGTGAATCTGCAAGAGTTCAAAAGCTGTTATGTAAAAATCTAATGCTTTGATTGGTTTTAGTGGAATGGAGAGTAATGACAGAGCTAGTCCCTTTCAATATGAAATGAGAAATTGAGTCTTCAAAAGTGAACAAAAAATAGAAAACTAACCTCCTCTATTTTACTTTCCACTTTCTGATCCCCATTTTCTTGGAGAGACCTGTCAGCAAGAAAACAAAAAAACAATTCATACGAAAGCAATGTTAGCTCCACTGCACCAATATCAAGCTCTTCCTGTTAAAACAGTATCTTCACAGCATCCTAAGTTAGTATTATTTCATAGGCATACTCAGAGTAAATGAAAGTGCTCGGTCCATTTCCCACTGAAAACAGCTACAGTCTTGTCACAGAAACAGAACAAACCCCACAGGAAAAAGTATTAAAAATAAAGATGACATTCATTTTACAGAGAAAATTAACTAGAAAAGTGTCTAATCATTGCACCAAGGTAGGGTCAGCACAGATGTTTTTATGCAGTTTTACCATCTGAATGCCTAAGGTGTCTTCTTGAGGGTCCAAGTCTACTGTATGCTAACAGAACATTTTCTCTCAATGCCACAACTGCAATTTCAATCTAAAAGAGAGAAGGGGACACATGCCTAGCTTTGACTGAATTTTCACAGAACAAGGAAAAAACCTATACTGAAACTTACCTGAAGTAACCATTTGATGGGCAATACTAACTTTTTGCACATGCCACTCATCTGAAATGAATCCAAGCTTATACCTTGACATCCTGCAGTGTAAGTTGTGAAAACAGAGGATTGCCTAAGAAGTTGGTGTCTTGCATAAAATTATGTGGTCTTATTTAGCACACAATTGTGTAAAATACCTTAATTAGTGTATCCATTCTTTAGGTAAACTTCAACAACTGTAGAATATTTTACTTCTTGCATCTAGTCTATATAATTTTCCTTAAGTTTGCATAATTCTTTTTTTTTTTTCCTTCCCCAAAGTAAACTTTCTGAAAGGGGAATTATTTATCAAGACTTACAGTAGTAATTTTTTGCATACTAGAGGATTCATGGGTATCCAACATAAAATGGAGTTCTTTCAAATAAAACAGAGCTCCTTTACTTAGGACCTGCAGTCATAACACCTAAGGAAACAGAAGGCCCTTTGTTAAGCAGATATATATATGCCACACCATTAGAAGTCAGAGCAATGATTCCCTTCATACCCTTCATTAAATCTCTGTTACTAAAGTCAGTTCAGTCTATTACTAAGGCAAAAACCTCACTGAATGGATTTGTCATATCAATAGATTACATTAGTAGGCTGAGACACAGTCCCTGAACCATACTTTCATGATGATTTTTTTTTAATAGCAGAAAGTAATATATTCATACTATGTTATCTGGGGTATTTTTATAAATTCACGTGAATGCTTCAAATGTCTTCCCAACAAAAAAACAGGTACCCAGTATTGTTTATTCAGAAATCCTGTAGCTTAAGGATTAGCACTCTAGTTTAGTTTTTAATGAGCTTTTCCCCCTGACAAAGACAAGATACTCAGAAATTTTTCTGTAAGGGACTTCTTAAATAAGAAGGTAGATGCAGATAACTGCAGAATTTCTAAGGACAGCTTGTCAGGGAATCAACACACTGGATCCCACGACAGCCTGTCCTCCTCAAACTGCTGAGGTTTTGTCCTTCCTTCAGAAATGGCTCAGCTGCTCACCTAACAGCTGCTAAGCTGCCATAGTTGGGTGATCATGAGTTTACATGGTAATCTAAATGATATCTCCATCTGCAAGCCACAGCAGCTCAGCAGCTGTTCGGCTAACAGCTGAACACTTCTTGCAGCAAGGGTGGGAAACTGCAAGAAAAGTGAAGTTGACAGCCTGGGACAAGAACAGATCCCATGGCAAGCTTTCCTGTGTAAAACAGAGTCCACAGAAAACTCACTATTTTCTTAATTTGCCTCAACCTTCCTTAATTCTGTGCTGCTAAGCACAGTAACAGAATAACTAAGCCTTTTAATAGCAGAACAGCACATTGAAATATTTTGTCCCCTACGAGCAAAACTTTGTTGTAGGGAATGCAGTGTCCTCATATCCTCTTCACCTTCTTTTCTAGTTGCCTCTTCCCAGAGGACACTTGCATTCAAGCAGCAGTACTGTGAAATCTGCATGATTTGCACTTGTATGTTATGCCTTCCTGTTTCTAAGGGCATAAAATCTGGGGGACACAGCACAGGATTTTTTGCTTTTCAGCAGTTAAACCACAAGACTGTCTCCCAATTAATTATGGAGGGGAGAAAATCCTCAAAACCATATTTCCAATTCTAGGCACAGACTTATGGTAGTGGATGGGATGACCTGCTACTTCTCCATGCTTAAGCCTGTATTGTCACTAAGATAACAAGTCTATGACGAAGGAAAGCAGAATCCCAGCCTATGTGCCCAGCTATGCTCTTCAGCTTGCCTGAAAACATCTCCCAGTTCAGATGATCTCATGCAAAGGAAGATTTTGAAATGTGAGAAGACCCTCGGTGAGATTTTCAGCAGACATACACTGCACCCCTTTCTGAGACTGAACACCCTGTATTTAAGAAATGGTATCAGCTGCTTAGCAACCATCCAACAACATCATGAGCTGCTGTACTGTTTTCTCCCTGCTTGTCATGAAGTGATGAATGTTGATGGGAATGGTACCCGTTTTATTTCAGGTAAGGATATTAAATACAAAAATAATAGACATTACCTCATATTGACAAAGTTTCCCCACACAGCTGGAAAATAAAAAGAGGGAGAACATTAGTGTCATGCAACAGTATAAGGTAATTTTTTCCTATCATCAGAAGGAATTTAAAACAATATTAAGTGTGTTCACCACATCATCTAAATAAGTTACATACATATGCGAACCAAGGGACCAGAGCACAGTTTAGGAGTATAGGAGGAATTCTCACCATTAAATGAGACTACAAAGAAGGAAAATAGAACAATTTAATTAAAGAGGACTTGTGTATTCTAGTGCACACCTGGAACATCTGGCCACAGCAAATCAGCAGATACACTTATCTGATTGCTATCCCCGCACTATATTAAGTGAACAAAATATACAAGAATTCTCTAATTTCTCACTGTGTGCATTAAAAGAGAGTTCTAAATATGTTTATTACATATATTGAAAGAATGGCAACAGCAAGAAAGAAGTCCCATAGCCCTGAATCACAAGAATTGGAAACTGCAGAATGACAAGGATAAAAGGACTGGCTGCTGCAGGCAATAGCTGAACCAACTCAAAAAGTTGGCATAACAGTCCTGCACTAAAAGTAGTTGCAAGTGCTAATTTGCATGCTCTCTCTCATTTTCAATGAATATATAATAGTGATGCAAACTCAAACAGAACCTAAGCAACATAACCAGATGCATCACTGAGCAGCTCTGCTCATTTATTATACTATTTGTATGGAAATGTTTTAAGAAATACAAATCACTGTATGAAATGATACAGCAAACAAGTATCAGCTGTTTCTCCCTGATCATGAAAAGATTAATCTGCTGAATCTATTCCGTACTAGAAAACACATCTTCTGAAACTATTTGGGGTTTAAGCGATTACACAATGACTATCAGAACACAGATTTTCCTCTTCACTTTCAACTAGGACACAGAATGTAACTTAAAGTGGAAAAAAAAAAAAAAAGAGAGAGAAGCTATAAAGCAGGCTACAGAAATGCCAACTTCAGAATGTCAACACAAATAAGGTTAACATGGGACAGTTACATAAGGGACTCTGCAACAATAAACAACACAGAAAATATACGCTGAATATCTTCAGAAATTCATTTCACAATTGTTGCAGCCTACATGCAGTTATGGTATTAACATACATATGGAAAGCTTCTGAAGTGACCTCGGTTTTTGCAAGCTGTGCTTCAGGCCTCAAGTAGCAGCTCAGTGAAGTACTTTGCCTAGATTGTGGCCTTGCAGATGTACTTTCATGGTTATTTAGTGATCTCAAGCAAAGAGGTGTTACAGAAATGAGAACAAAAATACAGCTACAGTCACAGGCATTTTCTGGACAACAGAAGGAACAAAATATGCTTGGGAAAGAGGAACAGGGGAGGACACAAGTGAGAATTCAATAATGCAGTTACTGTTCCACCCTCCGTGGGATGGCAAAGCTACTGGACTGCGTTAAACTGCTGAGTAATTCAAAGAGAAATTCAAATGAATTCTTGACCATCAAACTATAGGAGGGCACTAAGATATCAGGGGTGGTATCATAAACCCCCTATCTTCTTTGGGGGAAGAGAGAAGGAAGCTTCATATTGGAACAGGTGATCAATACAAATAAAAAGCACTGTGGATTTTACATTAATTAGATAGAGTAAATTCTCAGTGGGAAAAGAGACAGTTTTGAACACTAATGTTAAATTCAAGTTACTTATTGTGTGGCTAGGATTTTAGAATTATTCGTGATAATATTACAGGTAAAGCTTTTTTATTATTATTTATAGTGAATGGTGATCATCTATAGGTATAGAAATCAACTATAGGTATAGAATTCTCAAGCTACACTTCACTCAGATATACTTACAGTTGGTTATTTTTCTGGGCTACTGAAACCCATACAAGTAATATAAGGTATTGTTTGTGCAATGGCAGGAAACATCTGGGCTTAGTTGGTGAGGCAGGAATTGACAAAAAAAAGTCATCAGCTGCACCAAAAATACCATCCTGCTGGTTTTGTTGCAGCAGAACCAGTGCAGCTACACTGCATACAAGAAACTGGCTTCCTAAAGAAAAATGTTAGCTGTGCATGCTCAGTTTCCACAGCAGGGAATGGGAACTCAGAAAAGCACCCGTCTATTTCCAAAAATACTATGCTTGATATCACAACTCTGTAGGACTAAGTGACCTTCTTACAAAAATAGTCAAACTTCCTCGAAGTTTTAACACTGAAAAAAAAGAAAAAAATCAGCATGAACCATATAAAGGAAATTCCACATGGAGGGATCTGAAGAACACTGAAGCATCTCTCATGCACAAAGCTGCCACAGAACTTTGCTTGGACCTACTGTCCTCACAAAGGATTCTGAATGAATGGCTCTACAGAGATTTGCTTTTGCTGCTGGGTGTTCACATCTAGCTTATGTCAAGTTTGAAGAGATCACAGGTATGGTTTTGCAGCATGGATTTATTTATTTTTTTAAAATGCACATCACAGCTGTTTTTATATCGGTCTTCTACAGCTGCAGAACCTGTAGTATGATTATGGCTTACAGAGGATTTCCTGGACTTGTCACTTCCTTGCCTAAAGGTTACTCCAAGGCAGGTCTGACATTCAGCAAGGAACACATTCTGAATGAGGAAACTATAATAAGGCTATGGGGCCCAAATCCACAAGCAGAATGATGCAGAATTACAAGCCTAAATCTGAGGCAAAAATCAAAGGCACCATAAAACCCATGCCAACCAGGTTCAGGCACCAAAAGCTGAAGATGCAGATGGTTAAAAATGCTTCCATACCAGGTCATGAATCAGACAATACACACAAACCCAGCTTTCAGAAGCATCACTCTTAATGGACTCAATCTAAGCAAACTCTAAATTAACTGAGCACTTCACTGCAAAAGCCAGTCTAAAACAAAACAAAAATGAACCAACACCACCACAACACAACAAGAAAAATCTAAAGCTAAATCTTTTAATTCATGACGTAGTTATCCAGGATAACAGATGCCAGTTCTTGAGCTGCAGAGATTTAACATCCCTTCCCTCAACAGCCATACACTCTGTGAAGAACTTCCCATTCATCCAGCCAGAGAGCATTCACAGTCTTCCTGCCACCCTCTGAAACTCTGACAATGATGAATTCATGATTCACTGGACTAGACAGACAGGTGCATGACTTGTAATCAGTGTCTCAATTGCTTGGTTACAAGAGAGAAGAAAAAAGTTCCGCTTATTCTCTCAAAAGTCCATTTCTAAGCCTCACCCAATAACTGATTAAGGCAATAATAAGCAGCCATTAGGCAAGAGATCCAAGTATTTGTATTGCTCAGAGATGCATGAAAGCCTGGTTTAATGGCCTGTAGGAGAAAGGTGCCGTCCTACCTTGATTCCATCTGATCTGCAACATTACCCCCCCGCTTCCCCTCCATAAAACAACAACAATCACTTTTATTGTAGGGGTTTTGCAAGGATTAATTACACATACCATGAAAATTAAAAATACATTGGAGGCATTAATCACCCCCACAGATATTACACTTTTAAGTGACAACTTCCAGAAAAGAATGCCATGACTTGGATGTGATAAAGAGCTATAGTTTTAGAAAAATAGGATTTGTGTTTTAAAGCCTTAATCACACTATTCTTACTAAAGAGGTCAACCAGATTTAAATATTAAACATTAATAAAAAAGGGGCTGGAGGGGGGCACCACAAGTTTTCTCCTCCTGCCCCTGAGAGATAAAGCTGCAACTATTTGGCAAGCATAGACTTATGGTAAAACTGTTGAATAACTCCAAGACTTCTTGAAACTACCTTAAACAAAAGGCAGCCAGTTACAGATGAATAAAGAATGGCTTTCATCCTACTGTGTACAAGCGTATTCCTGGAAAACTAACCACTTGTTTAGTTTTCCTAAAGAAGACCATTTCTGAACCTGCACTGGATGCAGAGCAGTGCAATGACTTGGCTGCTTTCACCAAAGGAACATTTCAAGAGCCATTCTTCCAATACATTATGCAGGCAGGGTTGGCTTGAATTGAAAAAACAAAAACCTAATAATTCAGGAACAAAAAAGTACAACAGAAAAGCCAAGCAATTTGTGTACAGCATCCAATACTAAATGGACACTTCCCAGCCTATCATAGCCTTTTGGCTCTAACCATTTTTTTTCACAAGTTGCAGAAGTCATTCTTTTAGATCCTGAGAATATGGGAACAGGATGCACGTTATAATTTGATTGTCCTTTGAGTCTGTCAATTGCAGTAATACTTACTGTATACATTTTAATAAAACATAGATAACTACCCTGAGAACTTTGCATGCCTTAATCAACTCATGGACAACAGGTTGAAGAGCCAGAAAAATAACACTAACACAATCTGAAGGTAGGAAAAAATCTCAAAGAAAATTTGTGCCTTTACCCCAGGATGATCCTTCTTCTCTGGGTCTCTTTAAATGACATTAAAATCAAGTCATGGTCTATCACAAGGCACCAACAGTAATTAACACACTCACAATCTTAAATTATTAGTGACAGCTTTATTTCAGCATCATGTGCATTTTAAAATAAATGTATTAAAAAGCAAGAGCTGTAATGCCTGTGAAGATATATTTGCATTACGAGCAACAACACATGCTACCCTTTTAAAACCACTTTCTTCATAATGGCTACATTGTTTGCATTTTCAAGACACTTCTCTAAATAAACTTTAATAGGAGCTTTTGCCCAAGTAGATTTAGCTGAAAACAGAAGAATTTTCCCTGTGTTACCCTCCTTACATCCTCTGTTCCTCAGAATAGGAGAGTACAAGAGGATGCTGGTTACAAAGGGATTCCGCTATCAACAGAATCAGCATGGGAACACTACGAATTGATACCCAGTTGTTACCTGAATTTCTAGAGAAACATCCCAACCTTCAAATGTCCAGAGTGAATTGCTTCAGCCAAATTTATTTCAGAGAGATGTAATGGCGTTAAAAACAGATTTTTTTTTTCTTAAATCATTCTCCATAGTTGCTCATCAACTTCACTCTCCTGGTAGAAACAAGCTTTTTCTTTCTAGAGGAAAACTAGACAGAATGGAAAAGTATGCACAGGGAGCTCATGAAATGTTGACTGTTGCAGATGTTTTGAAAAAAAAATCTTAATTATTCTGCAGATCTCAGTTACATGTGGCATGATATAATGGATACAATCATTTGGCTAATGTATTTTGAACTGCATTTTAGAGTCAATATTCTGTAACAATAAAAAATTGCAGTCATAGCCTAACTGCAATTCCACTAGTTTCTTAATTTGCTTTCGAATAGTATCATATTGATGAGAATATGTTGCAATATTAGTAGATATAACACCACACAATTACTAATCACAGCTTTGTATTAGGAAATGTCACCTGGGTGAAATTTAGGATTACACTTTTGGGGAATGTTTAATAGTTCGAATCTAAAAAAAATAAAATACATTTAAAAAATCTACAATTCTAGTATGTCTATACAGACTTTTGTACAGCAAGTAGTTCTTTGCGTTAAGTTTCCTGAACCAAGGTCTTGTCCAACATCAAAGTTCCTGCCCCAGATCAAAGACAGCAGATAGGAACTTCAGCTTTCCCCACATGGGAAGTTCCCAAGACATCACAACAGAGTGTGCCCCTTTAAAGCAACAGTCTTAACTGCAGATTAAAAGCAAAACAAAACAACAGCAAAATCAGCAGAAAGGATAAAGGTTACCTTTCTATTCCCACAACAGGCACTAAATGCTCTCTACCCAATACACTTTTGAATTTGAAGAAATGCTTCCTGAGTTTGTGGCGATAAGTTTTATGAAATGCACCTGAGTAGGAACGCTGACTTCCTTGGCAAAGCTTTGCAGATCTAGGAATAAGAGTTTTATCCACCTGAAATATGCTTAAATAAATGAAATTACAGAACACCTAATATATATGTGCACATGTATTTAGTGCATTTTAGCAACTTGGAAGGCAGTTTCAAATAATTGGAACATCTGCCTTCCTCCCTGAATTTCTGCAAAGGGGAAATGCTTGCTTGCCCTTCTCTTTTACATTGCTCACTTTCCTTCTTAAAGGCTGATTGACCAAAGTAGACTTTAGCTTAAATTGGTGGTTTTCAACTTCTGGTCTCCCCCTACAGAAGGAGAGGTGGGGGGTCACTGTGTCAGCTTACAAGCCAAATTCTGGTTTGGTCAACCAACCTTAAAGAAAAGAGATAAGCAATATAAATGACAGGGAAACACTTTCCCTTTGAAAAACACAGAGAGGAAAGAAGATGAAAGCCCTAAGAGTGTTTGCCCTGGCGCAGAACAATGACAGCATCACTCCTGCACATGCCACATAAAGACAAATACCAAATGAAGATGTGGGGAACTGTACAGGTAAGCTTCTCAGAGATACAAAACAAAACAAAAAAAAACAAAAACAAAAAAACCACAACACTAAAACCATCATGGCTAGCAAAGCAGAATAGAAATCCATCTATTCCTGACTTAAACTCAAAATTTCTACTGGACCACAAATACATTTTTATAAGGTACATGGCTACAGCTAGCTGGAAACCTGACGAGCAGGGAGCTGGAAGCTGCCGAAGACAGTAAACTGATTTGCATAAACCCGCAGATGAAAGGCTGCTCTGCAGGACATAAAGCCAGAAAGCAAATGTTTATGGTTTGTTTTCATTTGGTGGAGAATCCGTGGCATGCTGACACAAGAAGCAGGCAAGCCTGATGTCACATCATACCACTCCTGAATCACCCCTGACCTGTCAATCCTGCTGCCTCATTGTAAAATAGCTGGGGGAGGAAGAATGGCTCCTGCTATTCTCAAAAGCAGCGCTAAATAACTTTCGGACAGCTAGCCAGAAGCAGTAAAACAGGACCAAATTCACAGTTATTTTTCTGTTACAAGAAGTGAAAGTAAAAGCTTATCAGAATACAACGTTAAGTAGCATTTAAACTTCATTTTGAACAAATACTATACATACAGCACACAAGAACCCAGTAAGATTTAAACCTAGAAGCTTCCCCATCCCTTGATATTCTGAGAAGGGGATGTTACAGTCTTCCTAGTAGATGGGAATCTGACAAAAACAAATGGCTAACCTATCAAACAAAGCGAAACAATCATGGAAGCCCACAATGCTGGGAGAGGTCAAGCTACTACACCACAAGATGTATGTTACTCACAATATTTTGATGTTTTATTTTTAAGTTGTTTTAATACTGCTCTTTGATTTATTTTATAAAGGTAGTGAGGTCTTAATCTCAGATCTTATGACAGCACCCTACTATTCATTTTTTTCTCTTGAAAAATGAACAAGGCTACTGACATACCCCCATAGATCTATTTGATCTACAAACAAGCAAAGGAAACCTGCTCTACTTTAACAGAAATAGAGCTATTCCTTTATTTTCAGCAAGAACATGCAACTCCCTTGTTATACCAAAACATCAGTGGACTATTTACAGTAGCGTCAAGATTAAAGCAAACCATGTAGATTGACAAACTCTGGTCTTTAAATCCTGGCTACAAGACTTCAGAGTCTACATCCAACAATTATATAAGGGTCTAATTCTATAAAGACAGCCTCACTGAAGCACCTCAGCATGCCTGTATAAAGCTGAATGAGCATTTAAGACTTCAAAGGAAATGAATTTAAGGCATCTATGTATTGACATACCAACCCACAAAAAGGCGGGCCTTTTTATTTCATTTTTAAATTCAGTCTGCATGTAAATAAATTGCTCAGTGGTTACACTGGATATTTTTCCAGTACCCTTTTAATTGCTTGCTGTTTTATCATGTGTACATTTCTCTTGCTATGGACAATAAAAATCAATTAAATCCATTCCACTTGCATTTATAATTACCTCATGTTCTTAAGCTGTGGTTTCACAATGGCTTCAAGACGATGCAAGTGCAGCCCGTGACTGAAAGGATTCATTCTGGGGCCACCCCCACATTCCCCCCCCCCCGCCCCGTTGGCAGCACTAGCACTCCTGCAGTACCTTGCAGGGGATCAAACAGGAGCAAAGATGTAGCAATAAAACTTTGTTCCTTTAAAAGGGTAAAGACAATTCAACCTTTGGGCAAGGCTCCCTGTTATATCTAGCACAGTAGAACAACACAGTATTCAGAGAAGGAGACAGCAGTGCAAGTGATTCAAATAAGCTAATTCTAAAATAATTTAAAAAATAGCACCATTCTACCTGATTACGGAGTGATTCAGACAGCTCAGTAGCTGCAGGATCTCCCGATTTATCACTTGTGTGATGGGGAACAAAAATCACCTCTTTCACGAACGTGAAAAATGAGGTAAAGTAACAGCAGTGATAGCTAAACTCTGTTCTTTTCAGTTTTGCCAGAGAACATTTGCTTAAGCTACAACATTTTACTGCCTGCTGCATAGAAATGCTCCATTTGAGTTTTGTTTTTTATTTATAGACAAAAACTGTGTATAGCAGGCTGTTTCAAATGAACAATGATTTTTTAAATTAACAGAAATTAGGCTTACAAAAATGAGCCATCAAACATGACTAATTCAAACCCAGATGGAAAGCAAAGACCTCTCTTGCTGTAAGTGGCATTAGGGAAATCACCGCAGTCCCTAAGAGTCCAAGGTAACATCGGCCTGACTGTGCACCTCACATCAAGGTAGTACTTTAACCAAGCTCAACCAGACTCCTTCAATAAGACAGTAGTTGTAGAACATACAAGGTGTATGATGGCAGAGCTGTCTGTCACTGCTCCCAGCTCCTCACTTCACCACTGCACCACTTGCAGCTGGGCCAAAACAGCTGTCTGAATGCCCACTGGGAGCTGGTTGTAATCTAAAAGGGAAGATGACACTGCCAGGTGACATTACCCAGACCAGTTCCTTTACTTGATGCACAGGACGGGAGTTTAAGCCCTTGAACATGGAGGAGGCTGGTGGGAACTGAGATGTGGAGCAGGGACACCTAAGCCAGACCAGCCATCCAACACCTTGAGCTGTGAAACTACCAAGAGAGCAACCCAATGACTCTTGACAGCGAGAGAGCTGAGAGCCTTTCAACCGCCTGTAATAAGCTCTTCCCATAATTTGCTAACTCCCATGAAGTTCTTCAAGCACATTTTTAACAAATTTGCATTCAAAGGCAAAGCTTTCTATGAAGTAAGACGCTCTTCCAAAATACACTCTCCAAACACTCTCCCAGATTTTCATACACAAACTAACAAAACGGCACTATCAGAAAACTCCTACCTCCTCGTTCATAAAAAATTAAGGTACTTCCAAGTATTTCATTCCCTGAAACATAACATGCTCCAAATCTGACTCCCCATGCGCTAGCACTGAATGGAAATTCATTGGAAGGATGTGCACAGCCTGAAAACACTTAGTCATTTGGAGAGCACTAGAGAAAGAAGGAATGTACTAAGTGCCAGCACATACACCTACACCACGAGCTCAGTTTTCTCAAATTCTATGCTATTTTAGCCTCCCGTTATCTGACAGCATGCAGAGAACAGTGATGATTCAGTAACATTGCAAGGAGTACACTGTCAGGATAGAGGGATGGGATCCCAGTCATTCCCACAGAAAAGATAACAGAAAATAGTCTCTCTACAATCTATTAGATCAGTGGCATCTCTGCCAGCATAACATACTACGCTGAAGGCACCGGTGCCGTAACTAATGATTTTACTACACTGCTAGTGAAAAGATGGAAAAGCACAGCAACTACACGATAGATTTGCAAAAGCAGATTCCAGTCAGACACCAATCTACTCCCTTTTTAAGATACCCTTTGCCACACCAATCTGCAGTCCCTATCCTCCAGGTATTTAACCCCAAAGAATCACCAGAAACAAGCACTGAGAAGACTTCTGTGACTTTAAAGCAAAAATCAAATGGCAGCGTTTCCCTTCCTTAAGGCTAGCTTTTACCCAGAAAGCAAACGTTGTTAACGTCCATAGATCTAATCACTGGCCAGGTCCCAGTGGCCATGCCAATTGCCACTGATCCCTGGTATTTTCACAGCAGCCTAGTAACTTTGTTTTCATATTAAGTTTCATTTCTGGCAGGATATCAAACCCTTTCAAAATAAGAACAGGCACTGAGCTGTCCCGGCTTTAGTTTGCAGGGAACCTGAAGTCACTCAGACAGACTGTCCTAACAGTCGGCTCTGGCATATACCTGCAACAATTATAGCGGTAAGTAAATAATGAGGTCTGGCAAACACGGCAACACATGGCAGCAAATGGAATTCCTGTCTTGTGCTTTTGGGGTATAAACAGCACCTCTCTTCCAAGACGCTTTAAGTTGTATCTCTCCACGCTCCCAAACGTGCAGAGAGGGTCCTAAACACACCTCGCAGGCACCCACCTGCAAAGCTCGCTCACTTGCACGTGTTTCAGAGCATCAGGCGAGCTCTTTGGCTCCAGCCATGCCGGTAAGGCTTCGGAGCTGCCTTCCCACAACGCGCTGCCTACACAAAACCTACAGAAACGTCTGAAAACAGCACAAGCCAGCCCCAAAACACGCCGCACGCGAAGAACGCAACGGAATGAATCCGGACGAAGGGCGAGAGAGCCGAAAGCCTGACTCACGCCTCACAACGCCCGCCACCAATAGCCCTGTCAACGCTTCCTCCAGCCCCTTCCCGAACACTTTCTGCGCCTCTCCTCGGCCTCTGCAGCCGGGCAGCCACCGACCAAGCCCCCACTCGCCCCGGGGGGACGGGACGCGAGGCCTGCCCGCGGAACAGCCCCGCCGCCTCCCCTCAGCCCCGCGGCGGACAAAGGGCGACCCCCGGCCGCGCTCCCCCCATAACGGCCGCCCACAACGGTCGCTCCCAACGGCCGCCCACAACGGTCGCTCCCAACGGCCGCCCGCCTGCCCGCTCACTCACAGGCGACGTATGCGACGAAGGCGAGCCCCGTGAGCAGCTTCATCTTCCTGCGGTTGATGGCGGTCAGCAGGCGCAGCAGCGGCCCCTTGCTCACCATGCCCGGCGGCGCGCAGCCTGCTCGGCCGGGCTCGGCTCCGCTCGGCCCGGCTCGGCTCCGCTCTGCTGCCCGAGAACCGCCCGCGCAGGCGCAGCGGCGCCCGCCCCCCGCGCCCGCCTTCCCCTTCCCCTTCCCCCGCTCCGGCGGCAAGCGGCAGTCATGGCGCATGCGCCCTGGGGCTGAGGGGAAGGCGAGGGCACCGCTCGGGTCCCTGATGGTGTCCCCGTGTGGGTGGCTTTGCAGCTTTGTGGGCGACCTGATGGTCGCCGACAGGCCTGGGCGTACACAAGCATGCCCCAGCTGCGTGTCACTCTGTTCCCTGCAGTGCATTTTGAAAGCTTAATGTCTCCTCATCATGTTCTTTTCCTATCTCCACACATCCATCGTTCTTCTGTGGTACATGTAGAGCAGCGTGCATTTGCTTTCCCCGAAGAAATAGTTAATGTTAAGTTGCATCTCTTTAGGATAATGAGATTTAAACTACCCTAAAACAGTCCACATTTCTCCTTCAACTTCCACGTGAAGGCCTTGCAGCCTGTTGCAAAGTGCTGAGTTGTATTTGTCTGTAATGGCAGGCACCTTTCTCGTGTCAAAATACGTTCTTCTCAATAAAAAACACTTAATCTGAAAAGAAATCTGACAAAAACCAGCCTCCCCACTCATTGCTATGACCTTCAAACAGTTACTAAGGGATATTCTTTCTCACATTCATCTCCCGCAGGAGAAGACTGCAAGAGCGAGTGTTCTTGAATTCAGCGATTAGTTTCAGTCATTTACTGTCAACGTCGAAATGCAGCTGTTTTCACCAAAGGAACTATGACCTCTGTCAAGCAAAAACCCACACCCTTAACGAGAGTTTAACCCCTCCCTATTATGAGGGGTCAAAAGTGTGAGAAGTTGAGCAGATGTGTAAGTCTTTGTAGGGTAAGCACAGTAAGATGCTGTTCAAGGTGACGAAGAATATCACCTGGTAGTGCAGAGAGGCAGTGACTTTACTCAGGAAGCCTCGAGAATCAAAATTTCCCGACTCCTAACCCTGGTGCTGTTAGTATAAAGCCACTCCTTTCCTCTTGGCTTTTATTTCCTCTAATTTGTATTTGAAATACTTTACTTGCATGTTTATTCCACTGCTTATGTGGAGAAAAGGGTATAAAAATAAAAATCATATAAAACACAATCTAGGGCTGAATTTATCTGCAGAGCAATCAGATAGTAACACAGTTTTATACCAGGAGTAAATTTGGCCATCAAAAAGCTGTAGCTGAACAATGCTGCATGAAAGCTAGAGAATATTACCAGAGTATGACTGCATCCATTTTATGAGGTGAGCCCGGCAGCTCAGACTCACTTTGTTTTCAGACAGAATTTTGAATAATGGTATCCACATGCACAGCTCCTAATCCACATACCATTAGGGATAGGCGAGATGTTTTTAATTGCCTTGCCCGAAGCTCAGCTGCACAATCTGTGACTCTATCAGGCTGCCTGTGTAAGGCACCTTGTTTGGCACCACGCGCAGCATGCTGCAGAAGCATGTTGAGACTGGTTGCAGTCTGTGAAGATGGGAAAAGGAGAGTAAGGGAGCAGAATGTGCTCCGTGGAAGTTCGTGATGGAGGAGACTTAAACCCCATGGGAGGCAACCTGACCATGCTCTCTAAAGGACAAGCTTTTTGTCATGCATGGCACCAGGGCCAGTTGTGTCCTCGTCATTCCCTGAGTGAGCCAGAGCATGTCTAACTTAACATAGGCTGCAGGAGAGTGTGCTTAAATCCATCTTACCTCAAGTATAGCTATAGGCATGTGTATTATAAAAGCCATAAAATTCTCCATCCACACAATAGACAGCATCAGGGATGCTTATTTCAGGATACAGCTGGTCACAGTCAACCTTGTGACAAGAACCGGCACTGATAGCAGAGGTCTTGGTATATAGCGGCTGCTAACTGTGCCAAGAGAAAGACCGAGGGATGATATTCTTTTCAGTTCTGACTCTTATGAGTGTGCTGTGCATCATGAAACAGGCATCCTTCTGCCTTAAGTCATTATCTTTGCCAGGCTGACAGCATGACCTCAGCTAATGGCAATCCTCTCTGGGCTAGTGTGCAAGTAATAAACCCTGTCTCCTAGATTGCAGTTTTCATCTTTAGTTCTTAAAATGCTTTATGAGAGCATTTTGATTTTGCACTAAACCACAGTCTATAAGAAGATGGTCTTTTAAAAAATAAAATAGAATAAAATAAAATAAAATAAACTCTTTCTTAATAATTAAAAATGTGAAGGAACAGTTGTATCTATGTGAACAACTGGTGGAAACTTAAAATTAACAGCACCCCTGCAACATACTTTCATGCCTGACACAACCAGAACTGTTCAATTTCCCAGCTGTTGTTTCATAATCAGGGAAAAAAGGACTGCCGTCATATGTACAATTTCAACATGATGCTACATGAGGGAGACTGTTCTGTCATGTGTAATATAACAAAGATCATGTGTTTCTGTCCCAGTCATGTTTCTGCAAGAGATGACATTTGACAGTATGACCCGGCAAACAGAAATGAACCATGGGCAGTGAGATCCAAGCAGAGAGACCTACTGTGCGTGAGAGCAGGAAATGAGTTGCAAAGCACTGCAAAAATAAAAACAACCTATTCCCACCACACTGCTATAATCTGGTAAATTTGTGCGCTAATTAAGGCTGAATGTAGCCAAGAAATTAAGACTGAGTTGCACGTTATGACCTCCCTCCCAGCCTGGCTGCATCCCACAGCTAGTGGTACGTACCTGGGAGGAATTATTCTGGTACCTTTATCCTCTAGGAAATTTACAGATTATTCTGTGGAGTGACACTATTGTACTGCATGGGCATAACAGCACAGTTATACAAAGACCTAGATAAATCTGGGGAAAATAATAAATAAATAAATAAATAAATAAATAAATAAATAAGGCATTCATCCATGTACAGAGAGTAAAAATACAGAAATATTTTTTTACAAAAAAAAAAAAAAGTTTGAAATATAAAGTTTGTTTGTTTGTTTTAAAATTAACTCTACTTTTAACAACAGAACATAGTGAGGAGGAGAACTGAAAATGGAAAAAGGTATTAGATGTAACTAGTAGTGCTTCTTTGGTGGTAAAGTTTGAAGTTTGAGAGTTTATGGGGTTTAATTTTGTTTTAATTTATTTATTTATATTTTTTCCCCTAAGACTAATGAAAAGAGAACATGGTTCTGGGAATGGTGTCAATTCTTTTAACAGTAGCATCTCAAGAGAGAAAAAAGAAAAACCTGCTAACTGCTTCGCTGAGTTATTATTCAATATCTGGATAGTGATGGCAATAAACAAATTCAAATATGACTGGATCACAACTCCTTTAGTATTTAGTATGAATACAGAATTGAGTCAGTCCCAGGCCTTGAAAACATGCAAAGTAGGAGGCTGATCATACAGCAAATATGAACAAACAAACAAGCAGGTGTCAAAGCAGAGTATGGAAATTACGAGTTAAATACAGATTTGCTGAAATTAGGTGAATCATTTTATGATTTAATCAGTTATTTATAAAGAATGAATTATAAAAGCAAATAATCATATGTCAAAAATCTTTGCAGTCCATCTTTTTTTGTTAATCAGTTTCCTTATGTATCGTGTTATTCTCAAGATTTCATTCTGTAAAAGCTGAGAGTCCTTTTTACATCCAGAACATAGAAACCAAACCCTCAAGGACACCCAGAAATGTTGCTTCCAGATTCAGTTTTGAAATTGGTTTGGTGATTAGACAGAAAAATAAAAGTCAAGTAGCCATGACCGGTTGCATTACCTACATAATAGACTTGTTCTTCATGATGCATTTTTCCTCCGAGGTAACCAAAGACAGCCCTGTACATTTTCAAAGTTGGAAACAGATTTTGAGGTACTACTATCTATTCTGAAAGTGCAGAAGGTCATGTGCAAAATTCTCTGGTAATTCTTTGGTAAGAATGAAATAGAAGAGAGTGGCTAAATTGTAGAAACTTGTGAGCAGTTTAAGCTGCTACTACTGAAAGGCCTTTTATCACCTATCAAAGAGGCTACTTCATCAGGCTAGGTCAGCAAGTATGTTAATCATTCACTGCTCTTTCACATTTCATAATTTACCCAAGTCCTTTGGAGATTTTTAATTGGCATAGTCCTACCCTACAGCATTTGGGAAGTAATGACTTTGGATGGCTTTATTTTGGACTGGATTCAGTCCAGATCATGCTGGAATTAGTACCTGGCCCATGGCATCTTTGCATGATGGTACAGAGCAGTCACAACTCTGTGCCTCTATTCCCTAATATATTGCTGGCCCAGAAAGTGAACAAAACCAAACCTGCTTTGGGGTGGGACGAGGATGTATGTGCATTTAAAATGCACGTGATGTAGTTGCTGAGGACTGTTTTTTCTTAAGGTAACCCTCTTGGAATTTATACTGGGAGGCTGTGCTGGCCACTGCAATACCAGGGAGAGGAAACCTCGTTTTCTTCTTCTACTTTACTTGCAACGATGCTAGTTGGATGTGACTTTAACCATTTTAGCTGCATGCTATATAAAAGCCCTACTTCTCCTTTCCTCACACAAGCCCCAGGCAAAAGATTTACAGGTCACCTCAGTGACAGTGATTCTGCATTACATGAATTGAGAATTATCAGCTGAAGTGCCAGTAAGGGGCTGACATTGAGTAACTGAAAAAGCAGGACTGCAAGAGGCTGGAGAGCACATCTGCTCTGCAGGCTAGATTTATCTACTAGTATCTTTTTTTTCCCTCTGAGGAAGAAAATCTTAGTGGTGTTCGACTACTCTAAAGCTGTCGATAAAGCAGAAAGTAAACAAGGTCATTAAAGGTGTTAGAGAACTTGTAAGGTTGATGGAAAGGCACTAGTCAGAAGAGTCTGTATCACCATCCAGTTAAAATGTATTTAGAGTGCACAAATTCACACTCCTGTTTGATGTTATTCCTCTTCCACAAATTTCCCCAGCCCTGGTGTCAGACAGGTAGGATGACTGACAGAGCACACACACTCACCCTTTATGGAAATGTGATGTAAAAGCATTATTAAGTATATGTAGTCAATAGCTATGAAAGCCCATGGTCTTATGAAGGAGAATCTCGGACAGATGCAAACAAAGGAGCCTCCTGTTGCAGGCTCATCAAGGCCCCATCAGCAGAGGGCCATGTGAGCTGTGGAAGCACAGGCCCTGTGCACAGATGTGCCTGTGTGCTTCAGTTCTGGGATTTCATCAGGACCAAATGATTCATCAGGACCAGCCTGATAGATTGCCATGGGAAGAGAACCAAGATAACTCTGAACAAGCTGATTTAAGCATGGGAAACAGAGCAAGCATGCTATTGGAGTGCACCATCTAGGTTAATCAGTTATGTTCAAACACATAAGGCATTGCTGCACATTGCTGACATTAAATTTGCCATGACTATGTATATGTATGTCTGTATGTGTGTGTTTTCATATGAGTGTGTATAAGATTTAACCAGAGTGCCAGATGTCTGTCTGTCTCTCATTATGCAAGCTTCACTGCTTTGTTCTCTGTAATTGTAACATCATTCGTGAAGAGTGTCTTTCTGGGAAAATTAAAAAATAAAAATAATAAAAAAAAAGGAGTTAAGAAGACCTTAACTTCTAATATCAAATTAATTAGAGGCATTTGTGTATTACCCTTGGTGGAAGAGGATCAGAATAGGGAATATCGAAGCAAATTGGACATACAGAAGTCCATGAGCCTCCATGAGATGCACCCACAATTGCTGAGGAACCTAGCAGATGTTGTTGTGAGGCCATTTTCAATTATCTTTGAATGATCACGATGTCTGAGAGAGAGAGGCCTGAAAACTGTAGGATGGTAAATGTCACTCCTGTCTTCAAAAAGAGCTGGACAGAAGACCAAGGGAAGTTGGGGAACAGAATGCCCCAAGTGGGAAGGGACCCACAAGGATCATTGAGTCACTCCTGGAACTGACCAAGATTGTCCCAAAATCAAACCATAAAAAGGTGTGGTGGTTTTATTCAGTGGGCGGCCGAGCTCCACCACAACCGCTCTCTCACTCCCCCTCCTCAAAGAGGAGTGGGGAGAAAATACGATGAAAGGGGCTCAAGGGCTGAGATAAGGACGAGGAGATCGCGCAGTAATTATTGTGACAGGCAAAACAGACTCAGCATAGGGAGATAGTAAGATTTATTGCCTATTACTAACGAGCTAGAGAAGTGAGAAACAAAGGAAAGAAACCAAAACCACCTTCCCCCCCCTCCCCCATCCACCCTCTTCCACCTCCTTCCCCCAAGTGGCGCAGTGGAACGGGGGAGTGGGGGTTATGGTCAGTCTATAGAAATTCTTCTCTGTCGCTCCTTCTCGGTCACTCTCGTCCCCTGTGCTGTGGGGTCCCTGCCACAGGATACCATCCTTGCTGAACTGATCAGGCGTGGGCTGCCCACAGGCAGCAGCTCTTCAAGAACTGCTCCAGATATGGGTCCGTACCACGGGGTCCATCCCTCAGGAGCAAACTGCTCCAACCTGGGTCCCCCACGGGCAGCAGCTCCTGCCAGGTCACCTGCTCCTGCGTGGTCTCCTCTCCACGGCCTACAGGTCCAGCCCAGAATCTGCTCCAGCAGGGGTCTTTCACAGGCCACAGTCTCTGTCGGTGCAGGTCCACCTGCTCCACCGTGGTACTCCATGGGCTGCAGGGGGACATCCTGCTTCACCATGGTCCTCACCACAGGCCACAGGGGACTTCTGCTCCAGCACCTGGAGCACCTCTCCCCCTCCTTCTTCACTGACCATGGCACCTGCAGGGCTGTTCCTCACTCCTCTCACTCTCCCAGCTGCTGTGTGGCGCAGCGTTTTTTTTTTTCTGTCTTAAATCTACTCTCACAGAGGCGCAAACAACATCACTTATTGGCTCAGCTCTGGTCAGCAGTGGGGCCCTTACTAAACATGGGGCAGCTTCTAGATCCTTCTCACAGAAGCTACCCCTATGGCCCCTTGCTACCAAAACCTTGCCATGTAAACCCACTACAAAAGGAAAGGCTGAAGGAGCTGGGACTGCTCAGCCTGGAGAATAAAATGCTCAAGGGAGGGTGCCTGAAGGGAGGGTGCAAAGGAGACAGAGCCAATGATGCCCAGTGCCAAGACAAGGGACAATGGGCACAAATGGGAACAGAGGAGGTGTTCCTGCTAGAGTTGGGTTTGGACCAAATGACCTCCAGAACTCCCTGCCAACCTTAACCATTCTTTGATTCTGTGTTTATAAAGCAAGCAAAAGCACTGTTCCAAATATGTTCCTTTGCTTTGTGTCATTGTGTTACTCTTATTCTGTTCCTGGATACAACTGAATAGATACAAAACCATGCAAAGGAAAGTACCTTTGCGTAAACTGGCATTAGTTATCTCAATAGAAATATTCTTGTGAGTAAAGACACTAATGAACAGCCTTCTATGTAACCTTATTCTCTTTTGCAATTTCCACATTTAGAAATATAGCCTATGGTCAAGGTAATTTTAGTATCAAATTTCTTTTTTGAAGTAAGGAGGATTAGTAATTTCCAGATAAGTTTTCCAGTAGCTAATGAGATTTAACCAAATAAACGTTAATTGTTGTCTTCCAAACTTAAATTATGGTCTTACTTAAGCAATACATTCCTTCTGTGAATACCTGTTAAATGAATTTGCAAATTGTGTGTCATCCCAACAAACATACAAACAAACAAACCTAACATATGAACCCTTGGCCTGTCTTGTTATACAGAGCATAAGTTCATTCCTAGTAAAAGCAATACGTCCATAGATTTCCAAGTCATGGAAAAGCAATGTGAACTTTTGAGTATGAAACTGATTCATAGAAAAAACATGGTAATTCTCGTGTGCATATTTTTACCTCGTGCCTGTCACTGGAGCTGAAGATTTATTGCTACAGTGCTTATTAAAAGCAACCAACAAAAGACAAAAGGTCTAAAGCATGCAGTGTTTGCCTCATTAGATCAAAAATAATTACCAGAAATTTATCTTTTCCTGTTATGCCAGTGCTTCCATGGGAAGGTTTTATAAATGAGTGAGTTTACATTTATCATGGGCTTCCAACTTGGCAGTCAAGCTAACTTGATTAGGCCAGTCCTGGACAATACCGTATGACCTTACTGGCTCATGCAACCATCTCTTTTTCCTGTGAAAACCATATGGTGCGGTGAATGGTGAGTTGAGGAAGGAATGTGATGAAGACAAAGCCAAAACATACACCTGAACTACTTCTTGGAAGTACTTCTAGATCCTGAGGTTTCAGCATCGTTAGGACTGTTTTGAAAGATTCTGCAAAAGGTTCTGAGAAAAGTAAGCTTTTCATCAGGAGGCTTGTATCTAAGCTCTGGGGGGGGGGGGGGGGCGGTAGATCAAAAAGTATTGGAAACCTTTCTTCTACACAAAAGAGATGGGCTGACCAGGTAGGAACAGAATCTCAAACTCCAGCACCTGAGCACCTGTTAAAACAAAAATCATTATGCCTATTCAAATTATTAGTAATTTCAGCAAATGCATGGCTCAGGAGCTTACCTACTGTACGTGCAGAAGGATTTCTCAGCCAAGCTGTACTGGATTCACTTCCAGACAGCACGAATGTGCCCACAGAGATTATATTGGAAAAAGACATCTCTTGCCAGGATAGCTGGCATAGCTCAGTATGATGAGCTGTTAATAGACATTTTGCCTTAATCTCTGTGCTGGTGATGGCTGTGATTTTTTTACCCTGTGTGCATGCATATACATGTCTCTTGATGTCTCTCTCCCTGCTCCCCTGTCTCTCTGGTCCCCCAGTAATTTTTTAATCACCAGTTTGTTTCATCTGAGATAGCATGGGTCTCAAAGATGTTAAGTTTACTCTACATTTATTGGTGGTAGCTGGATAGAAAAGATATAGGTTATGCTCAAGTCTTATTAAAGAATCCATGCCAGACCTATAAACACTGTGTCTGAGAACTTTAATCATAGCTAGTCATTTATTAGGTATGAAACAATCCGATCACAAGACACAGATTCTTTGGCAACTAGATTTCACTAACTCTTCTGTTCCTGGAGCTATTAATTTTTGAAAAACTTAAGCCCCACAGTATCAGATTCCTGGGAAAAATAAAAAATAAAAATAAAAATAAAAATGAATGTGGCTCCAGAAGCAGAGCAATCTACAGGAGAAGGAGGAAAGTAATGTGGGAAGGGGAAAGGAAAAGAAAGCACTCTTGAAATTAAGAATCTATCTATCCAAATATCTTGAACTACCTATGTTTCTCCCCAAAAGATTGAGGACAATGCCAGGCAATAGATCTACAGTACAGTTCTGAACCCTTTTTATCCCAACACCCAGTACTCCATGGCATTTACAAAAGGAAGAGGTTGTTTGTATGAGGAGAGAAGGAAGGAAGGGTGTCATCCACACAAATGGCACTTTGGTAGTGTACACTGGCTAGGTCCACCCACTCTCACCCAAAATGAACTTGGCTGTAGGCTCCAATTACTCATGCATGTCACGAAGCCTTCATTCGCTAAATCCAGCCAACTGGAGAGCAAGTACAAGTAAAACCAGTTTTATACTCCCATCTGTTATTCCATTCTTTGTCTTCTGTGTGTTTTTGTCGCATGTCAATGGGCATTTCAAAAGAAAATGCATTTGAAATACATTGTTCAAGAAAATGACCTTACTGAAAGGCTACATCAGCAAGCTCTCTCTAGAGATTAAAGATTAGGGTGTTGTTCTACAGAGATTTTCTTCTACAATAAAATCTTGACTGCCTGTATTATTTATTTCAGTCTTTAGAGCCAAGTAGACTTAGTGTTCATAGCATCTAAATAAATCCTGTGTGACTCGAAAACCTGTAATGCTCTTACAGGTGGCACCCTCAACATTCGTCTAGATTCAGTAAAGGCTATACTTGTTCAGTTATGGGCCACGGAAATCTTTGTGGTCTCTGAATGGAAATAACTATGGCTGAAAAAAAAATAATAATAAAAAAATAAAAACCTAGCTATTAAGGACTTTTAAATGATGCCCTTCAACATGGTCATGCACTTTGGGAAGTAATTACAGTTTACTGCCAGGAACAAAGAAATCTCTCTTTTTTAGCAGTAGTTGCAGTCTATCTTGCATCCTGCAATTAGGTAAGATGCTATCTATGGGACCATTGTCCTTCACTGGCAGCTGAAGGACTCCTTAATACCAAATTACTGACCGTTCTCATTGTTTTGGTCTCAGACCACATATAAAATCACTGATGGAGTGCAATAACTAATACAACAATTCAAAAATCTTTATATTTCCCAGCTTTTACTACCCATTAGCACATCCCCCTGACAGCCTTGATGACTGGCAAGGGGTTCAAGCACTCACAGCTCTAGCTCAGGGTTGCTAAGTGCAAGTCCTGGGGATGCCATAGTCAAACAGCAGGGAGTGCAAATAGTCCAGGGATTTGTGTTTTACACCTGGCAGAAATTTTCTTCTTCCCCACATATAGCTAGGCTAAGGTGTTGGGCAAATATGAGGAGAAAAGCAGGGCTCTTTAAGTAAAAGTGAGATATGGAGCTGGTGTGTGCACACAAATGAGGGCAGGAGGGTGCTGGAAAGATGTGGGATATGGTTTGGGTTTGTAGCATAGGCATTGTGGCCCAGCATGTTCCAGACTGCATGTGGATATGATGAGAACACCCAGAGGAAGGAGCTGTGAAACATGCATGACCTTTCAGCTGGCATTTACAGGCTTACATGCATCAGGGACGTGGATGTAATGCCAGACTAGAGATGGGGGTCTGGTCGGACTTTCTGCACACTTGTGTAAAATGGCTCATTGCTCTTATAAGTGCTTCTTTCCCATCTATTTTTCTATTTGGCTTGAAAGCTCACAAGGCTATGGATATTCATTAGTTAAATAGGAAGGAAACAGGCAGAGTGGAGAGGTAGAGGGTGCTAGGGGCTGTGCTTGGTGTAAAAGCCCTTTATACTGTTTAACTTGGGTTTTCAATGACTTTGATTGCAAATTTCTACTGTCAGCTCCAAGCCTGTCTGTGAGTGTTGCTTCTGCTTGAGATGATTTTTATTTTTTATCGGCTTTTACTTTAGTCTTCAGTTTTTCAATAGTTTCTTTTCTCCCAAAGGCACAGATGCTTCCTTTCTCAAACACCTTTCCTTTTTATAATCCAAGACAGCACGGAAAGGTAGAGCTCTGAATATACTGAAGCAACCAGAGCAGAATTTATGCATCCCTGCAGCAAAGCCAGAGCAAACACTCAATCTACAGCTCTGATCTTTAATTTGGCCATTGAAATACTTTGCCTTGAACCATCTCAGGTTTATTATTTGAAATCATTCACTAGAAGAGAGGCAGTTAGAGATTTTTTTTTTTTTTTTTCATCCTTTTAATGTGTATGGTGCTCCCATTACCACCACATGAAAGATCTTTACAGTGTACAGATCAGACAATTTCAAGAAGGTGAGTAAAACCTTCAGAACAATTAATACAAGTCACTGAAAAGGTGTCCATGCCTGAGTTCTTTTTAGACTTCAGTAGTTTAATTGCCTCTTGAGCTTGATGAGGTGTTGATCTCTACTAGATTGCAATAGCTGAGCCTCCTCTTGCAATAACTTAGAGATGGAAATAGGGTAATTATCGTCTGGCCATCCAGTTTTCCAAGAGTGGGAGAAATGTTATTTAAAAACTCTTCCACCAGCAGAAGGGATCATATAGTTTATATAATTCTATTTCAATCTGATAGAATTAAGAAAGCTCTATTTATAATCTGCTTATTCACTGCCTGCTCTGGATACAGAAATCATTTTTTATTTATGATAGCACTGTCTCCCTCCAATCCTGCAAGAGCAGGTTAACCCAGGGAGAGGGAAGACAGTAGCTAAGGGGCTGCTATTCAGTCAGACACATCAATATTTAATGTTTCCCCTCCTCCAGAATACACTTCTTAACAGTCTTGCTACTCCCTGTGAATTTAATGGGAGCTGCACATACAAAACATGCCTTTTATGAGTATGGATGAGTGCCAAGTTAGTGAAGAGCCTCATACAAGAAATGGAGTGAATTCCTTGAGGTACAAGTTAAAAGCAAGGAAAGCATGGAAAGTAAATTTCAAAAGATCCTCTCACTAAGACTGATTGTTAAAAAGGCAGCATTAAGCCACATCTTTAATGATCAGATGAGCTGGTGTAGGTCCCAAACTCTTCTCTGGATTGGAGATTAAGACCAAAGGGTCCATGGATGTTGAAGAAAAGCGAGCCTTTTCTGGCTGTCCTGAGGGAAACTGCACCACTTCTGTTCAGATTTATTCCTGTTGTTTAAAATACACATTAGAAAGCCCAAACACTAGTTCCAGAAACTCCTAGTCTCCACTGCACTTTCCACTGAAAAATACAGTTGCTGAATGCTAGTTGCATCCCATTTGCTAACAGATATACCTGCAATTCATAAGTAAGCACTTCTTGAAACTGTTTTGTATTTTGTAACACAACTTCAGCTATATCCATTTGTGTTGCAGCATTGATTGGAACCTAGTAAATTGAAAAATGTGAGCAGAATCTTCATCCACTCTACAGAATTACCTCAAATGAGTGTGGTATAGGGGGACCTCTGGAAAGTCCTGAATATAGTGGGAAAATGACTTACCCAATGCCAAGACCACAGAAGACAACTTATATTTTATTGTACAAATGGATTTTACTCAGAGATAACTGATTATCTCGTATATTATATAAAGAACTCAAGGCACAGGACTGTAGGTTCATGCTGGGGTCAGACATCTAAGTGTTAGACTCCCTAGGGTTCAGCTTTTAAGTGATTAAGTCTGTTATCAGCTCTAGTTCCAAATACCTGCCAGGTTCCCAGAGGAACTGGTTCTTTCCTGGACATCCTTACTTCTACCTGTCCCATCCCTCTCTAGCACCAATTACTGTTATATGACTAGATCAAAACCATCTTCCCCCTTGTTTCATGAAAAAGAGGAAAACAATGGAGCAACCTAAAGTACCCTGGTGTTGCAGGTCGAAGTGGTTGCACAATGGCTCGCAAAATCAGTGTTACATGATTGAAATACCAAAGGTGACTTCTGTAAGTCAGGAGGAATGACAAATTTATACGTTCATGGAGATTTTATAATGAACTTCATAACAAGGCTATTATCTTGGTCTTTCACTAATTTTGCATATGAATTAATTTGGTGGTTTAACTGTTATTCTCTATTTCCACAGGGTAAAGCTAGCTAACTAGCTAGCTAGCTAGCCTCACATCCCAATCCACAGTTTTTAATTGTCAAGGGATCAGTTTGATTTCAACACCAAAAATAGACTTGTCTGTTTTAGATGGTGTGAATGAATATTGTTTCCATCTGCCGCTGACAAATAGGATGGTTATCAGCTAAACAGTAACGATCTCTATCCACTTTTAAACACAACCATATGTCAGTTTTCCTGTTTTTCTTAGATGGAATATCCTGTGTGGTTTACAAGACTCCTTAGAGCTTTTTTTTTAGCTATAGAGCAAAGGAAACACTCAGAATTAACATTGCTCTTAATGTACATTATAGCCTTCCCGAAGAGGTGTGATTCCACTTGTAAGTACAACTCTGTTCTCATTTCTTCCAAGAGTTCATCACTCTTTAGAATCCATGTTGAATGCTGATGTTGGAAGTCCAGAGAGTGTCAGCACATCCTCCCTCTCCTGCTAGGATTTTGCTGGCCTGGACTTAGGGCCAAGAGCATTCAAGGTGGGCTCACTGAGCAGGACTCTTCTGAGGAAAGAGCTGGAAGAAGCCATGGCTAGGGGTTCCCGCTCCTTCTATTCAGAGCTACTTTTAAGCTGAGGGTCTTGCCTTTGTCCCACCTTCAAGCTACCTTGCAGTTTTGCCACCGTTGTGCCCATCCCTGGCCATGGGCACTGCTGACCCAAACCTTGATCATGGCTCGTTGGCTTGACTCCAAGGTTTGGTCTCAGGTCTGCTTTATCTCTATGGCCTTATTTGGTTATATGGACCCTCAGCCTAAGCTGATGCCATCACTGGACTTCATCTTGTTGCCTCACTCATGTACCGTGGGACCTGGTCCTTGCTGGCATGGCTCCTGTACCTGCCAACTGTTTCATTATGCTTGGCTCCCCACTGCCTTTTCCTTATGGATCAGCTGGACATTGCTGCTCCCTGACAGGAAGATTCATTAGAAGTAGCCTTGGTATCGCACTGTGCAATGACTGCTTGAAGAAAGAAAGGCAGTTTGAGAGGTGAATAGGGTCGTCTTGCAGGATGAAGTACAGTCATACTATATACCTGGCAACTTTTCCTTTTGTAATTATTATCTTCCCTGGTGATGTGTACTATTGGGCTTATTTTGAAAAGCTGAGGGATGTGTTCTGGGCCGTATGAAATGCATGGCACCTATAACTAACATAGCAATAAATAAATAAATAAATAAATCATCCAATCTCTCATCACCATAGTTAAAAGTGAAAAAACATATAATTTTTTCTAGGCTCCAATTTGTAATTTTGATATAGTTTTGCTGCAATTTTAGTTACCAGAGCTATATTATTGTGCTCCTTTCCAGTAAATTCATATCCTGAGAACTGTGAAAGTTTGCCAATAAAGTATGTAAAGATGTTTGCAGGTATATGCAGGATCTCTTCTTTTTGTCTGTGTCTTTCTCTAAACAGTTTTCAGCCATACCTGTCTTTATGCTGCAGGAATACGTGACACGCAGGTGGTACAATGACACTGGAGACAATGTGCCAGAGGGGCCCAAATGTAGGTTACACAGATGGGGATAACTGAGGACTTGAATTCAAGAGCTGCTTTACTGCACGGCTCTGTTCTACCCTTTTGCACAATTCTGTATGACCTTGACCAGCCTGTAGGGACTGACATTTTCTCCTTTTAGAGGTCTGTAGGTTTCTCACAGAGCTTTTCTCCCTTTTAAATTCTCATTACCACTACATGGTTCTTCCACTTTTTTATAACTTGTATCTCGGTAATACCTTGTTACAGCTGAGAAGGACTTTAATATCTCCTGTGTAGTGTTCACGCTTAAAGGACAATATTGCCATTTTCAAAACCAATTTAGCTGCCTAGGGCTAAATATGTTTCTGACCTTATCTGGAAAAGGCACATTAGTGATCCATCAACAGTCACTGGATTATGCTTCCACAGAATATCATTCACATAGAGAGAGTTTTGATGATAGCAGCTTTCCAGCAACAGCCAGAACTCACACAGACCAAATCATCATGGTAACAAACTGCAAGCAAATCAGCTCCATGGTAGAAATTTCCCTCTCTGACTCTCTCTCTGAATTATGTATTCTTTATATGTTCTGCGTACAGAGCTGGTAGGGAGCAGGAGGAAATAAAAGCAGCAGTACATTTGAGACAAAAGCAGAAAGATAGAAACTTCAGTGTGTGGAAAAATAAAAATAAAGATAAAAAGAAGAAAGAGTCTTTTTCCTTTGTTTTATTTGTTCTGGTAACTGTAATTTTTGCAAGATTTTAGAAGGCTACCCAGAAACCTCACCTATGTGTTGCAAGCCTTCCCTGTCTTCCAAGAGGCTTGTACCTCTGGGACCATATTACATGAGGATATTGGCTAGCTCAGTGATTTGTGCCCACATTTGCCTGGAGGGTTCTCCCCTGACTGTCTCAGCTCACTGCTCTCATAACTACTGCTAATAGCCTGTCTTCACAGCTAACTCAATTGCAGACATAGTGAAAGTATGATATCAGGCAAGTCAGATAAAGAGTGCATTAGGACTAGAGATGCTGCAGGTCAGCCCGATGGGATTGTACCCATAGAAATGTTGTCCCAGCCTAAGTGTTTTAAGACAGATTGTTCAGTGAACACATTCACAAGGTGCTCTCTCATCTGCCCAGGGATGCTGTCTATGGCAGTGATGAGAAAACAATGCTTGATGTTAGTATCTTCCATACACTTTCTCATTATTAATGCAGACAGTTCTGACAACAAAAGCAAACAATATTTGGCAGCAAGAACTTAATAAGGATGCCATTAAAGAACAGAGTCTGCCAACCAGCAAGTGCTTTGTAGTACAGGGAGCTGATTTCCCTGCCTCTTTTTTGGCTGCTAAACATAAAAACATCATTTTAAGTATATTTGCCCTCTTGATATGCTTTACTGGTATCATATCACAGCTTACCAGAAGATTGATGTCAACTCCTGGAAATGTGTTTTATGTCGGAGTCATAGAGATGGAACAGAAATACATGAAAAATCCATAACACAGAAGAAATTCAACAAAGAATTACAAGCCTGGTAATAAATGTGTTTGAACTGGAGGACTAGCAGTACCAAAATTTAGTTTTCCCACGTTTATTGAATGTAAACTGATTGCTAGCATCAGCAACAAGGCCCACATTTTCAAAGCCTGTTCTCTCCAACATGTCTTATGACACTCATCTGAATGGGTTAAGAAGCTTTTCTGTGTGGGCTGAACTGGCACAGTTCTGACTTAGTCCTTTTATCTCCCATCCCCTGTCTTGCTGAAGCTGCTGCATAAAACCAAAAAGTGGAGGCTTTGGAAGATGCCTCTCTGTACATTTTGACTCAATTTGCTACATATCTTTTACATGGAAAACCTAACTAAACTCTTTTATTTTTTTATTTTATTTTATTTTATTTTTTTCAGAACATTGTAGAAAAGAGAGATCTTGCTTCCTTGCCCAGAAACCACTGACATAGAAATGTGTTTGATTTTTGTTGAGAGATTATTAATTATGATTCCCCTATTAGAGATTCTCTTAAAATTAGCTGTTCTCCCAAATTACTCTAAAGTGAGTAGAAGTATGTTATAGCCACATCATGTGCTGTACAACAGCAAAAATAATAGTTTCTTGCAGTTTGCAAACAATGAGGTCATCTGAGGCATAGGTGCTTTGCAGTATATTAACATGTGGGGAAAAAATAACATATAAGCATGATTCCTGATGGAAACTCCTGTTAACTTATTTATTCACACTTATTCCCTGTCACAGAAATGAAATATGTTTAAGATTAAGGGAAATAAGTAATTTTTAAAACCCTGGACACAGTAAAACATTTCCATCAAATGGCTGGAAGGAATTGATGTAACAATTACTTTGGAAAAGTTAATCAACAAAATAACACTGTTTTCTGGCACTCAGTCTTAGCATGCAGAATACCATCCCATGTGGCCATATCAAGAGAAAAAAATCTAATGTTCTGTTCTCGATCTAGATTCAGCTGGTTTTGGGTCAGCAAGTCAACATGTTCCTGCTGTTTTACTACAGGTGTTCTGCAAAAGAGAATAATTTTTATCAGTTCTCATTACAAGAAGAAAAAAAAAAATCTAACCTACAAAAAAAAAAAAAAAAGCCACAAGAGAGCAAAGTGCAGAACCATAAAAGGCCTCTTGTTTGAAATATCAGAAACAGAAATCTTGTCTCTTATAGCTTTGCTGAAAGATTAATTCAACATTTAGTTGAAAGAGCAGACGTTGAATGATTCACATGGATTGTATTTCTGATGGATAGTTTAATTAAATAAACATATACTAACTCTAATGAACCAACAACAAATTGCAGAACTGAAGCATTTCAAGCAGTACAAGGAAACAATATCATTTTCTTTAGCTGATCAACCTATTTCTTGGTTTGTGTCATATCATAGTCCTGCCATTTCTCCAGTTCACCATTGAGCTCTCCATTGTAAGAAAAAACAAGACCTCGAAAAGTTTATTTTTAAAAACACAAACAATTCAAACTTTATTTATTTATTTGCTTGTTTATTTATTTATGAAGCAGAAGGAGAAGGAGAAGGAGGAGGAGAAGAAGAAGAAGAAGAAGAAGAAGAAGAAGAAGAAGAAGAAGAAGA
>NC_048893.1:139998093-140013191 GCF_011077185.1 Oxyura jamaicensis
GAAGAAGAAGAAGAAGAAGAAGAAGAAGAAGAAGAAGAAGAAGAAGATGAAGAGGAAAACCTCTCAGACCATCAAACACACCATAATTTAACCCTCCTCTCTGGAAATTATGCCATCTGATATTCATAAGATTAGCATCAGCTACCTCTATCTGAAGTACAGAAAGGATGCACAAGAGCAGAGACTGATATCTTTCTTCACAACCACTCTTTCTGGTCAATACACAAACAGTCATATGCATCAGGGTAGAGGAGCTGGGATGACACACAGAACAACTAGGGAACAGCTATATCCAGAGCTCAAGTGTCTCTGGGAGTATTTTTGAACTGTGAATATATAACTGGTGCTGCTATATTTTGTGTTCTTATGAGACTGGGGGTTCTCCATTGTTACACAAAGAAAAATCAGTAATACTTTGCTCCTGGGAGAATTTACTATTTGGTGGTGTTTGTGTGCATGCATCTATGTTTTACTAGTTGGGGAGTCAACTCTCAGAGGCCATCCTTCTACTGCAAGATATATATGTCAGAATATGATATGTCCTGCCTAAAGATGCTTTTAAACAAGCACAAAATCTTTTTTATTATTACTATTATTTTTATTTTATTTTTTTTTTCCAAGCAGTTGCTGTCTATAAAGGTCAAAGAGTCATAGAACCACAGTATGGCTGAGGCTGGAAGGGACCTCTGGAGATCACCTTGTTCAATGCCTTGCTCAGGCAGGGCCACCCAGAGCAGGCTGCCCAGGACCATGTCCAGATATCTACCTAGATCAAGAATGCACAGGATTATTATTAGTGGATGCTTTTGAATTAATTGCGGTATAGAAGAGTTTCTCTTAAAACAATATCCAAACCTCTGTTCAGGTTTGTCCTCTGTACTTCCCTTTATCAGGCCAATAGGCCTGACAGCCTCACAGACACCACTAATCTACAGTAACCCCCACAGAGTATGAAGCTGCTCTTCCAATTTTACAGCTAGGGGACCGAAGCAAGAAGGAGAAAGAAGGCTATAGCTTGGGAGAGCTGAGCTGTTTTACTTTTGTTGTATGCTCTTGGGTAGCATTTGCTGAAAGAAACAATTCTGCTTTTCATGCAGCTGCAGTAAACCAGACTGGGAAATGACTTGGTTGAAAAAGCACTTTTAAAAAGTGTGTTATAATATCTGGGAATTAGCAGGCAGCTTTCATTTATTTATTATTATTATTTTTATTATTTTTTTCCTTCACTGAGTTTCTCATCTTTGGAGTTAAGAGTAGTTTGAAGAATTGTTGTCTACTAACCAAGTTCCAATCCCACCAAAGGTCAAGGTGACTGTAGGAAAGCAGTGGTCTCTGTCTTAATAAGCACTGAGTGATGCTCAGGGAGCTGGGTCTTCTGAGTAGCCTCTGCATATTGCTAGTTATCTCTGCCACCCAACACTAATGAAAGGGTTGATGACCTTGCTGCAGCTAACAACTGTTAAAGGA
This sequence comes from Oxyura jamaicensis, assembly GCF_011077185.1. Taxonomy (NCBI): domain Eukaryota; kingdom Metazoa; phylum Chordata; class Aves; order Anseriformes; family Anatidae; genus Oxyura; species Oxyura jamaicensis. The sequence continues at coordinate 139,999,561 of NC_048893.1, forward strand.
AAGGCTGCAGGGCTGTTAAATTAGGACATAAATACAGGCCTTTAATAATAACTGAGCAATCTGATTCCTGCTGTGACTGTGATGTTGCTTTTCTGCTAAAGACACTTCTGCTGACAGATGAAATTTTTGGCCTAGCAGCAATTTTTGAAGTAATGTTAATGGTGGCACTGACAGTTCTGCTCAACCAGAGAAGAACAGTCTGCTGAAAGTGACCAAAAGCTTATTCCTAATCCAGATTACCTCAGGATAACTGTTGTTTCCCTTGAACCATCTGCTTTCCATCCAGGATTGCTTTCTGTGGAGGGAGCATTCAGACACTCTAGTAGTGACGGCAATACCATCAGCAGAGAATGAGCCACACTGCAGCAGCATAGCTAAATTCACAACTTCTTATTATTTATACTGTTGGAAAGAAGAGAAAACAACAAACTCTGTAAATCCCTAGTGGCAAGAATTTCAGGGAGGAGGCAATGTTCTCTTGCAAACCTATCTGAGTTCTGTTGCAAAGAAAGAATTGAAAGCTGTTGCCAGGTCCTTTCACTCTGTTTTATGGGCAAATTAGAAATACCTGATTGCTGAGAAATACCCATTGCTGAGAAGCTCAGCAAGGTGGACATAGAGATCTCCAGGACCAAGAAAAAACAAAACATTTTAGTGCACCAAGACTCCTTTCTGCTCTGTACCTTCACCTGAGCTTTCTCTTCAAGACACTAGGACACAGGCAGCTATTACATATAATTGCAGCTTGGCAATTATATGTAATACCCCCCTCTATCTGGGGCACTTGCCTTTTCTTTTAAAATAAATATTAAGAAATAAGTTTTCCACTGAGGTACCCACAGAAACAGTTGTTTGTTTCCTCATGACACGTTTTCCACTGCAGTTAAGGTTCCTTGATTCAAATAAAGCCCCAACTGTGTTTTATGGTTTCTTAGCAAGCAGATCAATCATCTGAGTATATGCTGGGTGTACCCATATGAAATACATATTGGAAAATAGAGTCATGTTTGGGATTCTGACACAAGAAAAATAAGAACAGAGTGAATTTCCACGAGGCTTTACATTCTGTTTTCTTGATTGCTGAAATATTTCATTTCTTGAAAGATAAAACAAACAAATAAAACATCTCTTTTGCTTTTCAGGACCTCTTCCTCCCCATACAGTTCTTTTCAGTCAGCAGGAAGTAGCTGTGAAGATTAGTAGCACTGACTTTTTGATGTTTCCTAGAATATTTTCTTCCCAAGTTCTATGTGAATTAGCTTGTATTTCTTCATAGAAGGGTGCCTCTGTGTAGTCTGTTAGTTAAACTGAAAGGTTATCTTATGTTCATAGATAGATGGAGAATGTCTTGACCAAGTATAAGCTTGAAAAAATGATAACACCTAGTTTTTCGTATGGTAAGTGATAAGAAGAAAATAATATAGAAGAAAAGACTTGCTGCTTAGTCATTACTTTCCACTTCCCATCTTGACCTTGTTTGATTTGGCATCAGTTTCTCAGCACATTTGGCCATGCTGAATCAGAAGGGAAACAGAAAGCAACGAAGTCCACTTGCTGATGCAACTCTCCTGTTTTGTCCAGTTTCCCAGCTTCTGCTGCTCACAAAGCAATTTTATTCTGGGGCTTTGCAGATAGTGGTGAAGCAAGTTTGAATATGTATTTCAAACTGTAGTTATGTGGGGCTGATTATCCAAATTAAAGGAGAGATTATGAAACTAGGTATGTGTGTGTTTGAATCTCAATTGTAGACCAGCACTATAGACTGGTTAAGACCAAAAGTAATGTATTTTTTTTTAACTAAACCTAAACCTAAAAAAAAAAACCAAAGTCATATATTGAATATGAAAGGCAACGTGACTCTACAAATCTAATAATACAATCTGATCTTGCACTCATACAAAAGAAGAGGGAGGTTGCAAATTTGGGTTTTGAGATGCTGTCTCGAAGAAACAAATTGAAATTCTGCAAGCTCTACTTAGAATTTGAGAATTTTTATTTTATTTATTCATGCAGTTTTCCAGGGGTATCCCAGGGGAAGAGAAATAGAAAACTGTTTTGTGGAATCAGTAAAAGGAAGAGTGGACCACAATTTGAATTTTGTTTCCAAACTGAGAAAATTTTGTGAAGACAGAAAGTTCAACCTAGAAAAACTCTCTTGTGGATGAGAAGGGATTTATTTACTTCTCAATGTGACAGATAGAATTAGCATGCACAGGGAATAACAGCTAAATCTTTTCAACAGAACACTGACTAAAGAATTATGCAGTTCCTCAGAGATTCTGTTCGTTCTTATTTTGAAGAAATTTCCTGGCAAGCTGAGTCTCCTCCCCCCTCAAAAATTTTGCATTCTCGTATGAATATTTTTCATTCCTGTCAAATATGAAAAATGTGTTCACAACAAAAAGTTATGTTTTAATCTCCAATTTTTCAATGGTTCTGTACTAATTATCCTGATTTAAAGACAAGTAGATCATACAAGACAATACTTGATATTTGCTAAAGTGTGTTATGGGGATCTACGGCTGCATCTACATTGGACTTTGCCTTCATACATTATTGAGGCTTTGTAGGGAATTTCTCCAACTGTACTCAGCTGTGCATTTACCAGTGAGACCTGTGGAGCTGTTGGCTGTATGCAAAATAGTTCCCTTTTGAAGAATATTAAATCAGAAGCTATGCTCCTGTTGTGAATCAAGTGTACCTCAGCCCCTAGCAGACTTCAGGGTCTGAACCAATGATAGTCCTTTGGGCAACTTTGGCACACAGCCAGGGGAGCAGCTAAAATCTGATCTGAAGTAAGAATCCTGCACCACCTCATATAGTTGTATAAGACAAGCATTGATTGCTTTCATGCTGAGCTGCTTGTCTTAAAACAAGTACTTGCTAAAGTTGGCATTGTTTTTGTTTCTCCACTTTTGATGACATATTTTAATCTCTTTTCATTTTCATCTCTTACATAACACTTTATTACCCTTTTCTTCTTATCATATAAACCAGTCCCTTGCCATAATAGCACTTTTTTTTTTTTTTTTTTTTTCATTTTTGTTCTTGGAAACAAACCAGTGGCCCGAACAAGTTCTACAGTTTCAATTTTATTTGTGCTGTCTAAACATAATTTATCAATTTCCATTTTCTCTATTTATCCTTCCTGGAAGGTTTTCCTTAATACTTTTTTGCCTTTGAAATGCCCATCCTCCTGTTAAGTGGGGTGGCATGAAGATGAGGAAGCTGCTTGCTTATAAATTAGCTTTTTTCCTTGGCTTATATTTCCAACACATTTTTCAGTAGCTAGTGTTCAGAAGTTCTTTGGGAACATTATTACAAGGACTCTCAGTGGATTACTCATGGAGCTTAACACATTGCATATTACAGTAAAGCAAAAGCATAACAAAGACATAATTCAGTAAATGTTATTCAATGTTAATATGCTTGAAGTGAAACTGCAGCTAGCCTTCATCTGTGCCCCTGGCTGGTTTTTGTTTGTATGTCACTCTGGCATGGTTATGGTCTGGGTAAGGAATTTGTTCTCAGGCCTATTGTACTTCTTCTGCTCCAGTTTCTTTCCCAGAGTATTCCCTTAAGATTATCAGTGTCATTAGGTGTTAGAGTTTTACATGGGCTCAAGGGAGGGCTGGACTTATTACCAGATGACAAATGCAAAATGTGGGATGGGGTGTGATAACTGGGAGAGATATTAACACCTGATCAGCCTGCTCTTATGCACTCTCTGGCATCTGTTTCTCATCAGCCAGGACCATTTTAGCCACCTTTGCTGTCCTGTGGATGTCCGGGGTCCCATGACAGTGCTGGGCTCTGCCAGTGGCTCTCAGCTGAAGCTCCATCTCTAAGTTTGCACTTCCTCACAAATGACTTTTTCACTCCCTTTCCATTTTTCAGAGTGTCTCTATGGATGATGGATGCCCTTCTACCCTTTCCCCCTCATCTTTAGAAGCAGATAAATAAAATCCATGTAGGGAAGAGATATTCCTTGGACATGATGAGGTTGACTTGTTGATTTCATTTAGTAGTTAATGCCATTAAATATATAAATATATATGTGCACTCTTGTGTAATTATATATGTATATATATATGCACTGTGTATAATTTTTAAGTTCTTGTGACCGTTTTCCCCACAGATGCTCTGGAGCTTTCATATATTGTAAATATGCAAAAGTTCCAGTTTTGTATGTAGTGTTTGTATAATGATACCAGCCACAGCACATTCAGTCACCGAAACAGCCCCACGTCAGACAGGTTGCCCCTCATATTGTTAAATTTGCTCTGCAAGTCTTAGTTTGCTCTTGCAGCAATATCAAGTATTTGTATTTTCAGATATGCTGGGACCTCCCTGTTCTAGGATTTTAGAAATGTGCTGAAGAGAGAATAAAACTTTTTTATCCTTGCTGCTGTGCCAGAATGCACACCAAAGAATCAATCTAACAAAACTAGACAAACAACAACAACAACAAAATAAATAAATAAAACCCCCACCTCACTCTTTTTAGTGCAGAGCCAAGCTAAAAATGCTGGCTAAAAATCCTTAAAGCATATGTGCAGAATTTGTGACGGAGAACTTATGTCCTTTCCATTGTTTGGTCCTTGGGGTTTTTCTTATGGGAAAATAGGAACCCTCAAGTCCCAAGTGCAGATGCTGAGACAGCAGCAGTAAGCAGTTATTTTACTAAGAGCCTGCTGTCTCACTGAGCATCAAGGAACAACAGGAACTCCCTGAGAGCACTGCACTGTCTCTGCTGAGTATGCTGACCTGACAGCAGTCTTCCCATAATATGAGTTAGGAGAATGACATTATGATGGCAATGTGGAGGAATGGGGCTGTGTTCAGATCCTCCAGTACAAGTGCCAACTTTGGACAAATTTGGTACAGCCTCTATTCACAGGAGTGTTGATGGTCAATCCAGATGGTCTGTTGCTCAGGGCCGATGCTCTGCATGAAGAGGAATCACTGCACAGCCTAAGTTAGACCCACAATGTGGTACTTTTCTCAGCTAACTTCATCTATTCATGTGTGAAATGTCTTTTTTATTTTTTATTTTGTAAGTTCCCCATGTAGTCCAAGGAACGAGAAAGTGACCTCCTGTTGCATTCCACACTCACACAGACCTCTGCAAGTGCCTCTTTCCCTCTGTTTGCAGTAAGGGGAACCAGAAGGACTACCTTTGATGTTTAAGGAATTCCCACTAATGGGAAAAATACTCACCCTCATAAAGATGGGCGGACAATATGTGAACTTTAATGCAGAAATCTCTAGCAGAATTCTTTTGTTACTGGTGTGGCAGCTGTGCACCTGCTGTCACATTCCCTCATTTAGGGTGTTCAATTGAGACACAGCAGCTAGCATGGTGCCAGTTCAAGAGGCAGAGCCCCAGTCAGATCCCTGCACTGGCAGGTCCTGCCTCTGTGGGAAGAGAACCAGCTACTAATGTGAGTACTGGGAAACAGCATTTTCTGTCATCTCAGCTACAGCATGGATAATTCCAGGATTTCTTTGAAAAAACAGTTAAGATTAGTAATACAACATTCACATCCAAGTTAAATACTGCCAAAAGTTTTGGGGATCAAGGCTGCAACAGACTGAGTAACTCATCCTCATGTGGTGTGAGCAAAATGCTTCAGAAAGAACTTAAAATCCATAAGATTTCCCAACCTAGTAAGCTCTTTGCTGAATCAGTGCACACCTGTATTGACACCTTGTTGAGATATTTAGTGTTCCAGTTATCTCGAATAAGATTGCCATAATCTCTGTGACAGAAGCAGATAATTTCATATAGGTAGTGCTTTAAGAACCTGCTTTCAATAACCAGGCTGATATAGAGTATAATAGTTTATGGTTTACTTAGTGAGTTATTGTTGAGCCAAGTACAATGTGGCATATGTGTTCCCTTTAATCATGTCAGTGATATGTTGACAGTTAACCTTTGATAATTCAAAATCATTTTCAAATAGCTAGTGTGTACTATTAGTCTATATTTAGATCAAATTAAAACTTTTGTTCTGAACATGATTTTCCCGTTAATGCCAACTGCATTACTGTATATATTACTCATGCAATCATATAATTGAATTGAAATAGTAGCTTAAACAGAACAAATGGACAATCTGAGTGGGAAAACAATTCAGGTAAAAATTAGATGGTAATTAGTTGGCTAGCACAGCATTTTTGTATCATTTTATGAAAAGCAGAATGTTGCCACATTTGGCATTTCATTTTCATGATGTCACCTCTGGATTTTCCTATTTGCTTCTTGGATTTACATCTTTGCTCTTTGGATTAATCTAAGTCATACCTTTTTTTTTTTTTTTTTTTTTTAGGATTTTTTTTTTAAACACGTCTGCATGCTAATCACCTTGGAGTGTAAGTGACTGATGGGTTGAAGCTGTTCTGATTGAAAGCAATGAAATGCTCATTTTGGCATCAGTGTTTTCAAGATATGCAGAAGGCTTCGCTATTATTTTAAACTGTTACAATTGTTAATTGTTTCTTGTGCTCTAATCTTATCAACCCTCTTTCTATTTTTTAAGAAAGATAAATTCAACTCAATGACTAAATTAAACAATAAGATTTATTTGCATATTTTATTTGCTTATATGCATGTGAAAACATTCACGTACTCATACATACACCTCCCCCTTTTTCTACATCATGAACAAATAAATGCTATAGTTATCTGCTAACTATAATTTAACAGCGGCTGTGGGACTTGCTAAATCCTGCTGAGGGTAATTTTTGAATGTGCATTCAATTGCAAATATTAGCATCCACATTTCATTTAACAGAGCTAGGATAACAAGGAATTAATGGAGCAGTCACTTAAAATTAATTGCTTCTGTCTCTCAGACTGGCAGAATCGGTCAATAAGAAAGCCATGCATTTGTCATACCACAGTGAGTTTTACTGGGCGAGTAGTCCCCTGTGACATAGGTTGATGCCAACGGCTAGGAGCCTCAGCAGCTTTGTCTCAGCCAAGGGTGGTGAGCCTGGGCTGGGTGGAGGCAGCAGCCAGCAGTGCATCCATGGCACCCCAAGAACATGATGTCAAGGGGCTGCCAGGCTGAAGCAGTGAGGTTTGGCACCAGGAAAAGTGAGGGAAGGCAGCGTGGTGCTGAGCTGGCTGCTGCTGCCTCTTGCAGCAGTTCCTGGTGGTCACGGGACAATTCACCCAAGAGATGGCTCGTGGCAGCTTTCCTTCCTCTGCCTCATAAGAAGACAAATTTTTGCTCAGAGAGGTGTACAAAGGGCAGCAGGTGGACTTTTTTCATCCTGGTGCTGCTCACATTGGAACAACTAAACTCAGGGAGGGAAAGAGAAAGAGTGTAGGCCCAGCCAGCACTTTGGAGGTGGAAATAGCTTGATTTGGGTGCCTTCTGGGACTCTGGACCTCTACTAAAACTAATGGCACCCAAATGAAAAAGGCAGAAAATGGGCCTAAGTGGTAATGGGGTGAAAGCATGTTTCCTTTCATTGCAGTGGAAGAGGAACTGTGTTAAAGTTGCCATAAAGATGACAGTATTGAATTGTTGCTCCTTTATGGATGGTATGACTTTTCCCATATTCATACTGTCCCATTTGTCTTTCTGTGCCTCCTGTACTTGGTACTTTCAGACATGGGGATGGTACTCTGAAGAGGGATTGGGTATTTTCCATGTTTATGAGTGGGGGTTCTTTGGGATTTGCAAATATTAAGAACTGTGATGCACAGGCAAGCTGGCAAGTTTTTCTGGCATTGGCAGGAAGAAGACTGTGTTTCTAAGTGTAATACAAAGAGTTTGTTTCACCAATAACACTTTTGGTTTTTGTTTGTTTGTTTTGATGGAGGCAGAGTGATGGTAAAACAGAGAAATGAGAATGACTTTTAGTAATTAAAAAAGTATCTTTGCCCTTCACTTTAGGATACTAGCTATGTTGACCCTCACTGTCTACAAATGTCTGTTTGGAGGTCTGTGGACTTGTCCACCAACAGGAGACACTGCTGAGTCCGGTCAGGAGGCAGGGAGCATGGCTGGTGAATGGTGGCATGTGAGGGGACAGCTCAAAGCAGCCGCTGCCCGACTGTATTGAATAAACAAGCAGCGCAAAAGGATGAGTACACAAATGCAACATAATGTTTGAATAACTCCCTTACAGGAAGTCCAAGCTTTTATAGGACATAAACCATTTCAGTCAGATTGTAGGGACAGACAGCCACTTGACTCCAAATTGCACATTATAAATGTTTTTCCTCAGGTGTTAGAGATCAGCTTTCAAAGATTAGTCTTGCTTTGACTTTCACTGTAGTGACTCCTTTACCTCGGCTTGTAGAAAATAGTTACTTCAGGATGATTTGGAGGTGTAGAAAGCTTCAGGAGGAGAAGCATGGGGATGTGGTCCAAAGGCAACCTTAGTGATTTAATTGGACTTGCTGAACATCATTAGGTTCACATGGGCACACTTCTCAAGCTCGTCCAGGTCCCTTTGGATGGCATCCCTTCCTTCTGTTGTATCAACTGCACCTCTCAGCTTGGTGTCATCTACAAACTTGCCGAGAGTGCACTTGATCCCATTATCCACGTCACTGACAAAGGTATTAAACAGTACCAGTCCCAGGACAGACCCTTGAGGGACACCACTCATCCCGAGCTTCCACCTAGACATAGAGCCATTGACCACAAGTCTCTCTGTCTGGCCTTCAAGCCAACTCCTTATCCACTGAATGGTCCACCCTTCAAATCCACCTCTCTCCAATTTAGAGATCAAATTGGATAGATGTCCAGGTAGATGGCATTACTTGGTCTTCTTTTGTCAACTGATGCAGTCACACCATCACAGAAGGAGACCAGATGGGTCAGTCACAATATGCCCTTGATGAAGCCGGATCAACTCTCGGATCACTTCTTGGTCTTGCATGTGCCTTAGCATTTCTTCCAGGAGGCTGCGTTCCATGATCTTTCCAGGCATAGAGGTGAGGCTCACTAGTCTGTAGCTCCCTGGGTCCTCCTTTCTAGCCTTTTTAAAAATTGGAGCAATGTTTCTTTTTTTCTAGTCACTGGGGACTTCAGCTGACTACCAGGACTTTTCAAATAGGATGGAGGGTGGCTTGGCAACTGCATCAGCCAATTCCCTTGGGACCTTGGGATGCATGGCATCAGGCCTTATTTGATTCACTTCACTTAATTCAGTAATTGTTAAATTCTTGTGCTTCACTGTAACTAATTTTAGCCTGGTTTTACAGTATCATATATTTAGCCCTTTTTACAGTATCATGTATTGCAAGTTTTGTATTATATCTAATGCTAGATAAGGGTCCAGAGAGAGAAAGAATGAGTAGAGATTATTTTCTAGAAGACCAGAGATAGAATGTGGTTATGCTTTATGAGATTTTTTCTTTCATCTCGCTTACCATCTGGAGTGTTAATGCTCTGGTATTTTTCTGTAATTCACAACATTATTAATTATATTAGACTTTTGTACTCCTTACTTCTTGCAAGCTCACTGCTTATGCTATTATCCTAATATTGTTTTGAGAACTGTGGGAAGAAATCTGTGTTATTTCATTCCAAAACTTAAGCCCAAAACCCATCTTTCAGGGAAGCATGAGGTTTATCATGGTACATGGTCCATTTTTGCATCCAGTCCTTTTTGCTCACTGAGAGAATACTGATTAGACTGGATGGAGAGGAGGTAGAAATTTTATGTCAGACTTGGACCAGGATCTGCATTACATGTATAAAAGTAATGTGCAGAGCAGATGAAAAGCAACATATGCTCTTAAGGGAGCATGTGCCAATGAGAATGGGGAGTGGAAGCCCTGTGCTGGCTTCTCCCACGATATTGTTCAGCCTTCAGCATTAACCACCCAAATCTCTGATACATAAAGTAATTCACACTGCACTGAAGTGATTTAAAATAATCTTATGAAATTCTGTTGCCTTAGCAATGCCAGACTAAACACTCACTAATGATTTTGGTTTTCTCCGAATGATATTTTAAAATTTATTTATTTTTCAAATTAATCTGCTTCATATATGAAGGGTAAAACTTAAATATCTCTTGAGTTTTTTATGTTTGATTTGAACATGTATTATTTTAAGGTACTTGCACAGCATCCTGAAGGCTGTGAACAGTACTTATAATTCAGCAACATGTCATCAAAATCTATTTTTGCCTGAGATCTTGAGCACATTTTCCAAATCCCTGTCTTACTCAATCAGTTGCAATCAGCCCGAGTACACATGAATGATTGATTTAGACATCTGGAATGGTAAGGTTATTATAATACAGAATAAAGCACCTGTGCCATTAGTGCCTTGAATGGTTGTTAGGGTTCATTACATTAAGTAATGAACTAACACAAATGGTTAATGTGAACAGTTAAGCTTTCACAGTCAAAGCAAAACTCTCTGAGAGGAGCAAGATTTATGAAAAGCTTGTCTCACAATGCATAATATCATCATCCTATATAAAGACCTACATAATCATGACTCTCACTTTCAGCTCATAATACCCAAGACTGTATTTTGCATAATTAAGCTAGCATAGACTGGTATTTAACATTGCTCAGCTGGCATACATACTAGTTACAGAAAGACTTGGTGTATTAAGAGTTCCAATACTTGAAAATTTTGAAAATAACAAAAAAAAGTGGTTCATATCTTAGAGTATAAGTAGTTCCGGTCAAGTCAGTGGAGCTGTACCTCACTGGTATCAGGTCAGCATATGGAGCATAATATTAGTAATCTTAATAAATACCAATAAAGTAGTATTTTTTATTGTTCTATTTTCTTTTATTTTTATTTTAGAAAAACATGGCAATCATTTCAGCAACTGAATGCAGTGTTTTGAGGGTCTTTTTTTTTTTTTCTTTTTTTTTTTTCTTCTCTTGTGTAACTAGGAAACAATGTATTTCTTACTGTTTATATAAGTCTCTGTCTTATATTTAGGCAATATCAGTTTCAGCCTTTATAATGGTTGTGCCTGTTCTTTTACAGTTCTTTTCTATACCAAAATTTCAGTAAAAATGATAATGTTCTATAAAGTCCAGCCAAAAAAAAGTATTTTTAAATCAATGGGCTAGGAGAAAATCCCAACACTGCAGTAGCAAATCACTGGGATACTGCAGGCCTGAAGAGTTTGGTGGGGTTTGAATCAGACTGTGTATTTTTTTTATTGTTGTTTTGGTTGTTTCAGACAGTTTTGCCTGTTGCAATTATGTTCTTTTCCAGAATGGGTAAAATATTGTATATTTTCAGTTATTCCATTTTGTTAGCTGTGCTGTAATCTTCAGGCTGCATGTATCCAAGCATTTCAGAAGAAATGTTGAAACTTTTAGTAAGACTACTCGAGCAAATAATATTACAAAGAAACACTTACATAAGCAAGAATTGCTTCAAGATGTAGATTAGCATCTCTACAGAACTTATTGGAAAGCTTGCAGTATAACTGCACTTACAAAACACTTCCAACCAAATCTGTTTAATGCATCAGAACTCCCTAAAAAGACAACACCTTAATTACCATTTATTCAGAGACTGAATGGAAACATTATCGATGTGTTGATATAACCTGCAATGGTACAACTGTGGGCAAACATATATATATATAATTTTCTACCTTCACTTTGAGTTCCATCAGTAGGTGTACTTTGGACCCACACAAAAGAGAGAGCATTGTTTTGGGAGCTCATAGTCATAGAGACTTTTGTGACTTAAAAACTGGATAAAACCTTGAAGTATACATGTTGCTAGGACCATCTGTGCTTAAAATTTATTATATGCTCACTGAAGGACCACCATCCGAAGATATTTTCAGATAGTGAGGGAGACCTGTGTATGGCTTATTATTTTATTTACCTTAAACAAGTCTTATTCAGAAGAAAAGCAAGATTCAAATAGACTGGAAGTGACATAATTCAGTATTTGCTGAACCGTGCTCAGGAGGGAGCAGGAAGAGAAACTATAAGTGGATTCTGTCCCTCACCAGCTAGGTTGTCTTACATCAAGGTTTCTGTATAACTGGATAATCTGTTGTCATTCAACGTGCTTGTCACAGAGTCTAGCCTAACTGTGTCAGGGTTTGTCTCTCTCTGCTGAAAGTAAAACCAAAGCAAACAAAGGTCACACTTTTAACTAGCTCTTTTCATGGACTGACAGGTGCTCTACATTCTCTGTGCAGCATTTCCTAAGTATCCCTCTTCTCTCTAAGGAAGTCTTTCTTTTCTCCTTGCTAGGCCTATCTGACCTGTTGATAGGCAGTTTGAGCACAATTTGCTTTGTATATTCACCTACAACCCTTCTTGCAGTTTTTTGAAACACCACCATAAAACACTTCTTGTCAAGATGTTTTCATTATAACAGGTAAGTATCTTGTCAGTGATTATTGTTTATTTATTTATTTATTTCAAAAGAGACTGCACATTGAGGGAAAGCTGTCCATCATTTCCTTTCTTTAGACTGCAAGACCTGCACGGAACTGTTATCTCGCTAAACAAGCAGGCAGCTCCAAGCTTCACACAGAGGCTGTCTGGCAAGGCATGGTGTGACCACAAAGCTGCCTTCCCAGTTTCAGCACATGAAAAAAGAAAGAATTCATCTCAGCTGGACTTGGGCAGCTAATCTTTGTTCATCATCACAGCAGTTGTAATCATCCTACAAGTAACTAAAATAACTAGGAGCTGTCCTTTGGAGGTGTTGGTTTCTCTCTCTGGAGTAGAGAAAGTGTTTAGAATCCTAGTTAAACTGGACACCTATTTTTTAGACAAGGAGGTTAGGTGATAATCCACTAACAGCTTCTTATGTCATCCCATATTCAGTTACTTCAGCTGCTTCACCTTGTTTCAGTCCTCCACTGCCTTTTACCAGTACTGAACTCATCTTGATATTCCCCTACACCTATCTACATCTGCAAATGCCTGATGTTACTGTCAGTGTTATCCCCACACTTGTTCTTGAAAATCACAAGGAATGAGCAGCAAAGGTCTGCAAGATCCCTATGTGTAACCATATTAGCCATTGTGCTATTCACTCTGTCACAAAAAGGGCAGTTGTTGAAGATTTATGCTGCATAACAGCCTTCTCTCCAATTTGGTGCCACTCGATCTCCTGATGAAGATTGCTGGATCATCTCCTGATGAAGATTGGTGACTTCATCCCCAGCTTCAGAAAGGAAAAAGAGAAGCTTCTCACATCTGACAGAACACATCATCTCAGAAAACATTACACACAACAAAAAATAATTCATGGTTATGTGACAGGAAGGTGATGGGAAAATCTCTGATTCTTGACTGGTTTAAGTTATGAGAACAGTATCCTACCAACGAAAACTGCTGGCTACACATGACTATTGTCACTCACAGGGATCAACACAAGAAGGTTAAGCCAACGTGTAAGTAAATTTTTTATTTCTGGAGACTAGTTCTCCAAGTAAATGTTATTTTTTCAAGATTCTTTTCACCTGGAACATACAACTCTGTCATGGCTGTAAAATATAAAAATATTATATAAGCCAACATTGATTAACTTCAGTGATGGCTGGACATAAATATAGGAACAACTAGCCATAGATCCATCAAATAATAATTAAAAAATATATTCAACAACAACAACAAAATAAAATTACAAACACTTTTTTTTTTTTTT
>NC_048893.1:140013291-140070963 GCF_011077185.1 Oxyura jamaicensis
AAAAAAAATTTTTTTTTTTTTTTTTTTTTTTTTTTTTTTTTTTTTTAGATCTTGCTATTTAAAATCTTTCAATGCTTCAGCTTTCTATTGTTTGGAACAATTTTCCTTTGGAATTACTTTGTTGTTATTGTTGTTGTTTCTTCTTCATTCCTAGCATCGCTGAACAGTGTGCTGTGCAGTCATGGAAGGCTCATTGGGAGTTGCATCACTTTTATGACAGATACCCCAAACTCTGCCTCTGGGTCAGTTTTCCATGAAAGATACAGAACTTCAGAAAACTAGGCTGAGATTTTCAAGAGTTCCTAGGGGATTTACATGCTTACTCTGAAATATTGTGGAAGTTGATCAGCAAGCTTCTGTAACAATTGCAGGACACTCTCCACATGACTTAGAAAGCAGTAAAGCACAGCTCTTCCCAAAAGCACATCTGAGCCTCTTTCCTTATTAGATACAATACTTTTAAATGTTACCTGCATAAAATTACATATTTATCTTTTTTCAGAAGTGTGCAGGAGAATTATGACCTGTTTCATTGTAGGGTACAAAAAGATGTAAAACAAAATTATTTCATCATTAATCTGAAAGGAAACAGTATGTTTTAATTCAATATATTTTAAAACAATATGACAGAATAGATTTTGCCAGCAACAAAGTAATAAAGGGCTGTCAAATCTGTGCTGCTACCACTTCATAAGTACTGGTATGTCAAACTTTTTATTTACTAAAATGTCATCTTTTTAAGGAATTGACACTTAGATGTTATCAAACTCTTTTTTTACAGCTTTTGCTTTTCCAGAACTATTTTGCTAGATGACAGTTGCCGAACTCAGCTGTACGGTTGTACAAAACTGTGTGATGTCATTAAATCCAGGGCCTTTGTAAATATACATACATATATATTTAAAAGAGTTGTATTTCAAAAGTGGTACATCTTCAACCAGTTTATAGAAGTTTTGGTTTGGTTTGGTTTTAGGTGTGATTTGAAACCTCCTTTTTTATTATTATTTTTATCTTAGGCTTCTATTTCTCTTTTCAATCACTTAGAGTCTTGCTTTTCTTCCTCTTCATGTATTAACATTTGCATTCATAGTTTCATATTCATAGAACACACAATTCATAATTTTCTATGACTGCATATTATTTTAAAAAACATGTAAAATGTTGGTTTGTGCAGTACTAGAACAGAAGCTGAAGAAAATCTTGACCAATATTGTATATTTTCTTAGCTTAAAATCAAATTCTTATCCTCATTTATTTGTATCCAGATTAGATCTGAAATATTACTACAAGTCTTGTATTTCTCTTCTATGCAGAACATAGTATGTTTGTATTCCCTCTCCAATCCTTTTCAGGAATGACTGAGTTGTCTTCAACACCTCCAGGGATGGAGCAACCACAGCCCTGTTCCAATATTTACACCCCCTCTTCCAGTATTTGACTACCTTCATGCAATTTTTTCCCCTAATAACTAATCAGAATTTCCCATGTTCCAAATTGTTTCTGTTGCCTCTCATCCTCTAGCTGTGAACTTCTGGATGAGCTTGACACCATCTTCTCTCTGTCTTCTGATCAGGTGGTTGCAGACATCAATAAGCTCTCCCCTGAGCCATCTTTTCTGTGGTCTGATAAGACTCAGCTGTCTCAGCCTCCCTACATATGTCCAGTGCTCCAGCCCCTGACCAGCTGGTTGCCTCCACTGGACTTGCTTCAGGACTTCCATGTTCTTCTTATTCTTGGCAATCCAAAACTGGACACATGCATCTGCAAACATGCACGTTTTCCCTTGGAAACATCTATTTTGATCTCTTTCTCCATCAGTTACATAGGAACACTAAATAACAAGCCTCATCATTAGCTAGTGTTTCACTAACCTCAGGTCTTATGTGTTTAGGCTGTGCTGGACTTCTAGTGGAGGTGGGAGATGAAAACCTTATTTTGTAGGGCATTCCTTCAGCTATGTCTATTTTCATTTCTGCTGACTTGCTTTGACTTACATTTTCTGAGTAATGAGATCCTGCTGAGATCTCTCCTTCTACTGCTTACTTTCTCTGGAGTCAACATCACAGAATCACAGAATCACAGAATCACAGAATAGTCTAGGTTGGAAGAGACCTCAAGATCACCGAGTCCAACCTCTGACCTAACACTAACAGTCCCCACTAAACCATATCCCTAAGCTCTACATCTAAACGTCTTTTAAAGACCTCCAGGGATGGTGACTCCACCACTTCCCTGGGCAGCCCGTTCCAATGTCCAACAACCCATTCAGTAAAGAAGTTCTTCCTAACATCCAACCTAAAACTCCCCTGGCGCAACTTAAGCCCATTCCCCCTCGTCCTGTCACCAGGCACGTGGGAGAACAGACCAACCCCCACCTCGCTACAGCCTCCCTTGAGGTACCTGTAGAGAGCGATAAGGTCACCCCTGAGCCTCCTTTTCTCCAGGCTGAACAAGCCCAGCTCCCTCAGCTGCTCCTCAGAAGACGTGTTCTCCAGGCCCCTCACCAGCTTCGTAGCCCTTCTCTGGACTCGCTCGAGCACCTCCATGTCCTTCTTGTAGCGAGGGGCCCAAAACTGAACACAGTACTCGAGGTGTGGCCTCACCAGAGCCGAGTACAGGGGGACGATCACCTCCCTGGCCCTGCTGGCCACACTGTTTCTTATACAGGCCAGGATGCTGTTGGCCTTCTTGGCCACCTGAGGACATTGCTGGCTCATATTCAGCCGACTATCAACCATCACTCCCAGGTCCTTCTCTGCCTGGCAGCTCTCCAACCACTCATCTCCCAGCCTGTAGCTCTGCTTGGGGTTATTGCGCCCCAGGTGCAGGACCCGGCACTTGGCCTTGTTGAACTTCATGCAGTTGACCTCAGCCCATCGGTGCAGCCTATCTGCTAGCCTATCTTTCTTAGCATCTCCAATAATATAATGTCCTGACAGCCTACTAGTGAGTGCAATGGAAAAGGCTATATAACATGACATAGAGCTTTGTGATAAGCAAATCCTGAAGAAACAAGACCCAGGTGTAGGACATATGGCAGGTTCATTCCAGCATCATATACTGAGTTGTACATTTATAGGTGGAGAAGCAGGAACATCCCTTATGGTTTCACATTTTGCCATACTCTGGTTTACCATGTAATAGAAAATGTACTGTCTGAGAAACAAACAAACAAAAAACACTTCAGAGGGGTATGATAATTTGTCAGTTCGGTTTGCCCAGAGAGTGCATGTTTTTTGTGTCCCTTCCTCAAAGGCCCTGTTTGAACCAAAAACACAGACTCTCTCAAGTTTTTAAATGTATCCAACAGTGAACATCAGAGTGAGGTAAAGCAAGAAGAAAATCCCACCTCCAATGGCTTTTCTCCCTGCTTTGTTATTTTGGGTCATCAGGGAGTTTCCAAAGCAAATTCCCTGATTATCTCCCAGATGCCTTGTTTTTGTTGGACTGACAGGTCTGGTTTTGGCAGGCAGTGGGTTGTTGGTGTTGGTTGTGGAGCCAGAAGCAGCAGTGACTGCCTTCCCTGAAACCCCCAAGCCCACTGTGGAGTCCTGGGTTGTACCTCACACAAAGAGAAAGACGAAATTCCTGCCATGTGCTCATCAGTTCCTATCGTGCTACATTGCTTAGTGGTATAGGTATTAGCCCAGTGGATGCATACAAAAATTAATAGAATTTTGCTTTAACCCTTCTAAATCAGAATTGCCTCTGGTCGTTGTCTTCATATATGTGTGCCTGCATATGTGCTTTCTGTTTCCACACAGATTGCTCTTTCCTTGATAAAATTGTGTACTAGTTTATCAGTGAATAATTAATACATTGAATATGACTGAGGCCTGAATTTTCCTACCAACACCCTGTCACTGAGGTGAAGAAATATAAAGCAAGTTTCCAATTTCCTGCCATCAGATTTCATCACATCTGTCTCCATCACCACTCCCAAGAAAATGCCCAAGCCCTACATCTTTGCTGTCATAAGACATTGGACATTTACAGAATTGCTTAATGGCTTAAGAAGTGTAGACAAACAACTTTTCTCTCCTGTTTATAATCACAGCTCTTTGCATAGGATACTCGTGTCAACACACCCTAGTCAGCTGTCTGTTTGGCTTCACTTTCCCTGCTTGCATCAAGGAAGGAAAGGCTATTGATTCCACCTTTCTGGAAACAGACCTGGCTCCTTCTGCGTAATGCAGTCTTGTGCTTATTGTGCTCATTGGTGCCATGGCTGAATTTGGTGCCCATCACTATTCAATGCAACAGTTAAATGTTCTGCAGCATGACCTACCTTGTCTCATGCGTGGTTAGAAATACATTTCTCCATGTGCTCAAACCTCACCTGGTGCTGTTTCGGCACAGCAGAGTGGCACTTGGCAAATTGAGGTCAATTAAGCCAAGCTTCTGAAATCATGACAGCACATAGCCCTGATGGACAAGGTGTCTTCCTCAGAGATGGTGGTATCTTAGAACTTATCTGTTTGATGTATACAAGGTTGGGCAGTGAGAAAGTGTTAAATTCTGTCTTACAGAAATTAAATGTAGGTAAACTCTATGTGTCTGGATTTCTACCAACCAGAATAAGGGATTTATTGTTTGCCTCCAATGCCTATTTGTATTTAATAGCTGGTGCAACAGTAACCAGGTTAAACTTCATGTTTTCATTTTCAGTCATAAGAAATCTTACTCATTTTGCTTTGAGTAGCTGACCGTTTCTTTTTTCTTACCTGTTTAAGTTGTGCCAGAGAAAATGCTCAAAGAATGCACACTCAATTAGGTTCAGTTCTGAAAAACATAATTCCAAGCTATTTTAGAATAGAGTTTATAGAACCTTTAAAGCTCTCTTATTTATAAAACCATACTAGAATATAGTTTTATAAATCTCTGGCTTGGATTCAGAAAACATAATTGGACTGCAAACTTCTTTTAAAGTGCTAAGAAAAAAGAAAAATGTTGCTCAATTCATCATTACTGTGGACAAAAGTAAATCCCCTGATAGCTAATGGATTTGTAGGCAAAGTTTGTTTTCTTTGGTATTTGCTCTGAACTCCTGATTGTGGCTATACTCAGGTAACCTCTCGCAAGTAAAAAGTCAAACAAAGTAATGTAAAAATAGATCCAAAGCGAGTTTATGAGAGGGGCACAGATCTCATTTGGATTGGTGAGAGCATGGTGCCCATATCAAGAGAAGAGCAGACCTTACTATTTTTTTTTTTTTTAATCCTGTTTATCATGTTCTTTGAGCACTATGATGCAAATTCATTCTGATAAACTTAATAACATTTTTCAGAGAGAGATTTATTTTTTCTGTTGCTTATAATAGATGGATTGATATATCAGAGCTGACATATTAATCGGTCTAATGCCACAATGACATAACTCAATATATGCATTTTACTTCTTTCTAAAATTATCTGGAACAATGATGGTCCTGTTTTTTGAAGCAAATTGAGAACTGGCAAATCAGCCTGTTTAGTTTCATCTTATCCACAGTGACTCGGTGTCCTACATTCTTGTTTCTAATCCCGTTGTTCTCTTTTTGCTGATGAATACTATCCATGGCCAGCTTCCCTAGGGAGCAATAATGCCAGGTACAGTGAGAAGCAAAAGTGCTGAATGCCACAAAAAAAAAAAACACCACAGTTGTTGAGTTATTTCTCATCTGGGTTGTTAGCCCCTTAATTTTATTGAGACTTTTCCTTTTGTTAGCCCAGAAGATTTGATTTATCAGAGGATATATTCCTGTGTCCACAGCTGCATTCAGCTTGACCCAAGTGTGTTTACTGCCCCCACTTCATCCAGATTTTTGAAAATGTTTGGGCATATTAGCCACTGACATGCTTTTGAATACCTGAGCTTCAAAGGCATGAACTATTAAAGAAAAGAGGTATCCTGACATAAATCCCCTTTTGCCCCTGTGCCAGAAGGGGTGAGCTGAAGAGGAGCATGATGCAGTCCTGAAAATAGTAACTGTCTACCACAGGGTTCCCAAAGCTGCCAACAGAAACAGAGTTTGAAGAGCCATAACAACAAGGGGCAACTTTTGGCTCCCATTTCTCCCTGGGGTGAGCAAAGTCACTGTGAGATTTAATAAAAAACAAACCAAAACTGTGCCTGTGTGTTTCTGTCTGAGACTTCACTACCAGCAAGGTCAGGTGGGGTGGGGGCTGCTGCAGACCAGGGAGCATAATTAAAATGTAAAATGACAGCAGAGCATATTATTGTCAGTGGAAGGCTCACTTGAGTGCTGCCTGCATGTTGCTCTGAATCACTTCAGAAATGATAACATCAATGCTCCCAGCAGAAAGAGCCACTGTGGAAAATGTTTATATCTTTGTTTAATTTCTGGCAGTTAATGAGACCTACAGGGAATATTCACAGAGCAGAAAACACCTTGTTTTTGCTTGTTTGCTTTCTAATGCAGAATATTTATTGGTCTCCCATCACTGCCTGACACCACTTCCCTCTTTCAGTCTTTGGCCTCTGTCTTTCCAGATATAAATAAATAAGAGCAGAGAGGCTCTGCAAACTGCTTTCAAAAACCGCACGTCACCCATGGGACCTGTTGGCTCCTGTTTGTTAAGTAATTGGAGGTGTTCACCTTCCCAGTCTCTGGCACAGGACACCTAGGGGCTTGGGTCCTAAGCCAGCAGGAAACACCTCAGGGCAGTGCCCCAGTGTAGTTCATCCCATTCGGGCAGTGCAGTGTGCCGGAGGCAGGGTGACAGGGTTATGGCTCTGCCTCAAAAGCTTGTTTGAAATGAAGGCTGTGTTCAATGAAAGGTGATATGGAGAGCCCTTCCTGCCAAACCCCTTGTGCAAATATTGATTAAGGAGGAAGATTTTGTTCTGTAAATAAGTTTGCCAAATTTTGCTGTCTTCATGGGACAGAAATCTGTGTTAGGCTGCCCTGGCTACAGCGTTTACACACATACTTTGCCTGTGGCATAGCCACTGATGTATACACATGGCTACCAAACAAACTGAGGGTCTCACAAGTATGCTCAGAAATAAAGATGACATCTCTCAGGAGACCTGAAAACCTTAATTTCTCCTTACTCATCAGGGATGTCAACAAAGAGTGAATTTGTTAGAAGCCACTTCACTTAGGCATCACATGGTTTCCCTCATTCAGAGACTATTCAGAATCCTGACAATGGCATGACAGTAAGTAAATGTCCTTTGTCTTAAGCTGTCTGTCTATGCATAACCCTGCCAAAAGGCTAAGTGTTTTTTTTTTTTTTTTTTTTTTTTTTAATGAAATTATTTGGTCTGTCTATAGTACTGAAGCTGGTGCTCAGTGTCACTGCCACAGTTTCAAGCTAAGAGGACAGAAACCACTCAGTTGTAATGAAGACCATAAATGCTAATCTAGGTTATTGTCTTGAACAGAGGAAATATGTACAGAGTTCAATGAGGCTTTACCTGCCTTCAACGAACTTCAATTTTCACAGCTGGTTATAAAGGCTTGAACATGCAGAAATGCATTAATATAACATTAATTGGCTTTTACAGTGGGTGTAGTTAAACTGTTGAAAAAGGATCGTGTGTGCACATTCTTATTTTGATGAGAAGGCAGCTCCTTCAATTGGCAAAGATAGTGGGGGAGTAATTTGAAGTGCGGTAAATAGGAGTCACAAGATTTGTGTTCTTATCTGGAGAGGAAAAGGATCCAAGAGGAGAAAGAAGAGTTCTGGAGCTGGAGGTTATGGCAGATGGTCAGAGCCATTAATGTGTGAAGGCACAGCAAAGAGGGAAAAAAGTCCTCCGGCTTTCCCCATTTGTTTGGAATTTTTGTAGTTAGCAAAATGAAAGTTTCACACTGCTTTTTGAATTTGTTCCACTACATATAAAGTTACTCCATATACTTTATTTTCTAATTCATTATTTTTTTTTTCTTCAGACCAGATAAGAAATCTTAAAGAAAAGAGTATGATGAACTAGAGATACTAAATAAGTATGCTTTTACAGACAAATCTGCATGAAGTTCAGCAGTTTCAGTTGACTAGAATCTCTTGATCTTTTTTTCTCCTTATATAAATGAATTAGAAAACAACTTATTTCCTAATGGAAATTTTGAAGGGAAGTTCTTTGAAGATTTCATTTTTGACAGTTTTAATCTAAAAGCTGATTAAAACACTGATGGTGCTTTGATGCCAAACCTAAGTCTTTTACTTTTAATTCCAAGGTTACTCAGTACTGAGTTTATTTTTCTATTTGTAAAGCTCAAAAAAAAAAAAAAAAAAAAAGAACTCTTAGGAGGGAAGACTGTAATGAAATTTGAAGTGAAGTCGATATTGCTTGGATTTGGATTGCATTGTAAAATCTTTTCTTATCCTGTAACAACTTCTTCTCTGAAGAGAATAGTTTCCTATTTCTTCCAATTGCTAAAAGCCAGTTGCGTTTGCTTCATATAAACTTTAGTATTAATGTGAAATACTGCATTCCATCTTTGTGGAATTACTATCCCAAAAAGCAAATAGATACAAAAACACACATAGGTTTTAAGCTATCACGGTACCTCGCTTTCTGGAGCTATTCCGTACCTTTCTTAATTTGGTGTTTCTGGGGAAGACAAACCTAACTCTTTGAGTTAGGCACCAGAAAACTCAGGAGGAATGGGACTAGTGTTGTGAAACACAGAGGATATTCAGGTCCCGTAGGATAAAGATCTCATATGTTTTCCCCCTTTTTGGCAGGTTGCAAAAATTGAAAATCTCCTCAGATTGTAATACGAGATTTTATCTTTTTCTGGCACACATGAGGAAAAAAAATCATCTGCAATATAAATAACTACAATGAATTTTCTGAGTGCATTTCCACTTTCAAATAAGTTTTTTTTTTTTTTTTTTTTTTTTTCTTGCTTCTTTGGATGCAGCAAAAAGCTGCAAAAAGAGATAATTTTCAATAGGGGAATGCAAAGCCTTTCAGGTTTCCAACATTATATATATCACAAAAAGAAGAAATTTAATCATCTGAAGCATTGAATCACAGAATTATTCAGGTTGTAGGGTCATTAGTCCAACCTCCTACTCAAAGTAGATTCAGCTATCTATGATACTAGATTTGTTAGGACTCAGTTCAGTCAAGTCTTGAAAACCTCTAAGGACAGAGATTTTTCAGACCGTCACTCTTTAGTATATATTTCCATTGCATATTGCAGTAGCAAAACCCAAGAAAGCATAGAGAAAGCATTGCCATAGGTCACAGGGAATAATCATTCCCATTTTCTTAGCCTATGTTGTTGCATATCTGCATCTGGTTTGGGTGCCCAGCAAAAGAAAGATGTTTCTATTAATATTTACAGTTCTATTATTTCATTCAAGCAAATTGGAAGTATTTGGCTTATCTAGATCAAGCAGCTCCAGAAATACACTGGCTTTGTCTCTTGATGACTGATTTATTATAATTGCATAGTCATAGGTACTATGAATAGCTTAGATTATCTGCTTTGATTTTTTTCTGAGATGCTGATGTCGAAAGATATCTGGGGCTTGTGTGTTTTCCCTGTTGCTGTAAAAAAAAATACTTTTTTTTATTTTTATTGAGGAGATTGGATTTTTCTTTATGCTGTTCATTCTTGAGCAGAGATTTATTTATTTATTTATAATTTAGATTCTCTAATATAACAATTATATACATAAATAATTGATTTTTCTGTATAAAAAGTCAACTGCATGTGAAGACGCTTTTTGTAGGAGGTTGACACTGTAAATAGATTAGATTGAATATTAGAAAGAATTTATTCATGGAAATAATGGTTAGGCACCCTTAGAGTGGTGGAGTCCACATCCCTGGAGGTATTTAAGAATCTCGTGGGTGTGATGCTTAGGGACATGGTTTGGACTACAAGTCCACCAAGTGGTGCACTTGGTGGTGTTAGGTGACAGTTGGTCTTGATGACCTTATGGGTCTTTTCTAATCTAAACAATTTCATGATTCTATATCAGAAAGTTATATAACAGTTCCAGCATCCCAAGGTGCATAGGGAAGGGTGTAGCCAGCAGGAAGTGATCCTTCTTCTCTACTCAGCCCTGGCAAGACACATCTGGAGGGCTGGGTCCAGTGCTGGGCTCCCCAGTGCAGGAAAGATATGGACTTACTGGAATGATTCCAAGAAGGGCCACCAAGATGGCTGAAGGGTTAGAGCATCTCTCCTATGATGAGAAGCTGAGAGAACTGGCACTGTTCAGTCTGGAGAAGAGAAGGATCAGGGGGATCTTATTCATATGCATAGATAAGTGATGGGGGGAGTAAAGAACGCAGATTCTCCTTACATGATGTCCAGTGACAGGACAAGAATCTATGGGCATAAATTAAAATACAAAAGATTCCATTTTAACATGTGAAAAAGTTGTGGGCTTTGTTGTGTTTTTGTTTGTTTGTTTGTTTGTCTGTCTGTTTTTCTGTGAGAATGATCAAACACTGGCACAGGTTGCCCAGAAATGTTGTGGAATCTCCCTTCCTGGAGATACTCAAACCCTTCCTGGGCAGGGTTCTAGGCAAGCTGCTTTAGTTGGCTCTGTTTTGAGCATGGGGTTAGATGACATGAACTCCAGAAGTGACTTCCAGCCTCAGCAACTCTGAGATTCTTTATTTGAATTCTTTGGCCTAACCCATTATTATAATTTGCTGCATCTCATGCTTGTTATAAGAAGAGGTATTTCCTGCATTCAGACCCTACTTTTAGCCATTGCTCTGTGGCAGTGTTAAACAAAATGAAGCAGTGGTGGCAAGTGCAGAGGCTAAAGCCATGAAAATACTTCCATTCAGTAGAGCACTTCAGAACAAGCCTATCTTCAAGTGTTGACTAACGTGTTGTGTTGAACTGGGCTCAAATAACATAATTTGGAGGCAGGATGTGAGAGTGGAATTTCTTCTGATATTAAGAGTTAAAGATCAAACCTTTAATTCTCAGATTGCTTCATTTCAGGTTATAACATTCTTGGTTTCAGTCCAAGAACAGATTTCTTTAGAAAAAGAACATAAGTAACTCTCAATTTATCTATTTCTTAATTAGAAGGGAAATTTTCCCCTCTAGCATAACAATGTTGTTTTCACTGTGTTTTGGCATCAATAAATGAAATACAGCCAAACTTTGAAGATGAAACTTGCTCACTTCCTTTCTGACCTGAGTAAAACTCTAAATTGTGGGAAACAGGATTATGAAATAACATTAGGAACACCCACATACGTGCCAATGAGCTCTTCCAAGTTCAATTTCTATCTCCTTTTATACAATCAATGAATCTCTATCTTCTTTCTATAGCTTTTCTAGCTGGATAAATTTAATGAATTCTACAAAACAAGACAAGTTTGAATTTCTTTCTTTGATAGCTGTAGAAATAGTCATGGCCAGAGCAGTAATCGCGAGAACTAGCACAGCTGTAGAAAAATAAATCTCTCGTTTTAACTTTTGCATGAGTTCTTGGTTTTCTCCTGACTGATATTTTCTTGCTATAATATTTCTGTTCAATTTGAATACAGAAGCTTTTGATATTTGTGGGTGGAAACATCTGACTGGGAGTTATCTGGACCATTGCATAGATGTATCTGAATATGATTCCTTTATAACCTTTCACTTTCCAACAATGAGCTATAAAGAAGTTTAAATATATCCTGGTGGCTGCTTGCACTGGAAGGAGTATAAGCTCCATACACTGTGATGTATGTGCATGTTTGTGTGTGTAAGGAATTTCTTAGGGAACACAGTTCTCCTTTTCTTTATATTGAGATTTTGAGTCTACCTTTGACTAGACCTTGAGACTGTGTGGATGCTGTCAAGCTGCTGAGAGCAAGCAACTCAGGTCATCAAGCTGTTCATCCAAGTAATCAGTGAAGCCCTTAAATCTTCAACCTTAACATAGCTGTCTGTCTCTCTATTTTTAATATGTATGTACATATTAAAAATGTACATACCTACATTTGTACATACCTACAAATGTACAGACCTACATACATAATATGTAAGTAAATCACAAAATACGTGTATCTATAATTTCTGTCAATATTCTAACAAAATTCTGGATGACTAAATATTGTGTGCTACTGATATAGGAGTGGAAATCGCTAGCCCCAGGTTCTCAGAATTATATTCTTCTATTAATAACCCCATAGTCGACTGTCCTAGAATGTAGTGTATAAATATTATTAGCGTTCAAATGTTATTAGTCTTTTATGTCATGATTCATGCAAATGTTTAAATAAGCCCATAAGTCCTCTGCGTTAAATGAGACATACAACATTGGCCTGGATTAAAATGTTTACCTGAACTGGCACCATGGCAATTTAAATTATCACCATATTTCTATATTAAAACCTTCTCCTCTGATTCTTCTTTTCATGGGCTATGTAGATGCAAGTAAAAAATTACTTATACCTTGCAAGTCTGTCCTTATCTCAAGGTGTTAGCAAAGATGAAAATATTTTTCACATTTGGACCTCTGTATGAATTTTAAAGGTAAGTCCTCTTTTAAGAAAGGAGCGCCAGGTTGTGTGAGCTTCAGGGCAGGGACTGACATCTGCCCTGCATCCTTACAGCTGGGACTGAATCTCCAGGGGGAGCGAGCAGAGCCTTGTGGGGGGTGTCCAAGACCTGGCATGGACACAGTACAGACAGCTAGAGTGACAGCACCTGAGAGTGAAATAAGGATCAGCCCAAACTGATGGTGTACATGCACCCTCTGATGGTTGTTTCAATGCACCTTTTAATTTTTACTTTTTAGAGAGAAAGGTTAAGATAGCTGCCATACTAACTACTTACTCTCTGTTAAATTATTGCAAGCAGAACTAAGATATTTTCCAAGCAGAGCTATGTTTGGAAGGTAATTTAAATTTAATTTAAATTGTTTCAAGTGTGAATTCAATGTGCTGCAGCTATTGCTGATTAGCTGTATGTGGGGACATACTTTCCCACAGTAATATGCACATTTGTGTTTATCTTAATTCATTCTGAAATGGAAAGGTCAGAAAAGGAGAGAATCCAGCGTAGAGGAGTTGAATTGATTTGGAATGGCAACACGAAATGTTGTGATAGAAAAGGCGCTAAAAACATCAAAAACAGCTAAAAGGGTAGAGGCATTTGGAAAGGCATAATGTGAAAAGTGTGAAAACAGACAATAGAAACCATGGCTGGTTGGTTTCTGTCACCATGCTTTTATGGTCACCTGTGTCCAGGTGTGCTGGTTGTGAACTCTCCACACTGTCATGTAGGAGAACTTGCAATGTTCCTTCTGGTGGGGCGTAGAGTTTTGTCTTGATGTCCTCAGCTGTTAGCTTCCTTCTACCCATCAACACACACACAATTTTTCATATATTTTTTATTCTTTTGGGATATTCTGCATTGAGAAAAGTATTTGTTTTAGTAGAAATCTGTTAAATTAATTTTTCATTTATAAGCTCATGAATCTACTCTCACCCGATACAGGTGGCCAAACCACAGCTGTCCTGTGAGTGCTGAGTTCAACTATCCTATTAGCTTGGGTCAAAAATAAACAATTTATGTTTTCTTGGTTTTGTCAACTAAAACATTTTGAAACTTCAGTGCTGAATGTTACACTGAAGATAATCATTAACTATCATGGCCTTCAAGTGCACATATCTGCATAATATTTGCTCCTGTGCTTAAGTCAAAGAAATGTTGATTCTATGAATAGTGTATCAGAATGGTATTCAACAGTTGGTTCAACACACCGTCAAATACAAATGCTTCCAAAGCCCTTAGCTTGCCACTGGAGGCCAGCAGTTTCCTGGTGTAGAATAGAATCATAGAATGATAGAATGGCCTGGGTAGGAAAGGACTTTAAAAATCATCTAGTTTCAACCCCCTTGCTCTGGCCGGGGTTAATTTATTTAATTAAGGGTATATATTTATAGAATCATAGAATGTCACAAGTTGGAAGGGACCCGTAGGGGTCATTGAGTCCAACTCACTGAGTGGGACCCCACTAGTGACCAGCCACCAGCCTGATGCTGGTTTACATCCATTATAAAGTCATTCTCCACAGCCACTTTTCTGAAGTCTTCTGTTTGCTTATAAAAAGCACGTAGTCAGTGCAGATGGATGTAAACTGCAGATGCAGAAGCAAAGAACCACATGAGAAATAAATCAAAACAATCTCTCCATCTCTCTGAGTGAGGGGTTATCTCTATTTTGAATGCAGTTTGGTGCATCTAAATTGCTACTCCAGCTGTTGGGATTTTGCAATGGCTTTGACGACATCCTTCATTAGGAAGGTTAAAGAAAATTAGGCCAAAATGTTAGGCCAAAATGCTCACCTGAGAACACCCCTTCGATAATGAATTAAAGGGACTTGTTTGTGTCCCCACTGGAAGCCAGAGGACAGTTGAGTTTCCTTCTCTCATGGAAAACCAGCAGCTTCTTTGGTCCTCCTCTCTGTGGCCTTGCTTTGTAATGCCCAGGTAACATGTAGATGACATCTTCTAGATGTCCACAGAGAAGACATCTTCTTTAGGAAATAAATTCTATATGCATCTTCCATGTCTCCATTGCAGCTCAGAACAGCTATGTGCTGCGGAATGCTTCTTATGAGATAGGATTAAAAGATCTATAAAATTGTTGATATGTGAAGTTGGTACGTAAAATGGAGTTTTGGAAAGGGCAAGTTGGTCTGATGAATCAAGCAGATAACCTGGATAACTTGTCACATCATCTGTAAATAGCCAGGCTCCCTGTGTTTGAACTGGGGAGAACTGTATGTATGCTTTTAGCCAGATAAATAAATAGCAACTTGAACTAGCTATATGAGCAGTACAGGAATTGGAAGAATTTACTACACACTGAGAGTTTTCACATTCAAGGAATCACCACAGATAAGCTAAATCACGGAAATTTGTTAAACTTAAGAAAACTGATTGCAGATCAAGACTCCAGTGTCTATCCTTGTGTATTTTATGGGAGATGTAACCTGGATACACTTTTTATATGCATTATTTTCTATTTCATCTTTTTTAAATTATTTTTTTATTATGAATGAATAAATAAATTTCATTACACTGTGGAGGTTTCAGAAAGCTCAAACAGGGTAGAAAATGCTTTGTGAGACACAGGAGACATCTCATCTGAGTGCTCCATGGAAAGGGCCCCTGCCCTGGGGTTCTGCATTGGTGAATGTGCTCAGAAAAGAGGGGGAGACCCAAGCACAAGAAAAAAGCACTGGCTTGATGGGCTGTGAGTCAGTCCCAGCCTTAATAATGCAACTTCTCAGTAAAATGCATGACAACTTCTCAACAAGCAACTAATTTAAAAGTGTGTTGGAAATCCATTGCACTTTGAAAGGAGAATAATTAATATGTTTATTCTACACTAACATAAATGATTAACATCATCATAGATCATTTGTTGGAGTTCCTTTGTTCCACACCACCTAGGCTTTATTAGCTTCAAGGAAAGGTACGGCGGAAAATGCACCATGGTATGTTATTGACTACAGTGTGATTAATCCGAACTGGATTTATTGTGGCTAATGGTAGTATCAAAACACTCAGGAAACTCCAGAAACCTTGTAGAAGACTGGCACTTAGAGCTAATCTTTTTTTTTTTTTTTTTTTTTTTTTTTTAATAAATTCCCATGCAGTGGCTTGGATGCTGACCTGTACAGCCACTGCAGGAGGAAGAGGAGCTCTAGGGGCATGGGGCTCAGCTCCATGAGGAGGCAAGCTGGCAGCATCATGTGTCATGGAGAGCTCTGCTCCTGGTGATGGGTGTGAGGCACACTGCATCAGGACAAACCTTGAGCTGAGCTGGGCTGGCAGAGGCTTTCCTCCCTTTTTGATGAAAAGATGTTGGTAATTATCATTTTTAATAAACACTTTTTACTCATTTGTATATTCTTTTCCACAGTGACTGTGCCTTTTATTTATTCATCTGATTGCTACTTCTTTTATTTGATTTATGTAGTTTACTCATTCAGTCACACTGTGTCGTGCGCTGCAAACAAAAACCGCTTCTCGCATTCTTTATGAATAATTATTTCCTGCCAGCAGGGGTCATACGACGACCGCAGCTCCCTAAAGCCTGCTGCCCCAGTCACTGATGCCAGTACGTCACTTGGAAATAAATGGCTCTCAGAGAGTTAGAGAAAAGAGCTGGGAATGACCAGTTTATTATAGAAAGATTTTATGGGAAACATCCCATAATATTTATACTATGCTTTTTTTTTTTCTTCTTCTTTTTTTCTTTTTTTCTTTTCTTCTTTTTTTTTTTTTTTTTTTCTTTTATGGTCATTATTAATACTAGTTAGTGTAATAGTTCAAGTAAATATTTCTAGTCTGCACTTCAGTGTGTTTGCAGGCTGTTATTGCTCTCCCAGTGTTAATCCTCACTCACCAATTGCTCCTACAAATGATTATAAAACTTCCTATAGGAGAATAAAAAAGAAGAAACTCACTGTTGGAACTCTACAAGGAAAAACAACTTGTCGTTAAAGAATTAAATTAAAAACATTAAAATTTTAAGCTTTCATATTTGATATGCCTGTTGCAATTGTCTACTTGGTGAATTTTGCTTCCAGGACAAAAGTTGGCAATGGAGACAGAGCAGCTAAATAATGAAAGCCTGTTATGGTATTCAAACAAAACAAAACAAAACAAAACAAAACAAAACAAAAACACCAAAGTGGGATGTAGGGTAACAAATTTGGCTCATTTGTGCATGGTAGTGTTATTTCAACTGTAAAAGAAGTAAGGATTTCAATGAGAGGTCAGGGCTCCCTTGCACTGGGCACTATGCACTCAAATATCAGATTTATACAAAAATACCCCAAACCAGACAGTTTCTGCCCAAGACAGTTAGAATCTAAGATCTAGATAAATCGTGACTATGGAAATGTGAACAACTTTTCATGAATCAACTGTAGGCATGGCCATAGTAAACAAAACACCTGGTGATCATTTGTTCCAAGCCCCTAGCACTAGTGATTTTGTCAGGCCAGGTCTCAAAAACCTCCAAGGATGGAGGTACCACAGCCCTGCTGGGCAATGCCTTCCAGGGCTGCACTACCCTCACAGTGAAGATTTTCCTAAGATCCAATTTAAATCCCCCAGGCTGTTAAGAGGCCATCCTGTGCCTCTGCCAAGAAGAGTTTGGTTCCAGCTAAACCAAAATGTATCATCTCTTTGAGTGTAAAAACTTCTGTTAGCACAGACCTGAGCACAGATGACCTGCAGGGATATTGTTCCATTCCTTCCAAATGAAAGATGACTTTTACATGGCTCCATACAGGTCAGTAGCATTGTCATCCTAATGAGGTCAGATTGATATATAGAAAAACTGACTAAAATATTTTTCTCTGTCATTCATAGCTATTGAAGAGATTTGTAGCTGCATCTCTTACAAAAATGCCTGAATGTAGATCCCCCTGAATGTTACCTGCAGGCTCACTGACAATGCATAGGTTTCAGAGGACACAAGGATCTTCTGTCTTCTTCCCCTATATTTTGCCTCATGAAAACTATGTGAATGGCACCTTTGCCTACTGTGCTGAATTTTGGGCTTAAATTTGCAGGGGGGAATGTCTCAAGACATGGCAACGCTGCAGCAAAGGGCAGGACTTGCAGGAGTACATTGTCCTGCACCACCAGGAGAGCTGCATGGCTCCTCTCTGCATCTTTGGTCAGGGAATCTGGACTCACATGCAGGTCTGAGCCACAAGCAGCTTGATGGTACTGGGGATGCTTCAGGATGTGTCTGAATAAATCAGGTACTGTAGGCTTCAGGATGTATCTGAAATCATTTTCCAGCCCTTAGCTGGATTAGACTAGGTTTAGTTTTAAACAAGTGACATAGAAATATCTTACAAATGAAAGGTGAGCAGAGACAAAGGATTCTAGTCTATGACTATAAATTGCAATTTCAGCTACTTGATTGCCCACTAACACTTGTTCTTCTTTTGTAGTGAACCAACTGATTAAGATCAATAACTACCAGGAAAATAAAAATGAGAATTTTCAAAGGGTGAGAGTTTTTTAACCAACTTTGACAATAAACAAGAAATGAGAAGATGAGTCTGTAGACCTGAAAAGACAGGAGACAGGTCAGTAGCATGTTGAGATATACATGCTCAGTAATTACCATAATGACATTGCTAAGCAGAGATGTATCAACTGGTCTGTAGCAGAGGGAATCGACTCACTAAATGTAGGTAAGACTAAAGCCTGATTTGCTTTCTCTGCATGTAGCCCTACTCCTTCAAAAGAGTTACAAATGAGTAAATCATTTTCACATTAGACCAAGAATTTTTAACTGGATATTAAATTCACATTGTGGTCATCATTTGTTCATTTATGTTAAGTTTTCATAACCTTCAATTATCCCCATACAGATGGTCTGAGAGCTATTAAAACAGATGTAGAGATGCAGTAAGCATCTCTCGTTTATTTAAAATTCAAGTTTCCTGTATTATCTTTTACAACAACTGAGACATTGAAGTAAGACCAACTGGTGAGCTTTAAATATTAGAATAAAAATTGTAATATGTATATAACTAAAGAGTTGGTACCTAGACAGCTCAAAATCTAACTTACTGGAATCTTATTACTATTATTCACTTTCTTCTATCAAACAGCCAATAAATAATGTCAGACATTGAATGACCAGGTCATTCCAATAATAAATTTCCAGCTGAAATATTTCCAGCTGAAAATGTTTCTTTGTATGACAAGTGATAGCCTTTTCCTGGTATAAGATTACAATAGATACTGTAATATTTATATGTGAGACCCCTTCTAACTCTGTCCTAAACCGCAGGACACCCATGCTGGAAAAATAATGCATTCACCCAGTAAAATTATGCAGTGTTTAACCTAAAAAAAGAATAAGCCAAACACTCTCCCAGGGGAGGTGTTTGTGCAATAATCCACAACACTGCATTAGTGCCATGAATCTCTTTCTATCTGATGAGAAGTCTCAGACAGAAGGTCTGTCAAAATGAGATTGTGAGAAAATATCTCATAAACTCTCCAAGTGTAGTACCACATAAGAAATTACAAAGGAATGAAACGGACACTGGGTGGTAAGTCTCAGGCAAATGTTTTCTACCACTCATGCCCTCACTCAGATTCAGATGGACATAAAACCGCTCCTCAGTGTGGCAACACCTCAGAGATGCTGAGCAATGAGAAGTGAACAAGAAGGGCAAATAATGTCATCTCTTCTCCAGTCTTAATAGAGCAGGACCCTTGAAACTAAAAAGATTTTTTGCAACAAAGTGTGAAGAGGAACAAAACTGTCGTGGCTCTTTAAGTGCTCTGAAATAAGCTAAATCACCATTTCTGAAGATGAGCTCCTACTGATAACATGGCACTGTTCAGCACTCTGCAGCAGCATAAATTTATAATCTAACACCGTCCAGTATCACACCCCAGTTTATAAAACAGCTTCTAAGATTCTGTTTCTGAGGCTGTCTCTAGAGCCCTCTGTATCTGCTGCATTACACCATGAACATCTGCTGTCACACTCCTGTGCTTTTCTGACCTTTAGATAAGATTTCTATAGAAGCTGATATGAAGTTGGTTGTGTCTGGTGTCTCATGGTCTCTGAGTGTCTCATGGTCTCTGAGATCACTCAGCCCCCTAAACAGTTTTGTGTCTGTTTTGTCCAGACAAAATTTCCAAATTCCTTCTTACTGTAGAGATGTGGAAGAGGAGCCTGAAAAACACTCTGTACCTCAGAAGTTTTGAGTGAGTTTTCCTCATTACAGTCTCTTTGCAATATATATATATATATATTTTTCTTGACACAATGGATCTTGAATGCTATTCAGATGTCTTTCAGAGGATAAGTGTGCGATGATAATGACATGCAAAGGTTTTGTCAGTGCATCTTCTTAACAGACTGTTAGTATTTAACCACTGCTTGATGAAAAGCTTCATGAGTTTGTAAATCTCACTCTATCCAGAAGAAGCTGAGAAGAACTTCCACACAAATTCCTTGAGAAAGTTTGGTGATGTTGCCTAGGAAATTGTGTTTTGGCACAATGATGTTATCGTAATAGGCACAGTACTGTCTTTTCTTCTTAGGTATCATTCTGCAAAAGGAGGTCTTCAGATAGCTGCCTCTTTGTTGTTCTTGTTGTTCTCTCCACTTTTCTTTCTTATTCTGAAAAGCAAAATAATCTCAACTCCTTATATTGAGTAGAATTAAACTGGCATAAAAGCTGACCCAGACTGAAAATTTTGATTTCAGTTTAAAATTTGATTAGTGTTTCTTTTGCTGTTGCAAATACATTAACATTTACAATCCAGACTTTTAAATGTCTAACAGGCAAATGCTTTACAAGCTTTCCACAACAGCAACATATTTTGGGAAGACATATTGACTGTCAATGAGATTGAGCCTGTGTAGGCTGCTGAAATGCACCATATCTGTAAGGTTATAACCTAAAAAAGGTAGTGGAAATATATGACACTCAGCTCTTCAAAATGCAGTTCCCCAGTTTAGCATCTTGACCTATTTACAGTGTACAGAACTTTTAAACCCTTGACAGTAATTTAGGGAAATAAAAGATGTATATATATATATATATATTTTGTGAATATCAAATATACATTTTTATAATACTTGAAACCTTTTACAAGAAAACAGAATTGTGAAAACAGTGCAGAAATATAAGATTTCAGAATACATTGTCCACTTTCTGCTCATTGTACTGTGTGTTTTGCAAGCCACAAGGAAAAAAAAAAAAAAAAAAAGAGAACAATACAATGTGTACAGCTTGGCCTGCTGTGCTTGTTTATAAGTATTAACAGCATATTTTTAAGAAACCTAATAGCATCACTTCTCTTTTATTGAGAGAAATAAACAATTTATAATTACCAAGAAGGATCTCTCTTTGTTTCTGAAAAGTTTTTTATATTTCAGAAAATTCTCCAATCTATCTAATATTCAATCACACTCTCCTTAGGTCTGAAGTACCTTTCATGGTAATACACATTCTGGGGGGGTGGGGGAGGGAACAGAAAAAAACAGAAACAAAAAACAATAATTGCAGCTGATGAAAAAACAGCAGGTGGGAACATATGAAACTAGAGGTAAATTAGATGAGTTCACAGACTAGTAGGATAGGAAGAAAACAAACTCTTCATGATTGAAAAAATCCCTGTAAGTATCTAAAATGACATCTGTGAAAAGTTTTATCTGCATAAACAGAATTAACACTACTATTTTAGGACAACAAATATATTTATATGTACCTAACGAACACCTGAACACCTAATATTACTGGGACCAGGCTAGACCCACTTTATGGAGTGAAAAGAAAAAAAAAAAAAAAAAAAGAGAGAGAGAGAGAGAAGAGAGAGACAACTGGCATTCCGCAGTAGAGCCATAAAGTTATATATAAGAAGTGTTCCACCCTGCAGCCTGTAGTGTCATGAAGTCTCTGGCACTGAGAGTTAACAGTGGAGGAAAAAGATAGTACATTGTGCTAGACAGCTTTGTTGGGGAGGTCCCCTTTCTTAAACAGATTCTTTTGCCTTTTGATCTAAAAAGCAGATTTTAATCCATACTACCTCTTTTAAGATCAGTTCCATGAGCTGTTCATTCTGTCCATCTCCTTCTTCTTGCTATTTATGTTGAGTTTCACAGAAGTATAAAATAGTACCAAAAATAATAATATATGAGTAAGGATGGTGCAGGAATGCCATGGCTTTGCCTAGAACTAATAACTGCATCATCGTCTGGAAACTTAAACATCCTATTTGTATCTTGAAATATTTTAATATAAAATTGTGTGCGAAAGTTGAGCAGGAGTTCTGAGAACTAGGCAAACATGTTACATTGAAACTTTTCCTCTCCCCAGTTTCTTATGCTGGGAATAAACATGGTGTTACACTGGTGGGAGTCTTTATCCAGCCTTCCCACCAAAGTCCCTGATTAATGCTGCATTGAAAAATTGTTTTTCATGTTTTTTTATTTGCAGATGTCATAAATCAATGGAATTCGCTGGGAAAAAAAAATATTTTCCATTCCTAAGGAAGTCCATTTGAAAATCTTTCTTCCTGAAGAGAGAAAAACCATTCCTTACTGTTCTGTGTGAGACAAACTTATTTTTAGGTCATTTAAACATATCATGTTCTTTCAACTCTTTTGAGCTTTTTAAAGCTTCAGTCAGCGTTGAAATTTAGAGAATTTCCAGAGGGTAACTAAATATATACAATTTAGACACCTATCTTAGTGTGAGGTGAACAGTTCTTGGAAGTTTTTATCTATTTCTATTGACTCTTGATGATTTCACATGTATAATTTCAAAGTCATTAACGTCATCAGAGAGGAAACCCAGACATTGGTATAATTTGGCAACCACTATGGTATGCCATAAACTCGAGGACTGTCGAAATCTTCTGAAACAAATTTCTGCTTGTCATTGTCTCAGTCTCAAATGTGAGTAATGATAAAGGGGTCCTTTTTTTTTTTTTTTTTTTTTTTTTTTTTGGTTAGAAAACATCCCTTAGTCGCTCAGAAATTTATAATTTACAAGGACAAATGAATAAAAAGTGGTTTTTATTTATTTTTTTCCCTAGTTTGCTAAGAATCCGTGGTGAATATAGAGGAGAAACTGTTCGACTAAACAGCCAGAGAGAAAGTTTGACTGAAAGATTATTATTACTTCACTGTTTACAGTGGTGCCCACAGCATGTTAAGCATTTTTTCAAGCAAAAGAAAGCATAATCCTTGCTCTCTGCAGTCCACAGCCAATGCAGAAGAAAAGGGCTTCATATAATGTATATAATGGTACAATAAGTGCAGATAAATGGCAAAGTCCACTGTCTAGTGTGTTTTAGATCAGCAGCACGAAAGATAAAAAGCCATATTCAAGTGTTCATATTCTAAAATGTTATTTTTAGTTAAAGTGAAGCAAAGCAATGATTGTTGAGGTGAATAAGAAAAATGAGGATATGAAAATACGAAGAAAAAAAACCCAGGTGTTTAATCAATTTTCACCCAGTTTCCTTGCAATGTGATTTTCCTGTCTTCTCAACTTATTATGAATTTCAGAAAGGGAGAGCTGTAATGAATACTGCTTCAAAAAAGCTTGAGATAGCAAGAGTCTGCCAAAGGCCGAAGGAAAGTCAAATGGGTAACATTGAGACTACATTGAGAGAAGATCACTGACTTCCTGAGATTTCTGTGAGTGAAAAAATACATGTGAATCTCTTTTAAAAACACAGAGTTATCTGGAAGATAACAAAAGTAAAAAGAGAGAGAGAAAAAAAAGACCCTGAAATGTTATGAAAGACCTCTCCACAGTAGTAGGTCAGGGTAGACCTGTTTTAAGTGACAGGAAGAAAAGGCATAAATTCTTCAGAGTAAATCTATAAAAAAAGTTCATGCTCCAGCTTCTGTATGAAGGCAAGATTATTTTTTCCCTTTAAAAATCAGACTCCTCTGATGAAAGAGCTAGGGGAGCATAGAAATAGAAGGGCATAGAAGGGCAGAAATTACAGTTCAGCAGCAGCAACTTTTTGAAAGTATGATTAATATGAAGAGTATAGACTAAGAAAGAAATGTTAATTTTTGTCCTCTTTTCCTAGCTAGCAGTTTGTTTGTTGTTGTTGTTGTTATTTAGCTCTTTTTGCTTGCCACAAAACAGAAAAATAAAATTACAAGCAAAATAAAAAATAGTGCCTATACTCACATTAAAAACAGCATTGAATGACAGTTACTATGATTTATTATTGCCTGACCTTATGTATTGTTCAGCATGAAGTCAGATGGTATGGAATACCCCTTTGGCCAGTTTGGGTCAGCTGTCCTGGGTCTGTCCCCTCCCAGCTCTTGCTGCACCCCCAGCCTGCCTGCTGGCAGGACAGAGCGAGAAGCTGAAAAGTCCTTGGCTTAGTGTAAGCACTGCTCTGCAGCAATTAAAACATCAGCATGTTATCAGCACTCTTCTCATCCTAATCCAAAACACAGCACCCTACCAGCTACTAGGAGGAAAATTAAACCTGTCCTAACTGAAACCAGGACAAATCTATTTGCAGACAGCTTTCTGAATGCAAAGGAAATGTCAAAATTTTAAAAATCTGTAGCTTTGAAAGTTAAATTGAAATAATCTGCAGCAGTTCAGTGCTTTTCTATCCTATTAACACATAATTTCTTCTTCTGCTATTGTTGGATAAATTCAGCCTCAGTCTAACTTATTTTGACTTAAAGGGATCTTTCCCGAGAATGCACTTAACCTTACATAACTCTACTATGGCTGAAGCTTTCTGTAGGAAGCATGAGGTAGATTCAGAGATACTATCTCTGAGTATGTTATATCAGAAGGAAACAAGCAATTCTCAGAAGGAAGTCATTTGGGAGAAGGAAAGATAGATGGTAAGAGAAGAAGGGAAAGTCTGGAGCAAATGAGAGTAATAACAGAAGTTGGGAAGGTTGGGGAGGAAGGATGATGTCTCTTTTCTGCCTACATATTTTCTTTATGTTAAATAATTTCAGTGCCCTTAAAGCGAGATAACCTGCAGTGCCACCTGCTTTGGGATACAGCTACCTGACAGTAGAGTAAGAAGTGTCTCAGCAGGAACATATGAAACTCACATTTTCTGCCAGCTAGGACCTGAAATTCAGAATGTCACCTTTTCAAAATCTTCTGTGTTTTGGACAGTGTTCCTGTCATTTTGTAAACCTACTGCTAGAATAAACATTTATTGGAAGTACCCAACCTATGCACAAGCAGAAGGGGCAGGTAGACGGATGTCTTCAGGCAGGGTCTGCATTGTGGCTCAGGATCTTCAAGTTTCATTTACTATCCAGTGCTGGGTTCTGAAGCATGGAAATACCATAATCTATGGATTTAATTATCATGTCCCTACTTATTGTATACCCAGCCATATTTATCCCCATTAGACAGATATCTGTAAGAAGCCCTCCATCTGTGTAGTTTGTGTTCATTATACATTACTATGTAAACTTATTTCTTGCTGTGGGCAATTCACAACTCATTTTAGAATCTTCCCTTGAGGTAATACATTCTCACTCTTTTCCATTCATCTAGCAGGAAGACAAACATGGGTGTTGGAAGACTAAGACACAGTGATAAATCCTGATTAAGGTGATTTTGTGAAGCTCTGAGTGAGAGAAGACTGAATTTTCTTCTTGCCCCTTCAGTTATATTTTTCCCTACATTCCTTATAATATCTAGAGTTGCATTCAGTTGAATTAGAATTTCTTTCAGAAAACTATTATGATAGGATGAGAACTGCATGGAAATTCATCAAAATTCTCTTGGAAAGAGAAAAGATTTTCAGTCTTGAAAAAGCTGTAAACTCTTCATGCAGCTCCTGGTATTCACAAAGAGCAAATATGTCCTCTGGATTTCTCCACTGATGTTGGATCTCCCATATTAACACCAACACCAGCATCTCCTTTCTGCTCTCTGGCTCCTTTGGCCAAGCAGAGAGGCTGTTTCCCACAGTGCACCCAGCATGATGATAGGCAGTAAGCCTGATACAGACATACCATTATGACTTATCTAAATGTTATCATTGATGCTGTGAGGTAGAAAAATGGAGCTTTCCTCCAGAAATACCATCCCTTTCCTCAGCTCCTGCCCTTAATCTTGTTTTTGAGAGATCTGTGTTTCAGCTACTCTTGGTGCTTTCTAACTGACCATTGGATCAGCTGTGATGGGAAATAGCCAGGGAAGGGATGGGAAGCCGTGCGCCGAGTGTGGTGACATGGTAGGAAGGGCAGGGGTTCACCACTAAGGAAGATGCAATCACTTCTGGTGTCACTGTGGTGACACTCTGGTGGTGTCACTCTGGTGTCACACCTTTAGAGGTGTGAGCTAGTTGTGCCCAACAGCTGGACCTAGACACTGCCAGGTGGTGGTGGTATGGTTGTCAGGGTCTCATCATATCTGGGTGGGAAAGGGGAGCATTTTTATCACCCATTCTGGGAAAGGAAAAGTGCCATGGAGAAGTGGCAATGTTAGCTCTTGTTGGTTATTTTGCAATCATATGTGTTTGATGAAGTTTTTTCTGTTTAAATCTCTTTAGCACCAAGGGTCCTTGCAGTCATGGGTCCCATGGGCTGCTCTACGCTGCAGCTGGAGGTGTGAGTACTGACCAGAAATGTGCACTCAGGCTGTTTCTAGTCCAGTGAGCCCTGGCTGGCAGTGGTGCTCTGGGCTTGATGCTCTGCTGACTCTTTTAGCTGAAGCTGAAACCTATTCAGATATGATTTGATTCCTTACAGGGTTTAAACTATATTGTTTAAGAAAAGGTCCTATTTGTTTTCAGTTCTTCCTGTGGAGTCATGTCTCTCTCTCCTTTGTAGGAAAGATGCTAAGGAGCCTTTTTGATCTTCTTCAGAGAAGAAAAGGGTTCCAGGCCAGCCTAAATGCTAAATATAATGAAGGCCATTCTCAAAACAAAGCAGCTGAATGGATAGCATTAGCATAAGTATGAGGGTCTAATGTAAGGAACGGCTGGAAGGGGCATCCTACTGGGAACAGCAGGGTCAAGAAACCTTGCTAGTTTTAATGGGGTCTTGTTCAGTGAATGACTCAGACAGCTTGCAAAAGCAGGGTGTGGATGAGATCCTTTCTGGAGCTAAGTGTGAGGAGACTGATCCACCATCTTGGCTATAATATAAGGGGGTACAGGTAAAGAAAGGGAGAGTCTAAACCAAAGGCAGAGGAGCAGCCTGGGGTAATTTTCCTTTATTAGACAGGCACCAAAGCTAAGTGTTTCTGTAGCTAAGGGGTCAGAACAGCTTTTATTTTGATAGCCTGCTTTCACAGCCTCATAAGGTTTTTATTTTTAATTAAGTGTTCTTACATAGTTCCTATATGAATTATTACCATTTTTAAAGCTTAGAAGAAGGTTTGCTGAGCCATATCTGGGTGTATGGAAATTTTCTCCATCTCAGTAAGCTAAATTTGCAGAACCAACTGTATTATTGTGGTGGTGTGAGCAATGGTCACAGTTGGCTCACTCATTTCCCCAATTTTGTTTTCATTAATTAGGCTCCTAATCTTATGGACTGGTAATTTCTTGTTTACTCTTGAGAGAAGAGAGTAGCTAGCATGCATGTTTAGCTATTACATGCTCAAATACCATATAGCATTGATAAACAATGTGGCCAATGATTAGACAACTGTGTGGCACATGCAGCCTTTGTACAGCTGTTTTTGAGTGGAATTCATTGTTCTTATGCTCTTTTGTGAGCAGAAAAACAAACCTCAGAAATCTCTAGCTCTCTAAATCTTTTCAATAGCAATTGTAAGAATGATTGTAAAATCCACTTAGAAACTTATATTGATAAATGAAGTGTTATTTTGGAATTAATTTACCTTCATGTTTATGTTACTGTGCACACGAACTACCATACTATAATAAAATAACTGAAAAAAAAAAAAAAGTAGTCCTAATTATGAATAATATAGCAGCATCTGGGAAGCTTGGGTAGGTGCCAACATGAGAGCTGATGTCATTTTGGTTTAAAAGGCGGAACAGTGGTTTCTGAATACAGAACATCTTTCCTGCATATTTTACTGCTCTGGGAACTAGCTTTGTCAAACCCATTCAAAGCTTATGACTTACATAAATGTTCATGACATGAATTGGAAGGTAGGATTTTTAAGAGCATGTTTAAAGATAATTGCTTTAGGTTAGATACCTTTCTACAGGACATTTAACAATAAATGGATAGAGGAATTTTAGTGGCAGAATGTGCATAATCCCAAAAGACAGACTGCCATCAGAGAGGCGGATCAATTATGCAAGGCAATTCTAAACAATCACATAAACTAACTTGGTCTTTGCCAGGCAAAAATGCAAATTTTGGCCATAGCAAAAACAAACAAACAGAATAAACTAACTCCATTCTAATTGAGCAGCTATTCAAAGGCTACAGCTATTCATGAAAAATCTTTGAATGCTTTTTTTTTCAACCTCCTCTGAAAGAAATGATAAAAAAGAATACTCAAATAAGTAAATACAGCTTAATACTGTTTTTGATTAAATACCAGCCCACTAGCTTCATCACACAATTAAGAATTTCATAAAACTTGCATAATTTTTCTGCTTGTATGGATTTCTAGGCATAAGCACAGAAGTCATGTCATTAACAGTGACTTCATCAAAAAAGTGCCCAGACTTAGAGATTAGAATTGTCAGTAACCTGTATGTCTATGCATTTTTTTTTATTTTTATTTTTATTTTTTTAATAATAAGGAAAAGCAAAACAGTGAAGAATCTAACTTGGTTACAGATCTTGAAAGGGAACAAAGCCAAGTTAAACTAGTTTTCAGGCTTCATTTAAATAAGTGGCGTGGATTCCCTTCTGTGCACTTGATGGAAAACAGTGATCTGTAAATGATGATCATTTACGGAAAAGTCTCACTCCTCCATGTATTTTCTCAGTCTTTGTCTCTCAGATCTACTAAGTAAAATTTGTTCTTTAAAAGTACTCAGATAACTTGTGTCCTTCTCATCTGGCACTTGCTCAGAAGAGAAGAGTTTTCCTTTCTACCCTGGGTGTGATGGAAGTGGCAATGGCAGAGGAAGGAAAGCAGCTCCTGCTCATGCTGGTGCACACGGTCATGCAGTCCTTGTGGGGTTTGTGCTAACTGAGGGGCATGTATAGACTGGCAGGGAGCAGCATGAGAAGGCAGAGGCAAGGCACC
This sequence comes from Oxyura jamaicensis, assembly GCF_011077185.1. Lineage (NCBI taxonomy): Eukaryota > Metazoa > Chordata > Aves > Anseriformes > Anatidae > Oxyura > Oxyura jamaicensis. Next base: position 140,041,938 of record NC_048893.1, read on the forward strand.
ATCAAGGTTACTCCTCTCCATCCCTCCAAGTTGCAACCCATGCAGTGAAAACAGAAGATTTGGATGGGTGTTTTACTACTTGTCTGTGCCTCAGCAAGGCTGACTGAGGATATTTTCACCATAGTGGAGAACTATTTACATCAACAATGGTAAAGGGCTTATTGTACCTGTTAAAACTTCTCATGAGAAAGGATAAGTAGGAATTCTTAGTACTTTACATGCAAATTAAAATGCAAGAGCAGTCAGTTCTTTTAGCAACTTAGTTCTTTGAGTACTATCAAGCCAGTGCCAACACAGAGCCAAAAAAATACAATAGCATTTTGTTTTCTTTATTTATCTAGCTTTATTTATTTATTTATTTCTGGCTGATATGTACAAGAATATAAAATATCAGTTTGAGTCATTTTAGTCCTGAGAGCATACAGGCTTGACTTCCTACTCCCCGCTAGTTGGGTTTGCAGTTAAAAGGCAGACTTTTGCTTGTAAACCATGATGAGCTGGTAAGAAATCATTGAAAAAAAAATAATCAGACAACAAGAGGAATATTTTAGCTTGTACTTGTTTGCTAGAATCATATTTTTATCCAACTCTTTATTATGATCTGGCTGTATAATTAAGCTAACACCTCCCTATGTCTCTATACTAGCAGACATTGCTGTTGGATTTACCAAAACTATTTTGGCTTTGTTAATCACATTTCATCTTCACACAGAATAGATGCAGTAGCTTATAAACTTGGACTGTTTTATCAGCTGAGAAATATAAGAAATTCTGGGAAAGGAAAGGAAAATAACTGATAGCTATAATAATTAATTAAATCAAGTACAAGGAGTACTTAGCTCTGACTTTTGGTAACAGACAGCAGAGGAAAAAACACATTCCTGCAGAGAATCTCATTCTAATAAAATTATCTCTGAGTTCTCTTCCTTCCAATTTGATTACAACAAATCCTTTTGAATTCTGGCCATGTTCTTCCTGAAGAGGAGCACAGGGCTTCTGCTCATAGTAAAGGGGATTTCGGAGACAGAGCTAACATAGACTTAGTTTTGGAAAAGATTTGAAAATGATACATTGTTAACTCAAAGTTTTATTCATTTTTGTCTGCTGGCAAATATGACACAGTGAAATGAGATGTAAAATTTATTTGGTTAGGTACAGTACAGACAAAGTATGTAACACAGTTGGCCCAGCTGATAGGTGAGATATATTTGTTAACAAAAATATGAAATTCATTCCATCCCTTACCATGTTCCCTTTTCCATTATGTACTGCCAGGAAGGATAGATGCAAAATGTGAATACATGGTAAAACTTCCTATCTTATTATAAGGTACAGTCATACATATAGGATTAGATGCCATATAGAAGTCGGCACAGAACAGGGAATAAAGAATCTTGCATAGAAGCATAGAACTACTGGTGTTGGAAGGGACCATTAAGATCATGTAATTCCCCCCCCCCCCCCCCCCCCCCCCCCCACACACCCCTGCCAAAGGCAGGGATGTCAACCACTAGTTCAGGCTGCCCAAAGCCCCATCCAACCTGGCCTTGAACATCTCCAGGGATGGGGCATCCACACCTCTCTGGGCAACCTGTTCCAGTGCCTCACCACCCTCTGAGAGAAGAATTTCCTCCTAACCTCTAATCTAAATCTCCCATCTTTTAGTTTAAAACTTTTCCCCCTTGTTCTATCACTATCTGCCTGAGTAAAAAGTCATTCCCCATCTTTTTTATAAGACCCCTTTATGACCTGACCCCTTTAAGTGCTGAAAAGCTGCAATGAGGTCTCCCCAGAGCCTTCTCGTCTTCAGGCTAAACAACCTCTCAGCCTTTCTTCAAAGCAAAAGTGTTCCATCCCTTTGATCAACTTCTCTTCAATTTTACTGAGGAGAATTAGAAGGATTCCTAAATATAATAAATTTTATACCCACAACCATCCATTTTTTTTCTAAATTATTTTTACCTAAGAAAAATTTAGCAAATATTCCAAATAACTATGGAGCTTCTTCGATACTTTATTGCACCTTTTACCATAAGATTTGCCCATACAGTAGAAAGTTTCTCTGTTCTTTATTATTTGATTACAGAGACATCTATTCTATATTTCATTACAAAATAACAAAAAAGGCAGCCAGTCTTGAAAAACGAATTTAGTTTTGCTGTGATTTTCTGAAGCTGGAGAGGGAGTTCTGCCTTTCTCTTCTTTGATTAAATTTTTGTATTACTTTCAGATCTTTATGTGTGTTTGTGTGTGCATGTAATAGCAATATTATTCTTCCTTATTCTTTGCATAGAATTTCCTCTTGCTTCAGGAACAACAGCTGCTGAATTACAGCCATTCTTACTGTGTTTATGTCTGAAAGATTAAAAGTCTCTCTGGATCAGGGGTAGTACAGATCTACAGGCAAGCATGAGAACTGAAATCAGCGCACAGCATCTGAAATTATTTTGGTTCCTAGAGGCTTTTCAAATCTTTTCAAATATAAAATAATTTCTCCGCCGAACCATGACATTTTGTGATTAATTAAAATGCATTCTGCGGGTCCCTAGAGAGTTTATCTGTCAGTTTACTTACCTATCTTCAAATTAAAAAAGGCTTTAAAAATATGACATCCTAACAGATTTTAAAAGCCAAGGATATTCAATATTTATATTTTGCAAATGGGTAATATTTGATCACCTCAAAAAGACTCTGACATCTCTTATAAAATTGCTGACTGCATACTATACAGTCAGGGATATCTTATAACACTCATAGCTTTGGGAAAGCTCTCAGTGTACAGATCTGTGACACAGGGGGAAGATTAAAGACCTAATTATTTGTAGTTTTGCTTGCAAAGGAAGAAAAACTGTTTGCATTATACTTTGTTAAATAATATATACATATATATTTCATACTGTGGCTTTACATGCTATATACATTACGTATGTATTTATGTGACTTTAAAGCACTATTGAATAAATTAGGCTACTGGTTGAACTGGATGGGAGATATGTCAGAAAAGTCCTGCCACTCTGCCACTGCCACCAGGGTGAAGGGAGCTGCTTGAGATTCATGCTCTGGTTTGGGAGTAAGTGCCCAGGTAGGAGGCAGGAGAATTGCTCCTGCATGACCACCATCAGATTATCAGGCCTGAGAGGACCCTTGAGCTAAGAGAGGTATATCTTAAGCATGAACATTGTCATGGAGTGGGAGGGAGAAAGTAGCAAAGGCAGGTGTTGGATGAAGGGCAACTTGTGCATCCCTCCAGCCTCTGGTAGGTGTCAGGGTTGCTGTTTTCTCTCATATCCTTAGACATCTTCTGTCCTCCAGGACAGGATGCTTAGCCACACTGCTGACTGTGAGAGAGGTGGAGGCTCCCCCAAGTGAATGCACTCCCCAACCAAGTTGGCTGACTGCTATTTAGATCCTTTGTGGTCAGAAGAGAAGCAGATGTAGTGTACAAGGAGGAAAGAGTTGCATGTAATCTGTAAAATAGTTTGTTTACATTGTTTCTCTTTTACTCTCTTCTTGGAGACATCTCAGGGTTGTACATAGAGGTAGCAGCACTAGCCTCTCCAGGTGTTAATCAAATGTTTAAGGGGAATGCCACCACTTAACCCAGTGACTGCGTGTCTGCAGAGGATGTCTGGAACAGGGCAGAATGACATGGACATTTAATGCAGGAAAAATTAAACTCCATGTAGATTTTATTTTCTTCAGTGAATAAATAGCACTTACAGGAGCAAAATTTAACCCGTTTGTGGAGCCTTTGCAGGAACAGACTTCCATTTTAGCACAGGACTTAGAGATGACCCTAGGAAAAGCTTTTTTCCTCTTGTGGAATGATACCTGTTTCATCATATTTCCAATTCTTCTGCTTGCCATTACAACTTTTTCCTGCCAGCCCACAGTTTTAACGTCAACTCATAAATTTTCAAGAATAATTTCACTCTAGAGCTAGCTAGACAAAGCATTTTTTCCCACATACTTGGGTGGAGGAGCAACCCTCACTGATAAACACAGAAGGTCTCTAATTGGTTACGACAGACTTAGATGTTGGCATTTTAGATGAGATTCATCCCACTCACCTGAAAAACAGGCTAGTCATCCAGAGACACACTACTTTGCAAGGCTCCTCCCATCCCAAGATGACTAGCTGAACCTGGAGGTACTGTTCTTCTGAACTTCTGTGAAGGTAGCTGGATTGCTAGATGGAACTGAGCATGTAACTAGGATGGCTCAAGACAGCTGACATAAAAGCATTCCTTTAAGTGCAAAAATGACCAGATACAATAGTGCAGATGGGACACTGAAGCTAGACCACTTTCTGAATCAAATCTTTCATGCTCTGTGGCTTTATGTCTCTTCCTGTAACCAAAAAACCTGTACAAGCTCAGTGCATTAAATTATCAGATCAAAAGACATCCAACTCTCTTACAAATTAAGATGAACAATGCAATGACTATCACATCTGCTGAATTTCACAGGCCTTATTATAGATCTACACTAGTTTCCACTTACACCTTCTCAGCGCAAGCTGTATAAGATGAAGATGTTTAATTGCATATCTGCAGCAAAGAAGCAACTCATATGAAATTATGCTGTTTTATATCCCTCAGGGTAAAGACCACCATTTGTATAACTGACATAATCATGCCAGCACCGACAGTATCTCACTGATTCAGCAGCTCCCTTTTCCTAACTCCTCTGTCACTTTGTGCCATCAGTCACGGATCCTGTACACACAGAGGCTGGAGGAAGGTTACCTGAGAATAAAGAAAACACTGCAGCTTCCCCAGAATTTTAGATTATTCAGTGGGGTAGATTACTTGGTGGGGTAGAGTAACAGGAAATGGTAAATTCTTCTGGAGAAACTTTTTTTTTTTTTTTGAAAGGAAATTTCTGATATTTCATAACTCTGTCCTCCTACAATGTTACTAGCTCTGGGCCAGTGCAATGGGTGCCTCTGCATCTCTTGGGTAACTCCCTGAAGAAGAAAGCAGCCCCCTGTGCTCTGTGCCACCCTTGGCAGGGATGGGGTCCGTCTTGCTGTTGTTCCAGAGCTCCCTACTACTGTCCACGTGCCCCATGCTTGCCCTCAATCCTGGCCATGCAAAAGCTTTCATGCCCATTGGGACCAAGGTGATTGGGGCTGGCTCTCCTTGTACCTGAACCTCCCTGCAGAAAAGCCAGCCATTGTTTCCCTGCTCCTCTGGCACCGGAGCACCTCATGCCCACCCATCCCCTGGAGAACTCTCAGGGACTGCAGTGTTGCTGTTGGCTTCCCTTCCAGGAAGCCGGCAAACTTTAATGATCTTTAGCTGCAATGGAGAGAGGAGCAGGGAGAATGCAGGCTCTGAAGGAATGCCTCATCTTTGATCTTGCTTACTGCTCTGCTGCTGAGCGTGACGTTATCTGAGGTGCAGGCAAGGAAAACAGAGCTGGGTGAGGACACGCTGAACTGCTTCTGAAAGAGCCTCTGGAACAGAGAAGAGTGTTACTTAGCTTGAAAACAATAAAGAGTCTGTTTAATCAAGCAGGAATTTTATTACACCTCAGGTAAAGTTAATAACTTGAACAAAATAACATTGTTTCTGCTCAGTGGAGTGTGTTAATATTGGCTATGTTTTCTCACTGATATGTAAAAAATGGCTTATTTGTATTGAAAAGGCTATATGATTTCTGTTATAAAACAAAACAGATGATTGTGTTTATTTTCCTGTGTATTTTTATTCTATTTTATTTATTTTATTTTATTTTATTTTCATTATGGAAATATATGTCAAAGAATTCATATACCAACAAGGTACAAGGAACCATCAGTGTATTACTTGAACCAGGATCAGACAGAAAACAAGCTGAGTCCTTTGGGAAGATTTCATGATAGAGAATGAATTTCTGCTAGTTAAGATTACAAATTCCTTTTACAGGTAGATTAACCTGGGAAAGCATTAAGTACATTTGCTTTAGCTTTGGTAAGAGAAATATACTTCAGAGCAAATAAAAGAATCAAAGGAAATTCCAACACCCCCCCCCCCCCCCACACACACACACACACACATCACTTCCCTGACAAAACTGGGGTGAGTGGCTGATTCCCCAGAGGGCTGTACTGCCGTACAGTGGGCTGACAATAATCTCATGAAATCCTACAAGGAGAAGGGCAGAGTCCTGTATGTGGGAAGGAGCAACCCCAGTATGTTCTGGTGCCTGACAGCTGAAAGAGCTTGGCAGGAAAGGACCCGGGTGTCTTCATGGAAGGTTCAGGGAGCATCTTATCAATGTGTATTGATACAGTGCAGAGGGACAGTGTGGAGAGGACAGAGCCAGGCTTTTTTCTGAGGTGCCCCATGGCAGGACCAGAGGCCCTGGGCACAAACTGGCCCCCAGGAGGCTCCCCCTGAGCCCCAGGCAGCACTCCTGTGCTGTGCGGGTGAGAAGCCCTGGCACAGGCTGCCCAGAGAGGCCGTGGGGTCTCCTCCTTGGAGGCCTTCAAAAGCTGCCTGGAGATGGGCCTGGGCAGCCTGCGCTGGGTGGCCCTGCTAGAGCAGGGCTTGGGCCTGGTGGCCTCCAGAGGGCCCTGAGCCTCAGCCCCTCTGTGGTGCTGTGATTGAATGACAGTAAGGACTTTATAAAGGTGTCTATTCATGCAGCAAAATCTGAAAGACTACTAAGCCAGAGGCATATGTGATTAGGTAAGATAATATTAAGATACTATACCTCAAATGCATAGTTTTTTAAAAAAAATATTTCTGTATTATTTGAATAGTTTTACAACTGAAAACCTTATCTCTTCAATAGGAAGAAGTTTGCTGAACCTTGGATTCAAGCTTAGCTGTGTTTCCATAGCACCCAGGATGATGAAGACAGGCACCTCATCATATGGAGTTGTACGCACACAGACCAAGAATAAGAATGAAATCTGAGGAAGGAACAGGCACCTGGGTCAACAGGACATTGCGCAAAGGAGTCCTCCTACCAGATATCACGTATCTAAAACACTAATGCTTGTTAGCACTGTGATGTGTGATGTCCACTTGGGATGACCATCTAAGGTGTAGACATCTACTAGTGATTAGATGAATCCAACCGGTAACCTCAAGAAAAGGAACAAAATCCTCAGACATGAGATACCATTGAAATAAATAAATAAATAAATAAATAAATAAATAAATCTCAATCCATCACAGAGCAACACTGACCCCAACACCAGACTGGAAGGTCTGCATCTCTTCCCCTTGTTTTGTATTAAGGTACAGACGAAGATGTTTGTGTTGCAGAGAAACATCTGGTCCTTTTCTAAGTTCTTAGCTATGTCTGAGTTTGCGTACTCTGTAGTATAATTGTCCACTTGAAGGAAGAATATGAAGAGGTTAAAAAACACTAGCCAGCTCTCACAGCACAGGTAAATACGTGCTGATGACAAATGGTTTAAACAGCTATTGGTGCTATGAGACAGGCTGACTTTTACTGAAATATTCTGCTTTTATAAAATGGACTTCAGATGATTTATCACAGCTGTTCTGCAAAATGATTTAATCATAAAAACAACCATTGTAATTTCCTCCTGAGTCAAGGAAAACATTGAACCTGCTGCCACTGCCTCTGTATTATTGGAATATTATTTTGCCATATTCAGACATATTTATTGTGGGTAGGAAGAAAACTAACAGCATCTGTAAAGATCAGTAATGTTAGGGGTGAGATGGGGGACACACTCACCTGCGTCGTGTGAAGCAGGCCCCATTCAGTGGGGTGACTGTGAACTTAAATATTTGTATCATGCAGAGAGAATCCTTCAACTGCAGAAGGGAAGAGATACACCCGAATTAAAGATCTGGCATTTGAAACTAGCATCATTCACACTGACCCCATAAACATGGGCAACTTTAAGGTCATGGCAGATCATGTAATTTACGAGAAGCATATCTTTCCAAAATATTTTAAGAATTGCTGGACTTTCAACTGTCAGATATCTGGGTTGTGCTGCTAGCTGTTTGTTCATCAGTGTCACTGTGCTATGGAAGAGAGCATCTATGAAAAGAAAAATGAAAGAGGATTTAGTAGAAAATAAAGTTCACATCTGGATAGACCAGAATCCTCTTCAGAAAGACAGGCTCATCTTGGAGGAAAGACTAAAAACACATTGATGTTAAATTATTTTTGCTGTCCTGCTGCATCCTGCTAGCTATTCCCAGTACTATGGAGGTGAATTCTTAATTTATCTGCCAAACAGACAGTAACTGCTGTCTGTGTACACACGTCAGGTCTGACAGATCCCCCATCTTCAGGGACTGGATTGGCAGGCCAGAAGATTGTCCTTTGCAAATATGCATACCCGCACAGGAGGTGAAATCAAGGCTTTCTGATCTCTTGAGATGATCCATAGTCATGGAGGATTGAATATAAATAACCGCTATCCACTATATAGGCCTGTATTGTTGCTTGGTAATGTCCCGGTAACTGCCTGTGTACTATAATCCCTAATAACTTTAAATTACTGATAGTGATTGTTCACCTCAAAAACTACATTCAAACGTTATGATAATTTTATGAAAAGTAAAATACAGAAATATTATGTTTGGATACTAATGTCAAAACATTCTTCAGGTGGAGACAGTCATTCTCTAGACTAAAATTCATTCGTTATGAGAATGAAGTCAGATATACAAAGAACACACCTAAACTCAAGCATCCCTCTATAATGCCTGAAATATATTCTATGATATGCCATCTTGTGCTTTACACATTTGTATAGGATCTTAGTCAAAAACTGTTAGGCAAGTCAAGCCCATGAGTTTGGGCGGACAAATGCATTATAGGCTTTTCCTGTCCAACACGGGTCATTGCTGGAAAATGGGGGATTATAGACTGTTTTTATGAGTCATTTTAGACAGAGATTAAATAAATCCTATATTTATTTAACTGTACAACACTGCTTCACTGTTGCATGTTACAGAATTTTATTCTTACCTTTACAGACTTCAATATACAAATTAAATATGCTTGACAGCATTTGTGCTGTTAGTTCAAAGGAGACTGTTGCCAAAGTTGTTCATGTTTCCAATATATTTTGTAAAAGACTTCTGTTTGTGGCCCTGACTGCATGAAAGGATTGTACAGAAAAGGAAAGTCCTTGTTGTAGTCTGACTTTCTATCCATTTAATTCATTACTCACAGTTCATAAAAATTCATATTTAATATTTTTATAAAGTGCCTTAATACCAGGTGTTGATGATGGAAGCTTGTCATCCTGAAACACCTGAAAGCTACTCTAACTTATTTCTCTAAGTGCCATTATGATGATGTTTAAAATCATACTATTGCTGTGTATTGTATAAAACAGCATGTTTCTTCCATTCTGCACCTGTGGGTTATCTCATTTCCTAGCTAATACTTGTGTCACGCAGAGCAAGTGAAAAGGAAGCTGTGGGAGAATACATATGCTAAAAATTCAGTTCTGGAGCCCACAGTCACATACCTCATCCTGACCCCAGCTGTGTGCATAGCTGATTGCATTACTAGTATCAGCAGAGTTAGAAAAGTCAAGTAAATTAGCTTGTGCCTCACAACTGAATTGTTTATCTCAAGGTGGAAGCATATAAAGCCTAAAGCTGTGATAAAAGTTGAAAACAACAGTTAAGTGGCATGACTTTTGTGCTAGCTCAGCTTCCAAAGGACTGCATGACATCTCTTTGCAGTGCCACTGCTGGGACAGCCATGAGGGAGCAGCCCACCACAGGATGTGACATCTCCAGCTATGGGATCATGCTGTCCCAATAGAGACCCCTTTGGTGGGATTTGGTTTGAGATTAACACATTTGTCTGTAGTAAACTCTGTGTGGGGCACCTGCTAGTACGTTGTTTTGGATGTCTCCATACAGTTAATGGAGGTTCAGTCAGAGCAGGCAGTAGAACCTGGAGCACAATTCAATTCACCCTGACTTAGACACCTCATGTCTACTTGTCTGATGTCTTCTCCAGTGACTCTAGTGATTAGGGTCTTACTGTGATTGACCATATGTGGGAACCCAGAATCATCTAAGATGTCCTGGGATATCCAGGACCTATATGTGAGACAGACAGATATAAGATGAGAAATACAGGAAACCTTTCTAGACTGGCAGCATCTGAAATAATCATAGAAGCTTCCAAAGCAATTGAATCAATACACTAGTGTGCTGTAGACACCACGTATATAGTCCTATGTTGGGTCACCCTTGACTGATTCCTACCCTTCAAGCAATACCTATATTCAAGATGCGCACTTTTTGTGGTGGGTCCCTGCCTGTCCAGGGTCTTCTCTTGAGCTCCAGCCCACAAACTCCAGCTTGCCAACCAGCTGCACAAACTGCAGGTAATGGAGACTGTTGAGTGGGTGATTACAGGTTGAGGACACAGCTAGCACAAACTACAGGCTGCAGGACTGGCTGGTGAAGAACCAGACCTGCAAAGACAACTGTCCAGAAGCCTGTCAGTGGGAGCAGCAGACAAAAAGTAGGATTAGGATGAAGCAGTTTTCAGGGATTGCATCATCCTGGTTAGCAGCTAGGGTACAAAAGCTCAGCATCCCTGGCCATGCATAAGAAACTGGTGCATGGTGGCTACTCCACCTGCCACTCACAGGGGAGACAGTGGCTGTATGCTGCAGGTTTTTCTTGCAGAAAAAAAAATCAGTCACATGCTGACTTGTCTTTGTGTTTCCCCTTTTCCTCTCTTCTCTTTGGGTGAATCCATCTGATGGCTTCCACAGCACAGTTACCACAGTGTGAGCCTTGTTTCCTAGGCTGGGAGGGTGAGGGGCAGGGGTACAGAAGACACAGAAATAAAGGAAAGGGGAGAGGCTGGGCAGAACTCAAGCTCCTCTGCCCAAGTATTTTAACACATCTAAAGAGAGGACTCAGCCCTGAGTGCCAGCAGCCACTGTCTGGAAAAATATTTCCATATACGCAGGAGCTACAGTGTAATTAGAAAGTAGCCACAAACCTGGAGCTGTCTCCTGGCAGCTAAACACAGAGCATTGCAGTAATCACTCTTTTTCCCACACACACTTCATGCAGGAACATCACACGTAAAGACTGAAAACAGAAACCACATGCACTAAACAAAATCAGGGCCACACTGTGCATCTGGATGTCAGTGAGAATACACTGACAATCACTTGTTATCTTCTGTTAAGCTCCTGCAAGGCAATACTTCTCCATGTAACAATATCCATAATATTTCAAACATTTATTTATATGATATTTTATCATTTTATATAATTATATATTGATATTTTTCAGTCTGTGAGTTTGCACAGGTTTGTATTGAAGACCTGAGGCTTAAAAAAAAAAAATTAAAAGGCTCTCCATCACTGCAAATGAAGTGGAGTCATCTTAGCTGTATTATGGCTTAGTTTAGGGGCTATAATTGAACCATCCAAGTTGTCTGCCATGACATTCTTTGGATCTTTATCTACTTGGTAGCAATTGAAAAGTATTAGTTTCACTGAATGCCATTGCAAAATTCTCAGTTATGATTGTCAGCAAGAACACATCTTAAATCAATACACAACAATAAATACATTTCTTTGAGGAATGTTATTTCTAAATGAGACGGAATGACATTTACATGAGTTTAAAACAGGTCTGATTCCATGGATTTCAATAGGCTTGTTTTTACACTGTGCTATTAACTCGAGATGAATGTTCCTACATTTCAGTATCAATATTTAAAATTGATTTGAATCACTGAGTTAAAAACTACAAAATTAGAGTGTATTTGTGGAAGACAGGGCTGAAAATATCGAAAAGGAAATGTCTCTAAAGGTTTCTAAGGCTTTCTTCTCTCAGGAAAAAGAAAAAAGCATGTAAACAGTTGATGGCCTTTCACTGCTTTTCTGCTTTCCCCACTTGATAACTGGAACAATGCACTAGAACAATAAAATGAAAAGCTGTTTCATGCGGAGGTTGCTTCTGGCCCCCACAAATACATACAACAGAGTAGCCTAGACGGAGACTCAGAGAGAGGGGCTTGTACATTCCTGAAGTACTCCTACCTTGTAGGGATCAGCATGGTAGACACTATGGGTGGATTCAGAGGGGGAACTGGGGCTGGCATAAGCCTCGAGTGTGAATGTATAAGTGCAATGCTCTCCTGCAGCTGATGGCAGTGGACCATCAGCCTAGGAGCCGATGTACTCAGTTTTATTCATTGCTTCCAGCAAAATACTGCTTCCTTTTGTTTGTCCTGAAAAACGATAAATTCTCTATAAAGTTTAAAAGATAATGACAGGCAATACAATCTTAAAATATTGCTTGCTTCATCCAAGTAACCATTTAAAACACATATTTAGCTTCAAAACTGAAAGCCAGTCGTGTCTGCAGCAGATGAAAGATATGCATATGAAGATGTATGGCATTAATGATCTTTTTCCCTGAAGAATAACCTCTGAAATAAATGAACCATAAGATCAAGCCATACAGTTAGCCTGTTTCTGGCATTTGCATCCAAGTAATTAACACTTATATAAATAAATCTCTTTGGCTGTACTGATGTTGTCTACCTGATAAGCTTTCAAGTGCATAAAACTGGACTGACCATTTATTATAAACCGTAGTATAATAGCAATAATCTCTGCAATGTTTTTTGCAATTGCAGGCATTGTAGATGATAGATGTGTTACAACAGCGTTGTTCTGAGAGAGTAATACATTAACCATTTATCATTGTTCAGGAAATTGCTCAGGTAATTATTGTCTAGCTAATTAATCCAAGCTTTGGGAGAAGAAATGAAGGGCAAAATACAGGACTGCTGTGACAGGGAAAATTGTGTTATGTTCCTGGATATTGAGTTTTCCTCTAGCACTCCCTAGTGGTTTGCTAATTCATATTTTCAGCTGTTGCATACCAATGAAAAAAAGCATTTACCATCTCTGAGTACATTTTTACATACTTGTGTATCATTATAAAACATGGAACATGTTTATATATATGTTTATTTATAGCCATGGCACAACTTCTTCCCAGTCCTCTCCCCCCCCCCCCCCCCGACAAGATCTTCCAATATACTTCTAGCTTTAACTCACTTTGAAGTGTCTAAGAGTTGAAATTACAAGGATAAACTTTTCTAAATCCATTAAGATATATGGGACATTTTTCCTTTTATCCCGCCCTCTGTCGCCACTGCCCCCCAGCAACCAAGGATGGGCAAAGAAAAACACAGCCTTATTTTGAAAGTTTCACAGAGGATTTTTTTATGCAATGTTTATCAAACACGGTAGGCTTTGTGTAAGCAGTTTTAAGTAGAATTGCCTCCAAACATGCCATGAGTGCACATGAGCAGTAACAACAGATTAATTTTTCCATACCTTAGAGAATGTGTATGCATTTAGTTTTGCTCTTACAAGCTGGCAGCTCTCAGAGAGGGGCAGTGGCCAATATCACAGCCATTCTGCCCCCAGGTCCTGCTGCAAGTTGTTGTGAGCAGGTACTTTTCTCCCCACCTCCAGAAATCCCAGTTATAAGAGTCAGCTCAGTGCTCCATTCTGTTCCCGTGTGCCCTTTGCAGGCAGTGACTTCCAGCCACTTACATACAACTCCCTGCTGCTGGGTCGGCTCCATCAAGAGAATTCACAGAATCATCAAGGTTGGAAAAGATCTTCAAGATCACCATGTCCAACCATCAGATCACCAAGTACAATTATCAATTCAAATAGCTGTTTGTCATGATCTTTTTTAAATGCAGAAGTCACCGACAACTGGAAAGCAGGGCTAGTTAATGCAACTATTGCCTTCTTTCTAAAACCAGAGAAAGTGAGGAGCAAACCAGACAAAATATATTCAAAGAGCTCAAGAAGGGCAGTAAAAGAGAAGAGAAAAAATATACCTTTGGAGGAAAGATCTCTCCCTCTCTTTCTCTCATAAATGTAAAAATCTCCAGTGCCAGGACCAGAGGCCCTGGGCACAAACTGGCCCCCAGGAGGCTCCCCTTGAGCCCCAGGCAGCACTCCTGTGCTGTGCGGGTGAGGAGCCCTGGCACAGGCTGCCCAGAGAGGCCGTGGGGTCTCCTCCTTGGAGGCCTTCAAAAGCCGCCTGGAGATGGGCCTGGGCAGCCTGCGCTGGGTGGCTGCTGGAGCAGGGCTTGCGGCTGGTGGCCTCCAGAAGGCCCTGACAGCCTCAGCCATTCCCTGTGATTCTGTAGGGAATGTTTCTTATGATTTGTACAGCTCCACTATTACTATTTTGGGGTGATATTATGGAGATTTGGCAATGACAGCCTACAGAGAAGATTTTTTCAAGCACTACAGTTGCTCAGACTTAAGCAAGCTCCATCTGTGACTGCAATGCTAAAATGTTGGGTTTTCTGCAGGAGGTGGAATGCCTTACTAGTGCCTCTGTTTTCATTACTCTTGCATTCTTCTCTATTTGCTTCAGGTTGTTGCATTTGTTACATTTCTTTTCTAAGTAAAACAGTGCATTTTTATGAATGATTGTCCTGCTATGCTGATGCTCTTCCAAGAGCTGACTCAAGCAAGAACAGGCTTTCAAGAAATGGAAACTATCCATTCAATGACATTTCAGGCAGCCCACAAAAGCACTAAATACTGCAACATTTGTCAGTGCAGATGTGGTCAGAGTAGCAGCTTCACTTCTTATTTGTGCTTTCTCAGGTATGTATCCTTCCTTATGTGGTAAATGCCAATTTACCAATATTTTAAGGACGTGTTTCCAGATGCAATCACTACATATCAAAGGTCGTCATCCTCTTTCTTTGTCTCCAGTTATTTTTATATAGTGTAAGGCAGAACTTTTACTATAATGAGTATATCCCTTGCAGCATATTCATAAACTGAACAAGCACATGCACACAAATAACCTCTTGCAGATATTTATCTCTGATTCTTCAATGGGATGCTTTGACATTGACATGCAGTGTTTTTTTTCAATCATTGTGCACATAGTCAAGTTGTATCACAATATGTCTGTCTGTGACAAAATAAAGTCTGTAATATATATGACAGGACTTGAAAGTGTATTAATTGTGGGTCTCATTTTAAAGCAAAAGGGATAATTCTACCACAATTCCTCCCATTCTGAAGTTACTGAACTGAAATAAATTAAAATACCATGTCTTTCAAGGGATACTTTTGCATATTTTGAAGTTAGTGAGATTTGGTCTCTACTTCTCATATTTTTCTTCAATTGCTTGGCAGGTTGTGTGTATGACAGTCAATTCTCTCTCTAGTCTGTTAGTCCTTTATCTTTATGTCTGTGGTTTATCTTGTACATCTCATTAATTCATTTACAATAATGACATTTCCTTGGTTCGGTTCATTGCAGGAACCTTGCTTATTTCTATCAGCCAGAAAACTTGTCTTCTCTATGCATCAGTTCCTGAATATTTCAAACAAAGTGTTCTGAGAAAAAATAGCTTTTTAGAAGTCTGATGTAATCCACATTTTTAAACTAATTCAGCAGAAATTAAATGCATAGAACATGTCCTGTCTAACAACTGGAGAGAATGTAAAAAAGCAGTTCAGCTACCACCTAAAGTGCCTGTTACACATATATTAAAAATCTTTCTGTATTGCAGCTAGGGTAGATCACAAATAATCTAGTGGAACAACCTGAGTTACCAGTCTCTTTTATGGGATAAAAATTAAGTTTTATGATTTTTGTCTGGCATGAGATAGTTTCTTCCATTTCAATGTCAGACACAAGATTTTTATCTGTCCAGGAACTGTGTCCAAAGGCTGGAACCTTTTCACACTCTTGAGGAATGCACCCTAACAAGAAGACAGGATTTTTGGACCATGTGGAGAAGTATACTATTTTATAGTAGAACATATCCTGAAAATCTTCCAGAATGCACTGAGAAATAAAGGCTTGCATACTCTGAAGTATCACACCTACTCAGTGTGCTTAAAGGAGAATCTGAATCCCCCATGCATGGATATTGGAATGAAATTAGCCATGTGCAAATGTCAAAACACAGTCAGCTCCTTTCTTCAGAACAGCAGGACCTGCTTGCAGAATTGCTGGTTGTTTCTTCTGATTTGCATTTTCTCATCATCCTTCCCTGACTCTTTGAATGTTTATTCTCCTTATATTCATAGTAAGGAATTCCTTAACTGTGACCCATTTTTTCCTTCTCTCCTGAAACTGTCAACAAATATTGCAGTCTACCAATGTCAGCTGGATATCAAATACACAGACTGGGATTAGACTAATTTATCTCTAGGATTTTACAATATAGGTGTCAACATCTGACACCTATAAAAATGAGTAGCTGTTGAAAACAGTACATTGCCCGCATCATAGCTCCTAAGAGTCAGCTCGTTTCATAATTTTCATTCAGGAACAGCTCTCAGATTTATTTTAGATGGCTATCTTAGATTACAAAGATTTCCCACCTTCTGTCATTTAGTTTACAGTGAATGAAGATAATGGTGACTTTTCAATAGATGTTTATTTTGCCAGCAGCTTTAATAAGTGGTATCTCTAACTATGATAATTCCAGATGAAGCTTCATTGTACTTCCCTATTTCCACATAAATCATTGTGCATACAATTGTAGATAAATTTCTGTAACTGCTGTTTACAAAGCCACTGATTAGGCAGATCACGGAAACCTCTAACTTACATCTACTTCCTTGTCTGGCAGTACTTAAAAATCCACTAAATGCAATGGGCAACTCTTCAATTTCAGATATATGACTTAATTTATTTTCCCCCTACAGAGTGTGTTCACAAATAGTAACTGTGCTGATTGTCCCTTTGGATATGACCCTTGGACTCCACAGAAACTGGTAAACATCCTCACATGTCTAAAATTATCCTCCTAGGCACACACACAAAAAAAATTATAATCAGTTTTTGTGGCATCTTGTGCCCTTATTGTCTCCTACTAGCATATTGATAAGTCTGTTTTCAGCGTCTGCAGTACAAGGTCTTGAAGGAAGTTCAACTTCTACCCTGTAGGCCTTGCTTTCAGCTTGAATCTGTGTACAGACTAGTTTAATAGGCTCTTGCTCTCAGCCGCGGATTTCCATTTCCATCTGTTTCTCCCTCTGCCTTGCTCTCCTTTTGTTGATCTTTTTTCTCACTTCTCTCACATGAAAGATGCTATTGTTTCTAGTCTTCTGAACTGAAATAGTTTCCTATTTCCACTCAAAGCACGATGCCATTTGGTGGCATCATGCCACCATAACAATATTTTTATTTCCATTAGAAAGGTCACAGTGCCCTTTTTTAGATAAGCTTATATATTATATTACTTACTACAAATAGGTGAATCTCATTGATTTATAAAACACGTTTAAACTAGTTTCAGGGTGAAATTAAATTTCAGGTAAAGCAGTTATATCTTTCTTAAATCATTTCCCAAGTGCCATGTAGTTCTCTAGTAGTATTAGGAAGTATTTAAGCTTTGTTAATGTAGTATAAACAAATTATATAGCTGACTGCCTCTATAAGAAATCACTCTCTACTGTGAGTCCTTGCAACATATAATAACAGTGGAGTAAGTGAAAAAAGTATATTAAGAACAGAAATAGTTCATGCAAGTATGTGATGGATATAAGCTTATACATGGTAAACACTTTTTCTTGCACATTTCTGGACAATCTATGAATAAATTACTCTACTTCTACTGAAAAGGCTCAGCCCAAGGACCTCACTACTGTTCAAAAAAGTTCAGGGTCTTTCCTTTCTTTTCTTTTCTTTTCTTTTCTTTTCTTTTCGTTTCTTTTCTTTTCTTTTCTTTTCTTTTCTTTTCTTTTTTTTTTTTTTCTTTTCCCTGCTTTAAGGTTGAACTGCCTTTCTTCATGACCAATGGCAAAGAATCATGCAGAAAGGCAGTTCAACCTTTTGTCAGCAGGTCTGTATATTGGATTCAATGCAAGGAACTCAGGTCTAGTTTAAAACTTCTACAGATGCTTTTTTTTTTTTTTTTTTCATATTTTTTTCACCAGCAAATAAAAACCAGTGGTTTTATAAAATAAAGATAGCAAGCATTTTGGGATAAAACTCTTAAAAACCCATCTTGAATATCCACTGTTAATTAACATGACATTATCTTTGAAAAGCCTCAGAACAAGGTGCCGAGAAAGTCAAGGTGGCCATATGTGAGAAACTCATACAAAGATGTATATTTAGAAATAGTTTTAAAGAGCTTTTGTTTTCCCTTTCCAAGAGTGGAACATCCAACATCAGATGGCTTAGACAGCAGAGGTAAATCATTTGGAGGACTTACAAGACATGTTATAGTAGAAGGAAGCGAAGCAATCATGTTTATTTATTTATTTATTTTTCCAGCAAGGATCCAGGATTCCCTTTGACAACCAGCCTCCAGAATAAATGTGCAGAAGGTACACATTTGTGTGCAACAGTTGAGGCACCTGTGCCAGCAGAGCCGTGTTACACCCTTCTGTATTTTCATGGACAGGATGTGATTGGAACGGTCTCTGCTTACTTTTGCAAATGAATTTGCTGCCAGAAAGTGGTTTTAAACCCTGCACAGCTGGATTCTGATAAAAATAATTTCTGCCTCACTTATCTTGGGCTCATTGATCTGATATTGAGAAAGGGTTGTGCAGAAAAAGGAAAATGGTGGTCACTTATGAGTGGTTATTGAGAGCATTCCTTCAGATAATACAGTGTTTTTAACTGAATGAGTTTTTAACTGAATGAGTTAAGCAGATTTCTGGGAAGTGCTACAGGCTCAGATTTTTCTTGTAGAATGATTGTGCCAGAGTTCAAACTTTACTTTTGTTTGCAAAGACTGCTGTTGCTGTACTAATTTTTCATCATCTCTACAGCCTTTATCACACAAGGATAAATTTTAACTACTAACATGTAAACTGTGGCTATAGCCTAGTTTGTATCAGTCAGCACCTAAGGTGCCGCTAAATGTCTAATCTGAGAGAGCAGGTACAGACCTCTTGTTAAAAGCAAAATCTTTCAATATTCAACAACAGTGCCCCTAAGAAGATAAGAGCCTGGGTATTTGATGTGTTCCATGGTGATGAGGTACTCCTAGGAAAACTCAGGAGTGTTGTTGACTGTGATCTAAGTGGCTTGAATAATGTGTTCCTTTTAGCATTCTCATCACACTGACTTTCAAATTATTCACTAAACTTACTGATCCTTTAAAAATGTGTTCCACTTTCTGTCTCAAATGATGTAGCTAGAAAGCAGCAGAAACCGGCAGCCTAAGAGTACAATTTGAATGCTGTGAATGCAGTCCTTTGTGCTTTCAAGTTGATGCAGTGAGGTGTAGCTGAATTTTGTGTTTAAAAACAATCTAAATTAAAAACATATTTTTCATTGTGAGTGTCTTCAAAAATTTAGCATTTGTGTCAGCCCTTCTTTAGATGGAGTTGAACCAAGCACTGTGAAACCTGATTACCATGAATGTACTACATCATTTCCATAATTATGAAATCAACATCTACGGTAATAAATTTTAACACATAGTATATTTGCAGACTCTTTATTTTGACCATTGGCTCTTCATTGTGTACAGTTTCTTAGAAAAATAGCATGAAGTATAACCTGAATTCTGTAACAAGTTACAGATCTGACAGGAAACAAACTCCTTCATAAGGTGTCCTGATATCCTCGGAACATACTAAAGCAACGTTTTTGTGAAGAAAACAACATAAAAAGGTATAGTTGAGATTTTCTTCACAAGAGGCTCAAAGCAAGTTTGTGTGAGTAACATTCATTGTGTCATAAACTTACACAAAGATACTAGACTTGATAATAACAATGTTCTCAGAAAACAATCAGTAATTTTTTCTTTGTTCTCTCTCTCCTTTTCTCTCCTTGCCTAGATTATTGTCCCAATGAGTCCAAATTCCTTCTGACTTCTGTTTTCAGCCCCTCATCACTCTTAATGCTTACTTTTGCAGTCCCAGCTTTTCCCTCTATTCAGTTAATCTCTGTAGGTACCCAGTTCTCTTGGTGGGACTGATAGGACTCGTAGTCATCACCTGATTGTCCAATTACTCCATTTCCCTTTTTCACCTCTATTCCATAACTACATGATACATCTTTTGCTGCCATGGACAGTGGTCCAGCCTTCTCCAGTATTTATCCTCTCCTCCTTTAATAAGCATATTGTTTGTTCTTTATTGACTTTGCCCAAGCATTATCATGGAGCTGATGAAGACCCATTCTCTGTTTTCCACCAGATCTCTGGTTTTGCTTGACTTTGGAGAGCTATCAGTCCTGCCTGTCAGACAGGAATACACTAACAGTTCTTCAGTTTTCCTTTAAACTGAAATAGCCTGCCCAGAACAAGAACAATTGTAGTTACTGGCAACTCATATAAGGGCCCTATTTCCATAGCAAATGGATGAGTAATATTCATTTATTTCTAATATTGAAAAAGATTCTCTGTAATATTAACCTTTTAAGTTTTAAGTTATCCCAATAAGTATCACAGAATCACAGAATCACAGAATTTCTAGGTTGGAAGAGACCTCAAGATCATCGAGTCCAACCTCTGACCTAACACTAACAGTCCCCACTAAACCATATCCCTAAGCTCTACATCAAAACGTCTTTTGAAGACTTCCAGGGATGGTGACTCCACCACCTCCCTGGGCAGCCTGTTCCAATGCCTCACAACCCTTTCAGTAAAGAAGCTCTTCCTAACATCTAACCTAAAACTCCCCTGGCGCAACTTTAGCCCATTCCCCCTCGTCCTGTCACCAGGCACGTGGGAGAACAGACCAACCCCCACCTCTCTACAGCCTCCTTTAAGGTATCTGTAGAGAGCGATAAGGTCGCCCCTGAGCCTCCTCTTCTCCAGGCTGAATAAGCCCAGCTCCTTCAGCCGCTCCTCGTAGGACTTGTTCTCCAGGCCCCTCACCAGCTTCGTCGCCCTTCTTTGGACCCGCTCAAGCACCTCGATGTATCCCTATATTCTGGTAGCTTTTCCCCCCAGTAAATACCACATGATCAAAAGTAAAATGACAGTTTAAATACTGGTTGAGTTCTAGCCAGCTTGATCCAAGCCATGCCCCATGTACTTCAGAAATTTTGTTTGAAGCTCTTGTTTTCCTTGTCTTCTTTCCAAACCAAAATCTTAAACTGAGAAGAATGAGATCAATGTTCATGTGCTATAAATGAGTCCTTGTTGTGTTGGTGAATACAGTAAGGTGTGTGCATGGGGGGAGGATGGAAACTCCTGAACACAATTAGCATCCCACTGACCATTCTGGGATCCTTAAGCTATTTAAATGTTGAAACCAACTTCAACTCAGTTATTTTAACCATATACTCTCCTAGGTCATAGGAAACCAGCATAGTTTTAGAGAACTTTATTGTGGTATAGTATCCATCAAGTCTTTTGTCAGCAGTCATAAGAATATCAACAAAGAAGGCTTCAGCATGCTGCTTTAAGGGGTCTAAAAAATATAAATTGTTTTTGAAAATTATCTCCTAGTGAGGGCTCCCTGTCTTAAGAGTATTATATCCTCAAGGATGTTGCAAAATTAAATACTGTGAAATTCTTTCTGCCTTAATCACAGAGGTGCACAGTATAAATTTAATAGTTCAAAAAAAAAAGATATTAATTCAATAAAAATCACCAAAAGATCACCAGATTGCAATATTTTGCAACCTGAGTTCTAAAACCTGTGTCAATAGCAGAGAGTAAAAGAGGTGTATGAGTTAAAGATTGCTTCAGGATTTTGCAGATAAAAGGGAATGAGTTTAAGGTTAGCTCAGCACAAATGGCTGATTAAATACCTTACTGTAAAACTCCAAAGATAAGTTTTAAAGACTTACGTAAAGGTCAACATTTCCTTGTATCCTGCAAAAGACACATTCATGTGACAGCAAGTTTTCTTGTCATGTACATCAGAATTATATAAATGTGTAATACGTCTTTATTTCTCTGGCATATTAAGATAACATGCCATGTTTACAGCTTAGTTGAAACTGAGGGGGAACTGGGAGGCAAGTCTTATTCCTGAGGGAAAAATGTAATTTTCTAATAAATAAGGAGTGAGGGTGGACAAAAATGTAAATCCCTCAGACATTCTAAATTCCATCATGACTTTGATATATAATTGTTTAATAATTTCCTGAGGGAAAAATGTCACCTTGTATTTAGTGAAGAGCGGTCTGGAAGATTTGGTGAATGAAACGTCCTATAAAATATTTATAGGAATGCCTTGTCTTTTTTTTTTTTTTTTTTTTGTTTTTTTTTTTTTGGTGGGGGGAGAGAATTATAAGTGCATTTTGTAAGGTAGCCTCTCCCTCAGATCCCTTTTTGTTTCAGGAATAATGCAGCCTTCACAATTCAACATTACTGCACTGTAGGTTTTTGAGCTGTGAAATCTGCAATAGGGAAAAGTACTTAGGAAAGGGAATCTGCTAGAATACATTTAAGCAGTGCTATATATGTGTTGCTACAGCACAGCTGAAATAGAAAAGGCCCAGATCTTCCTCAAAGAGGCACTCTTGTTCCTTGGTGCCTCCATAGAAGTCACCTTAAAATTATTTAACATTCATACTGATAAAAATGAAAGATGTGTAAGAGTATTCATATTACTTGTCTTTCTTTTTCAATCTGATTGTTTTCAAAATCAACCATGAAGTTAAAAGTGTACCACATGTAGAAAGTGTTACAAAAGCAAGTGTGCTGTTAATCTTGTTCCATCTGGTGTAATAATCAATGTCAAAATGAGATGGCCAGGTCTGTCTGCTAGAGTTGTGAATTCAGGTGTAACAAACGTGAATGAATAATAATATGAATATTTTGCATTGGCAATTCCTCACAATTATAATGTGCATATCTGTTGGTATTTTGAGGGCTTATTGTGCCAGGAAGTCAGCCTTTGGTGCGTCTAATGTTTCAGATTGGATCATCAGTGCACCCTTGAAGCAAAACTCCTAATTTTGGTTTGGTTCCCATCATGGACTGACCTCAGTGCATAATCTCAGCAAATTACTTAATGGAGATGTGTTTTGAAGTGATAATTTACTAGTGGTCAGGCAGTTATTCAGTCTTCCACCTCTCAGTAAATCATGCACTGCTTTTGTATTTCATTAAGCTATCTCATTTTCTTCCTCAAGTGGTGGACAGGTAAAAAGGAGTACCCATGAGCCTAACTGTAAATATCAGTATGAATACTTTTAAAATGTGTGATACTCACACTGTCAGAAACTGCAGTGGAAGAGCAAAACCTTCACATTTTACTCATTCTAAGACTGGAAGGCTTGGGTATGCAATTACAGGAGAGGGGAATAATGGGAAGCAGATGTACCCAGAAGGTATTGGGGTTTCTTGGGAGACTAGAAAAGGATACTGTACTAGACTTTTTAGAAGAGAAGCTTAAAAAGGGAAAACATTGAAATGAAAGCTAATAATTATTAGCTAATAGGAGAGTTATTTCATCTGAAATTAATTGGTAGAAAATGTTAAATTGAAAAGGTTACATTAGGGCTAATGTTTCCATGTGGAATGTTTTGCGACTTCAATAGCAAAGGTGAAATATAACACTATGCTTTCACTGGACTCCACATCAAGGTATTTGGGTTTACTGAGTCAAGCAAAAACCACATTACAGTATTATGGTGACACAGTGTCTCTGTGGTTTCTGGGAAGCCTGTTTTCTGGACTTCATGTCATGCTCCCGTCTTTCCCCTGATGGTACATGATGCGAAGTGTAGTTAATGCTCTATAGGAACATAAAAATGAAGGATTTGAAGTTGAAGCTTTGCTTTTGCAATGCTTACCATATTTTCTTTCATGATAGTATCTTATTGTTATTGGCAAGGCAAAACTGTAAACTATTTAAAATTTTATTAATATCCAGATTGTACTTAAATTTTATTGCCAGAATTTCCAAAATCACAATTACAAATTTCAGTCAAGGCTAATCATGAATATATGACCAAGAACCCTCTGAAAGCACTTTGTACTGTCAAAACAAGCCTCTGACAGCCTTAAATTGCATGTTTCCATAGCAGATCTGGCATGGGTAGTGGTAGTGGTAGTGAAGCATACCATTGCCTGCTCTTTGATGTCCTTGTGGAGGGTGACAGCAGCAAAAGGCAGCCCAGGCTTATTTCTTACCTCTCTGCAGATACATCAGTTTCTCAGGGAGGTGGTGCAGACCTCCTTTTGCAAAACAGTTAAGAAGACTCTTGTGTGCTCCACACTTGCCAGTAAAGAGTTACAGAAGTGGCAACTTGTAACTGTTTAGGTGCAAGCTACCAATATTAATGAATTCACCGAATTCTGCATGGGATGTTTGAAGTGTTCTGGGAACCACAGCACAGGAGGTAAGCTGTATCAGCAGTACCAGAGTGGGGCAAAAGGGTAGGTTGAGCTGTACAATAAAATATTACGAAAAATACTCATCCTGAAGTTATGTGTTAGCAGCTCATGGGCACTTGCCAGCTTTAATAATTTTCTGTTTGTACCTCATTTTCCCTACTTACAAGGGAAATTCTAAGATATTTAAACAAGGAAAAATATCTTTGAAACATCATTGAGACTTATGAAACACTCTGTGGGAAAATCACAGGTTCATCAAGTACAATTCTTTATATACAGCTTGGGTGAAATGTGCTAAACCAGGCCTCCCTGAATGACAGGAAGAGAAACACTGAATACCCAGCCACTGCCCAAGACAGGGTTCAGTGAAAAACAGCATGTGTCCATGTAATTAAATTACTGCAGTAGTTCTTGTGTAGAAGGGCCATAAGGACACTTTGGAGATTTCTTCAGTGTGCAGCTTTGCAACTTGCACATTTTTCATACAGATTTTTTTTTTTTTTTTAAAGTCATCTTGCATTTCAGCACAGTAGCAAAGAAAGAAAATGAGCAAATGCTGCTCCTGACAAGATTGTCCATCTGGCATAGTTTTTCTATGTAATAGTGTTAGGAAATGTCAGCTGTCACTTGCAAGGGAACGTGTGCAGGTTCGGCTGCCTAAATATATCAAGGAGGGTGACAGACCTAGAGAAATTCATCCAAGACTTCATTTCCAACAGCTGCCAGAGCTTAGGATGCAGCATCTACCCTCCGTGTGACTCATTCACCATCCAAAATGTAGTTAGGCAGCTGCTAAATTTCAGCCAGACCCACTAATGTGGTAGTTCTCCCTAGGCACTTGGGCAATTCCCCTTTGTACTTATGGGGCCACTTCTGTGTGGCAAGGCGTGCACCCCAGATAAATGCAGTATATTTTGGCCTGGTGTGGGCAGAAAGGCAGACTCACAACAAAAAAAATTCACATGTCCAGTGCCAAATCATTTTTTTTTTTTTCTTTGTATTTGTTCAGGTGACTCAAGGTTGGGTGATGGAAGAACTATTTGGCATATACCATGACATCATTTAGTTTACCTGTACAGTTGGTGAGGCTGCTGCTGGTGGGCAGGGTGAGCTGTTGCTTTGGGAGAAGCAGATGCCCCCCACAATCCATCCATCATGCTAGTTCACAGTCAAAGACACAGCACGTTCTGGCGTGCAGTCTAACACTGAGTGTTGGAATTGTATTTCATAGTTTATTAAATAGGAAAAAAGTGGACCCAAACTAGCCAGTTCTCAGAGGACTCAAAATCTACTTAAATGCAATGCATGCATGCACAGTCTTAAGTCTGGCACATCACCTTAATTACTAGAAACCTGGGACCGAGGTCTGAAGAAGCTAAGCAGATAAATGTGAAGAAAAAGAACACCTCAGAATGTGTTATGTTACAGCTTCAAATTAAAAAGTACCACCCTTTGTGTGTATTAATATTTGTCCCTATTCTGAGAAATAGCTTCCTTATTGAGTCTGCAGATAAATCTAATAAGAAAATTGAGTGTGATAATTCCTGTATTCCATAGCGTCGGTAAGAATTTATTTCAGTATTCAACAGAATCTTTACCTCTGAAGGCCATCGTATCTTCATTGAAGGCATTTATTGAACTACATCATGTTTTGCTTAGAGGCTCTTACAGAGCAAGATGAATTAATGCATTTTTTAACGTGGGAACTGTGGGCGTTAAGGTATGATGCAAACAAAACAAAATGGATGCCACAGACTTCTGCCAACAATTTGTACAAGTGCCACTGTCAGAAAAGTAGAAAATCAGCTACTAAAAAAAAAAAATCACCTAAAAAAACACATGAATCATATCACAAAAATATTTAGACAAAAAGACCTGCAAGGTATTCCCACAAGAAGGCTTCCTGCTACACAGGTTCAATGGAAGTAGACAGCATATTTTTATTTTTATTTTATTTTATTTTATTTATTTTTACTTATTTATTTTTTATATTCAACTGCACTTTTAATTGCAGATAGTCTGTTCCAGGTGAAGTTAAGATTAAGCAACAGTTTGAAACTCCTGGGAAAAACAAACGATAATGGAATAAATTTATGTTTGTCTATTTCAGCCAGAGCAGTCTGCAAAACAGAATCTATCACGGAAATTAGGGATGGCAGTATTATAGGAACTCTGCAACACAGGAACTCTGCAAATCTGTTATTTTCCTTGGTAGTAACTGATTTTTCTTTAAAAAGTAAAGAGCTGTATGTACCAAAGTTGTGCTGGGGAGGATCAAAAGCCTATAAAATGGGGGGATTTCCAGTTCTAGAATTTAGTGGAATCCAAAATATTAAACAATAAATCTCAAAGAATCACTGAAAGGAATCTAGAAATTTTAAATAAATAGCTACTGAATAAAAATATGAAAACTGAATAGACAAGTGAGCACTTAGAAGTACCTACATTGTCAGAGGGTATTCCGAGCTTGGCTGATGTCTGTTGTTTCATTTAGAGATGCTTAGCAGCTTTCCCTCAGAACAATTTTCTGGAAGCAACCCAAAATTTTCTTTGGGAAATTTTCTATTTGCCATTTGAAAACAACAAAAACAAATTCCACTTTCTAAATGGAAAGCAGCTTCTCCTTCTCAATGGCCATGCACTTCCTACTAAAGACAGTAAAACCAGTAAATTATTATTATTATTATTATTATTAAAAGCTACTAGAATTGGCAAGAACTTTCCATTTTTGCACCTCAGAAACCCCCCAAGTTTCATTTCAGGACAGAGCCATGCTTTTTAAATGTGTGGACATTTGATGGGATGAATTTCCATTTTCCCAGAAGCTCTAGACAGAACAAAGAGTTGCCAGCCTTTCAGAATAGCAAAGCAATTCACACATAGATTCTCAACCTGTAGATATCATGTACACTACCACCTCTAAACTGCTGCTGGTATCTCTGTGGTGCTGTAGCACACATTACAGGATGCTGAGAATTATCTTGCCATTTTAAACAAGTGAGAAAGCCAAAGATTTCAAAGCCTATTACAAGATTATTTTTAAAGCTTAGCTTTTCAAAGTTAAGTACCTTTGAAAAAAAAAAATATCTTGCTTTTTCAAAGATTTTTAATGTGGCAAAAGTGATCAAATTACCTGTTTTCAGGCTTTTCTGCAGGGAAAAATGGTGCATTGATCCAAATGTGGTTGTCTCAAACAGTTAGAAACTAGGAGGTTGACTTTGGATTGATTTCTGTTCACATTCAGTTGTGTATAAGTCAAAAATACTTTCACAAAAATCAAATGGAAACCAGCATGGACCACCAGCAAGATATCTGTGAGGTGGCAGAAGCTATGGCACGATTTCTGTCAGACTAACAAACCTCAACTTGCAAACCAAGGGGTATGAAAGATTGAATCTAAAATGAAGATGGGACAGTTTCAGGAGGAAATCAGCAAGAATGACCAGATATTTGAACAAAAGAAATAAAAACTGAAAATATTAGAGTGGAGAGGAGTAAGTAGACACATAGGATGAGATTCACTTTAGCTCATGCTAGGTATTTGCCTTGTTGACATCTACACCTAAGCACCTTCTCTATAATAAATGGAGAGAAATAGGCATTCCTGGAACACTTTTTTTTTTTTTTTTTTTTTCTATTATAGATAAATCTCAGACTCAAAAGAATAATTACCTACAAATGGTACTGCTTTTATAGTAAAGTGAGATGAGATATACTCTACCCTGTGTATTCATGTTAAAGTTGTTTTATAAAAGTAACAGAAAGCACTTTGTTCAAAAACTACAGAAAGTACCAGGCTACTTATCAGTGTAGCAGTTTATTAAGATAGTTTACTGAGCCTGTCAGGATTAGTTGTAGGACATTTTCCTAACTTTGCTGTAAAAGTTTTCCTCAAATGATTTGTGCCAACATATCTGAGCACTCTCTCGTGTAGATCACCATGTTGACATAGTCAGATTTCTTAATTGAAATGATGTACTCTATGTGCTGCAAGGAAGGTAGCAAGGGTAGGGGACACCACAGGGGAAGATGAGCATAAATAGCTATTATGCTGTTATTCTCTTGATCTGAGCCCCATGTGGTCCCAACTACACCATAAAGAAACCAAGAGAAATGTACTTGAAGGAGAAGCAAAGGATACAAATAGCCTTTAGAATATGTGCACCTCATGTGAGTGTTTACACGTGAGCTAGCATCTGTTTTCATCTAATTCAGCTGAACATAAAGCCCTTAGGGTATAAGCATCCAGATGAATTAAAAATATGATTTTTCTGATGTTCGACACAAAGAGAGGCCTGAATCTAAGACTGCTTTATAGGCTTTTATTTTCTATTTAACATTTCTGGAATTGTCTCTGTTCAGTATCCCTCATCCTGCACTTTCTTCTATGCATTTTTCTTAATCTACTTTGAGAAAGCAAAATGTTGCAAAGAGATGCTTGCAACAGATAACACCAATGAACAATCTTACCTTTCAGGAGATTTCATACACTGTCTTTGCTCACATGACAAAATCTGAATAACCACTAATGTATAACAGCCCTAATGAGAGAATTTCTATTGAGCTCATCCCATGAAGACAGGGCTAGAGACAAAAGCAAATTAAAATAAAAATGGAGTGAAAATGAAAGAAGACAAGATATGATTTAAAATGGCAAAATATTTTAAAATCACTTCCTAATTTATTCTGAATTGCTTTTGCCTCATAAATTCCTCTTTTTTTTTTTTTTTTTTTTTTTTTTTTTTTTTTTTTTTTTTTTTTT
>NC_048893.1:140070973-140112542 GCF_011077185.1 Oxyura jamaicensis
TTTTTTTTTTTTTTTTTTTTTTTTTTTTTTTTTTTTTTTTTTTTTTTCCTGTGTTACTTTGCATTTTTTGTGGCCTCCTGCATGTTTGTTCAAAGTTCTGCAAAACATAATGTCATGGGATGGAGCTCCAAGCAGCTTCTTGAATTCATTTCTTTAATAAAGCTACCCAAAGCTCCAGCCTCACATAGCTCCCTCTAAACTAGGGTTGTGTTGCTGACATGAGATCCTGAATGATGACTGATGCATGTTTGTGCTGAACTCCAGAATTTGCCTCAACTGGGTTCATGGCTTTGTTTATCACTGCTCAAAATCAGATCAATATGCAGCTTACAGCTGTTGTATAAAAAGATATGCACTATGACCTCCTCTCTGTTTCCTGGCTCCAGGTTTTTATAACCCTCATAAAAATGACTTTAAAGCAATCTCTTTTCCAATCAACATTTGCTACATTCTCAAGAGTATATGGTCCTGTTAGAGTGCATAATCTACAGTTGCACAAGTCCCATATGCCATTCTACTAAGGAAAGACAGTTTTATCTCTTTTTCTTTTCCCTGTCTCCCCAGAGACCAAAAATATATAATAATAATAATAATAATTCAGGCTCTCGCCTCATGGAAGGTCATATCTACAGACTGCCTTCTACAATGATTGTCTGCTGAAAATAGGCAAAATAATGATGCCAGTACAAAGAAAGCATGACTGTTTTCCTGTATTAAAGACTTTTTTTTCCCCTCTCTTTTCACTTTTCTACAATGTGAGAACCATTCTCTTTGGTATATTTATCGGAGTTGCAAATTTTAGTGCTGCATTTGCAACCTAAATAAGTTGTCTCATAGGAAAATACCTGATATTCTACGCAGAGACTGTTAATTGAAAGAATAAACACAACTTAATGTGCATTTATTCATCTGAGAGATAAGGACAAGATATGGTACAGGAAGGTGCTTTTTTTGGGGGGGGGAGGGGGAAGGCAGAGAGGGAATAGTTGATAATCAAAATGGGACTTGCTGTGAATTTCAGACACCTTATCCCTGCTGTCAGTATTTGTACAGACCCCACTCTCTCAAGAGCTACTGCGTATCATACACCTCAGTACAAAGCAGTGGACTTTGTAATAACACTGAGACCCCAGGTCTGCTATTCAAGATGGCAATTTTCCAGCTTATATCACTAACAAGGCAAATTGGAAACAGACAGATTTATTTATGTGCGTTAGTAAAGACTTCTTATAGCTTTCCCACAGGAACAGCTTTTGAGATAGCTGCCAAATGAAAATTGAATGCTATGATACCATGTTTATTTATGCATCTGTTATCACTGCTCTTATTTACATGATCCTGGTAAGTTTTTGTGTGTTATATGGTGCAGACACATTTTTATTGCATGTTTGAAGCATTAAGTTCATATTGATGTAGCTAAGTGGTAAAAAAGCCTTCTGTTCAGCCTTTTTGAACAGAATATGTGTGTTCACACGTCTCTCTCAGGTGGTGATAGTTCACACAACTTCAGAAGTTCTGGGTGCTCTTCTACTCCCATTTCAGAGAACATTTCCATGAAATCCCATTCTGAGACCTACTCATATCTGCAACCATATTTCAGCTTCAAGTGGTGGCGAGACAGTGAATGAGTGTGAGATATCAAAGCTAACATGTCAATACCTGCAAATCTTTTATGATGAAAATTAAAAAAAAAACTTTGAAAGATATTATGTCATAAAAACAGGGCAGAAACAAATCTAGTAGGGGGAATAATGCCACCTGAGAGACTTATTAGCTCAGATACTGCAATATATAAATGCACCTATGGTTGGGTTATAGCAGTTCATGCATTTATCTGACTCCACAGAGCCCTAAGGGTCATTCATGACTTCATTGCCCTGAAAGGGTAGATATCCCTTAAAAATCCATAGGCTATATAGTCTAGCAAAACAGAGGTTGAGGATGGACATGACTGCTCTGCTAAAATACGTCAATGTGTTAGATATCATGAGAATAAATATTGATGTAAAAGTGGAAAGTGGGCACAAGATCAAACACACAGATGCATAGTCATGAAGTGGGTTTCTCTCTGGCCTCTTGAAAGGGGCAAGGCAGTCCGTTTGAAGACAGAGATAAATCAGATTACACTAGAGACTAAAACAATATATATATATATATTGTGGAAAGCAGGAAACAGACTTGACAGCCTCATAGATCCCTTCCATGCTTATGTTTTTAGATGGTTCTAGTGCTGCTAATTAATTTTCTCTGTCTCTCCAGCATTACTTTTTTATCTTGTGCTCTAAATTATTTCTTGTGGTTTAGTGGGAAAATATCATGACTCAGTTAAGGGAGGTTTGTTTTAGACAAATTAAATTAACAACAGTATTGCAATGGTTAAAAACAACAACAAAAAAAAACATTTTGGCTGCTATTCATAAGAGAGTGGAAGAAAAAAAAAAGTCTACAGACTGTCATAGAGTCATAGAATCATAGAATGTCCAGAGTTGGAAGGGACCCATAAGGATCATCGAGTCCAATTCCTGGCTCCACACAGGTCTACCCCAAAATTCAGACCATATGACTAAGAGCACAGTCCAAACACTTCTTAAACTCTGACAGGCTTGGTGCCGTGACTATGTCCCTGCAGAGCCTGCTCCAGTGCACAACAACCATCTCCGTGAAGAACCTCTTCCTGATAGGGCAGATGCTTTGTCTCAGTGACAGAATGCTGTTGAACAGGTGATAATGCCAAGAGAGTGCGAAGTGGCATGGATGCAGGAGGTCAGGGTAACTCTGCATGGCGCGTAAAGGAAATGCACTTAAAGACACAACATTTCATGGGAAAGGAATCTGAGATTCTCATCAGGTTTGCAGATGACACCAAGCTGATCTGTGCAGTCAATACAACAGAAGGAAGGGATGTCATCCGAAGGGACCCAGACAAGCTAGAAAACTGAGCCCATGTGAACCTAATGAGGTTGAACATATCCAAGCTGCAGGTGCTGCACCTGGGTCAGAGCAATCCCCGACATGAGGACAGACAGGGAGAAGAAGTCATGGAGAGCGGTCCTGCAGAGAAGGACTTGGGGTTTCTGGTAGATGAAAGGCTCTACATGAGCCAGCAGTGCATGTTTGCAGCCCAGAAGGCCAACTGCATCCTGTTCTGCATCAACAGAAGAGTGGTCAGCAGGGTGAGGGAGGGGATTGTCCTCCTCTACAAATGGGGTCCTTGTGAGGGCTCGCTTGGAGTACTGCATTCAGGTCTGGAGAACCCCCAGCAAAAGAAGGATGTTGATCTGCTAGAACGGGTCCAGAAGAGAGCCATGAAGATGATCAGAGGGCTGGAGCACCTCTCCTATGAACTATGGCTGAGAGAGCTGGGGACATTCAGCCTGAAGAAGAGAAGGCTCTGGGGAGACCTCATTGCAGCTTTTCAGTACTTAGAGGGGGCTCATAAAAGAGATGTAGATAGACTGTTTGCTCCAGCACACAACATCAGGACGAGGGGGAATGGTTTTAAACTTAAAAAGGGGAGATTTAGCTTAGAGGTTAGGAGGAAATTCTTCCCTCAGAGGGTGGTGAGGCACTGGAACAGTTTGCCCAGAAAGGCTGTGGATGCCCCATCACTGGAGGTGTTCAAGGCCAGGCTGGATGGGGCCTTGGGCAACCTGGTCTGGTGGGAGGTGTCCCTGCCTATGGCAGGGGTTGCAACTGGGTGATCTTTAAGGTCCCTTCCAACCCAAGCCATTCAATGATTCTATGATTCTGCTTTTATTTTAAACCACACTCCAATCAATGTAAAAACAAAAATGTATTCAGGGAAGAATTTAGGAATCCAGGGATGGATCCAACAGAAATGAAGAATTCTCCAGCTGGGTTTGTTCAGGTGGGACCCAAAATCTACCAATGCAAGCAAAATTTGGTTTCTCTGCAGTGGTGTCCATTGCATTGAGGAGTTAACAGGACTATGTCGCTCAGTGATGTTCACATGGCTATGATAGCAGTGCTGTTATGAGAACCATCAGAGGTATCTGCACTACTCTTCACTGCACTGTGCAAAGTGACTGCAATCTTCTGAATCACCAGAAGGTGTGGGCCGCTCACTGCTTGGATTGGCGTGGTTTGGACAGATACAGAAGCAGAGCCATAGGCCAGTAGAGAGACTTCCCATCAAACATATATCTCAGATCCTGTTTGGAAACCTCCTGATACTGGTGGATATGGAGCAAGGGTCTCTGATTCATGCAATTTGATATTACAGCCAAAGTCCTGCCAAGCCTTTCTTTGGATGAACATCTTGTTTTTTAAAGCATACTCAGCCGCTTTTAGCTAAATGGATATGGTAGCACTGACTTCAACAGAGGCTTGGATCTGTAAGGTGCTTCTGGAGAAGAACAATTGTTATAAGTGACATGAGCTCACCATGCTCTTTTGGGCTGCATCACTTTTAATTAGCATCTGGAGTCATGCACAATCATCAAGAGTACATCTGACTAATTTATAGAAAATTCCTCTTAAGAGAAATGTATGACTGAAGCATAATTAGGTTTAGTGCCCATTTTAGCTGTACTGCAAATGAAAGTACTGGGAGAAAAGCTATATGCAGAGAGACAGCAAAAGAAAATGTAATCTCCTGCTGATCAGATGGGATTTAGCACTCTCTGGTAGTTTTTTACCAGCTTTTACTTCTCAGCCACTAAACTGGAGCAGTACTCTCACTTATTATAGGGAATAGCATATGTCTTTCTGATAGTCCTCTCTCTTCACAAGATCAACAGAAAGAAAGTATTATTCCTCACAGTAATTGGAAGTCTTGGAAGCCTTGCCCTTGATGGATAACCAAAGCTGCTGATGCAGGTAACAGAACTTTCAGGTAGAATTTTAACACTTATTTTTTGATAGCCCAGTATAATCAGGTGTGAAGTAATGGAGAAATAAGCTCAAGCAGTTCTTAACACATATAGCACACTATACTATTTTCACACGGATAAAAGATGGCTTACCTTCTGCTCTAGTGTTGAAAACATTCTAGATCCAATAGGCTGCTAATTATGAATATACGGTGAGAATTGAAAATTTCAGATTAAATCTATCCAGCTCCATGAACTTTTAAAATGGTCACTTTTCTCCAGTAGTTCTGCACCTGTATATATAGAGATATATAAAATAGAAACATTCACGACAAAAGTATTGATTGAAACATACAGTATAAAGTCTTGGGAATAAGAAAAAACATCAATCTGAGCAAACTGCATCAATCAGATGAAAGAAAAGCAGGGTCTTAAGTAAACACCTGAGTGACACGCTAAGAAATTATATATATATATATATATATATATATTTTGCCTGGATGCCTTGGTGTCAGGTTTGGAATTACATTGAAAAATACCAAATATTTTGGATAAATGATTTTTTTTTTTTTTTCTTTTTTGGACAGGATGGAGTCAGGTTAAAAAAAAAAAAAAAGTTGAAACATTTTGTAACCTCTAAAAAGAATAATGTGTGTCTTCAAATCAGCTTTCTAGAATGAGCAGGATTCCCAGCCTTGCTTTCTTCATGGCTAGAGATCTAAAAAACCTAATTTACAGCTTTTTTTTTCCATTCCCAATGGAGGCTGTGGCTGGCAAAAAGAGCCAGGCTGTGTATGTTCATTGGCCATAAACTGATTGCTAGACAATATTTTCTGTGTTGAGAATTAGTTTCAAATGGATTAACTCACTCTGTGTGCCAAGACCTTATTTTGTGAGATTACGATTTCGGTGTAGCTAACAACCACAGCCACAGACACTTTGACAGTTAAAAATAAACAAATTAAAAGTAATGGATACCTTAGAAAACTGCCTAACATCTGTTTGTTTGAGGTTGATTTATTAGCCCTTTCACAACTCATAACTGTGTTCATTTTCCCCAGCATCCCCTCAGCAGCCCACAGCTTGACTGCTCAAGCTCACACACACTAAGCCCTGCACACTAGTGATGTTATTCCCCACTGCCTCAGAGATGAGTGGGTGTGCAGTCAGGCCCATGAGGAGAGAAGACCAGAGGATTATCTCATCTTGGCTACATCACAGGGTAAGGGATGAGGTCTTCCAGCTCCTTCTCATTTCATCTGCCCTATGGGGCAGTGGGTTGCTCACAACATTGATCCTGTCTGACTTGGTGACACCTCTTTTTTTGCTAGAGGCAGTGTCACCAGCTTTAGCTGGTCACTTTTTTTCTCAGCTATGGTATTAAAAGATCCTGAAACCAGGTAGGGTGCTGGTGACAGTCTTTTACCCATGGCAGCTTTGCAGCAATGGTGATGGATAAACTATGGCTTCTGGGTGCCTTCAAGTTTTCATCTGAGAGGCATTGCTGCAAGTGAGCACACATGCTCACTCGTGCTGAGAGCAGGTTCTGGTGCATTGATCCAAAGACAACGAGTGCGGGCATGTACCAGGAGTCAGAGAAGAATTATTCAGTGCACATCACCCAGACTGCATTTTAAAATTAAAATTGCAGCCCTTCTAATTAGGCTGATAGGACTCAAAATGTCAGTAGTTACCCAGGAGACTTTTTGAGACTGAAGACAAACAGAAAATAGATTTAAGAAGTGCCTTTTCAGTCCCTTCATCTGAATTAGATGAGTGACTGGGAAAGGGGGAAAGGTTTTAAGACAAAGTGTCAGTGATACCACTATTGTGTAGGTCAGTGCAACTACACACTAATACCCTTAAATCCATATACACTTAATCAAAAACATATATTCCAGGTCCAGGCACTTTTTTTTTTTTTTTTTTTTTTAATTATTATTATTATTATTTTTATCTACAAGAGGTTGCAAGGTATCATTTGACTGGAAATCACAAAAGTGTCTGCAGGTAGCCAAAAAAGATAGGTGCCAAAAAGTCACCTGTTAAGGAACCAGACTTGCTTCAGTTTCCACACACCTGTGACTGAAATAATTCTGACCCGCATCTCACAGGACTGGAAAGTTCTCTCAAGGTATAAGCATTAAACAAACTAACAAAAAATCTTTTTAGGTTTCATTGCAGAGAAAGCACTTATGCAGCTGTCAAAATTTCCACTTCTAAATGTCCACATTTAACAAAACTCTGTTTCAGGTCTCAACAGCTGGGAGTTGGTGGAAAAGAGAAAGATACGTACAAAATAAATCTGACCATGCTGAAAGAAACCCCATTGTGCTCCCAATCTCCCCAAACAATAGTTAAACAGTTTTAGTAAGATTATGGAAAAAATATGTTCCCAGGATTGTAATTATTCTTACTCATCATATAAACACATTTTGGAATTGCTTATATTTGGCATGGATTATAATGAAATCCTGACTACTTAATTCGAAGCTGCATTTTTTTTTTTTTTTTTTTTTTTTGCTTCATCTCAAATTGCAGCCTGTAAACAGCCACAAGGCTCACACTTCCATGCTGAGTAAAATGCTGCCATCTTTTGGTTGTACTCAACAGAAACAAATACAGAAGACCTACAAAATGTTTTCTTCACAAAGATAAGCAGCAGTCACTAACTCTGTGGTAGTTTCTCCTAAGATCTGTAGTCATAGGCTCTAACCCTGTTATCCTTCTCCTCAGTAATGGACTGTCACTCCATAGATACTGCACAAACGCTGCCCAAATAGAGACCCTAACCCTAACCCTATGCCCAAAGGAAACAACATAACAAACAAACAAAACCCACAAACAAATAATAACAACAAGAGATAAAAAGGGACAGATAGACAGATGAGGAAGCACAGTGACCCTGTGAAGCAAGCATAATGATGAAATCACAGGCAGTGATTTCAGTACACCTGTAGAGTTTAGGAAAGGACAGACATCCTTAGGAAAGACATCAAAGGGGTTTGCTCAGTTCTAAAAATAAGCCATACACATCTGGCTTTCTCATGTTTTTTTATTTTAAAAAAATAATAGATGCACAATAAACAAGTGGTGGAAGAAGCACATATCATTGTGATAGGGACTATTCTGAGGAAAGCATATCTTGAAATTCTCAGCCAGTGTTAGAAAATATTTTTTCCAGATCATTACTGCTTTTCTTTACAAGTAAAGCAAGGCTAGCACAGACATGGGCCTTCCCCTGGAAATAGATTTTCCTGAACAGAGATTATTTTCCCCTCCTGACGACATCAGGAATACCAAGCAAGGTGACCTCTAAAGAGAGCTCTCTGCTCAGGAAATTCCTGGGGGCTGCTTCCATGGGTGTAGTCACTCATGTGCACCTGTGCTTGTAGAGTAAGTGATTTGTGGTTTAACAGCTTTCTTGTTTCAGAAAATTACCTTCTGCTACTTTAGTTTAAGTGATGTGATAACACCTTTGAAAGGAGACTCCATCTAACAACAGAAAACCCTGTCATACATATATACATAAGCAGAAATACTTGTGTGTTTTTCCTCTCCATTCATTTTAGAATTCAACATTTTTGCCTTTTATATTAAGTATTGCACTGGGCCCTTTCCCTTTTTGCATGTACCCAAACAATACCTCTCACTAGCAGAGATTTACAGCATGTTAGAGCAAAAAAAATGTTGTGTTTGAAACACAGCAATCCATAAATCCACCTGGAGATCTAGCACCGCCCTTTAAATATTTGCCATCCTTTTACAGACTAATGAATAGAAAACAAAACAAAACAAACAAAACAACAACACAAAACACCTCTTCTCTTGCTAAAATGTGGTTGCTGACTGTATGCTCATTGGTAGTTAATGCCTGCGCAGCAAATAAATATTTCTCAGCTTTTCTTTTACATTGTAATACTGTCCAGGGACTCACTCTGTCAAACAAACAAACAACTAAAGCTTATGTTCTGCCAGGATATTACTTATTAGTTTGAGGATTATTCCTGCATACAAAACCAAAAACAAACAAACAAAAAAACAACCTGTATTTGAGGCTACTGTAGAATTCAGCTTGCTAATGACATTAGTTAGCTTGGGTTGTGTGTACTGGGCATTTGACAATTGATGCTGATTGGCCTCCTGTGAGCTTTCAAAGATGTTATATGATAGATTGATATTTCTGAGACAAACTCAAAACAACAGCCACCTAGAAAATATACTGATATTAAATAAACGAACTGGTGACAAAGGTACTATTCCACAGGTCTATATTTGTCTTATCTTTTTATCAAACTACTAATCTTAATTGTAAAGGCTAAAGCTTAACTTTCCCACCCATGAATCCATAAGTCATAATCAGACTGTGCTTGCTCAGCCTGTGGGAGCAGCTGTAACCAAGGAAGGACCTATTTCAGGGGGAATTAGCTACTCGTGTGTGCTTCCATGTTGCCGGTAGAAACCCAGCTGAGAGATGTTCTTCCTTTGATTCCCAGTGTCTGATCCCTTTCACACAACACCAGGGTAACAGCAAAGAGGAGATGGTCTGAGTTTGGGGATAATAATTCTAAATCAAAGCCCAAAGTGATCTCTTCTCTTTGACTCTCAAAAAACAAAGGCAACAAAATTTTAATGCTCTGCTGCACTGAATTTTCACTGGCGAGAATCACAGAAGCAGTGGTGGTTTGCACAGAGTTAATACCCCCTCCTTGCATAGTCCTCTGATGAGTCTTATTGGCATATAGCAATTAAGATAGATTAATTTCCATCACAAGTGAGACACAAAATAACAATATTAGCAAAGCTGACTTTCAGAAAGCACAAGTGCCTGAGTACCCATTTAAAGCTGGAAGTTAGGATCATAACTGGACCAGGAGAAGAATTTGTGCCTGAGACACATCCTGAAACATCAGAGAGATCCTGCTGCCCCATCTTCTGCCACATACAAGTTCATTGAAAGTGTGCCCTGGCCTCCTGCCAATTCACTGGGCAGGGAAGGGTGGAAATCCTGTGCATTTGTAATTTTCAGACATATCTCCCTAAAGCAAACTTCGGCATAATAAAACTAAATACCTTAGTGCACTTGCGCTACAGAATTAGAGCCTGCTCACGCCAGTCATCACCCCAATCTTCAGCCAGTGTTTACCACCTGGGTATTCATGCATCAGCCAACCAATTTTACTACAGATTTGCTGGCTGCTGTTAAAGTTAGGACATGCACATGGCAGTCATTTGACTGAGATGCCTGTTCTTGTTTTCCATAGGTGGTAATGCTAACTATAGAGCCTGACAAGCATTGGGCAAATCAGTTTTTGCAGCATTTGAATGCTGATCCTCTTATTCAATTACATTTTTGGCCAAGGTTGTCATAATGTCTTCATAGTGTTCTCTTGGGGATTTGTAATCACCAATGCCAAGAAAAAACAGCTGTCATCTTTCTAAAAAATCTACTTAATTTTGTAAGAATCCCAGCTCTTGTATGACATGGCTGCTCTTGTTGGCGGCATGTAGTACATCTGCTGTAAAATCTTTTTCTACGGTTAGGTCTAAAAGAGGAAATAGAAAGCAAATATGTATTTTACAAATGATTCCTAGTTAAAATGTGCTTCTGAATTGGTAACACTGTAATCCCTATAATACTCAAAACTTTATTATTCACAATTTTGTTTTCTGCGATGTAAGCTCAGGTCATAGCTTAGTTAAGTCTGAAAGGCAGATGTGAAATGTACAGGCAAATATTGATGGGCATTTTGTGTCAAAGGCTCATTTGATGGATACATACATTGTTCATGGAGAATGTTAGTGAAAGCTATGGTTAGTATTTGTAGGTATAAAATAAAATTGTGGGAGCCTATACGTTCCTAATTTTGGAGTCTAAGAAATGAGAGTTCTCTAAATTTCTGATAGGAAAAACAAAACAAACAAACAAACAAAAAACACAAAACAACAAAACCAAACCAAACCAAACCAAACCAACCAACCAACCAAACAAACAAAAAAAACAAACCACATACTTGGCATTGAATTTTACTTAAATTAAAATTGAGACATTTTCAGTTCCACTGATCATCATGTCTTCACAGACCGCCTACACAGACATTGTCTACTGGAGGTTCAAAGACTTGTAATTTAGAAGTGCAGGAAATGTTGCTTTTCCTGAATGGTGAAAAATCACAGAACTGGTATTTTTGTGGGACATCATATGACATATTTTTCTGATAGAAACATTTTGAGAATGAAACAATCTTCCTCCTTCATGTTCAAAGAAAACTTTCAGTAGATTTACTTTTAATTAAACGTAATTGAAAGCTTAGCCTGAAAATCAAATCCACATTTTATTCCCACTCCATCATGACAGACTTTGAAAATGTGAAATTTTACCTGAAGAAATGTTACACAGAAGCACAGAACAAGTGAAAATTAGGTAGAGACACAAGGCAAAACAGTGGAGTTAAAGCAATAGAGAGACATATGAGAGAAGCATTATCCATCTTACAGCTATATTTTTGACAAACATGGAATGTTTCCAACTAGGACACAACATATTTTCTAATAAAGAAGCATTCTGCTAGAGGGATTTGTGAGCAAAGAAGAAAAAGTGTCTCCTTTTTCAATAGTGATTGGCTGGAGTGCTAAGTACATGGGTTGGAAGTAATCAGAACAATGACAACAGTGGAGTTGAAAGTACTTTTTAAAAATTAAAATTAAAAATAATATAAATAAATAATATTAAATATGAAAAATATAGCATGTAAGAAAAAAGTTGTATCTCCACTCCAATTTCATTCCTGATCATGAAAATGACCCTTTATATCACTGAAAACTCAAGTAATGATAACAGCCAGTAAATTCTTAGGGACAGATCCCCAACCCCTTGTGCCCTTGTTCCCACCTATTATATAAGTACTACCCAGTGATGGTGTTGACATGCACCAGCCTATCAGCTGATCACTCTCTGCCTGGTTGTCCAGTTCAGGGACATAGATGGGTTAATTTGGGACAAGCAACTGATTTACAAGCTCAGTTTTCCTCTAAAACCAAGGTATAGGAGAAAGCAGAAGACCGGTTTCAGACACCGGTGAAAGACAGCTTTCAAAATTAATCTTTGATTCAAAAGAAGAGTTAAATGGTTGTTAAGAAAACTTAAGTGCACCAATTTGGCAAGAACACTATTAGATATATCAAATAATTCCCTAACTTTCTCCTGTGGCAGATCTGACATTTCTGTGCATTGGTAACCTGGATTGATAAATTACCCAGTACTTTCAATTAATATCCAGTTAAAAAAAAAAGGGGGGGTGTTAGCGGGGGGGAGGAGGGGGGGGAGGGAGGGGGCAAAAAAAAGCATACTACTTGATCCATCTACCAAATCCAAATTACAAAGAAGCTCTGAGTGGCATCCAGTTGTCACAGCCACTGATGGGTGGCAAGTTTTGGCAAAGTAAGAGAAAAAATAGCTTTTACCCTTTATTGTCTCAAGGGTAGGACTCAGAATAAGAATCAGGAAACTCACTAGTTTGTTCCCTTCTCATTGCCCAAGAGAAAAAATTCCTTAAAAAACATCAGGTCAGAAAATTATGCAAGGATTAAGAGCTCTGAGTCTGTGCCTTACCCTCTTGCATACCACAATTTTGATAAGGTGAATGCCTGGAAAAATCTTGCAACAGATCCTTTCTGAAGCAATGTCAAGGCACATGCAGGACAAGGAGGTGATCCAAGATGGCCAGAGGAGTCCAAGGAGGTGATCCAAGATGGCTTCACCAAGGGCAAAGCATGCTTGACCAGTCTGGTGACCTTCTATGATTGAGTGACTGCATCAGTTGACAAAGGAAGGCCAAACAATATCATCTACCTGTACTTCTGTAGGGCCTTGGAAACAGTCCAATGTGACATCCTGATCTTCAAAATGGGGAGATATGCATTTTGAAGGGTGGATGATTCAGTGAATAAGGAATTGGCTTGAAGGCCAGACAGAGAGACTTGTGGTCAATGGCTCCATGTCCAGGTGGAGGCCAGTGATGAGTAGTGTATCTCAGGGGTCCGTCCTGGGATTAGTACTGTTTAATATCTTTATCAATGATATAGACAAACAAATTGAGTGTACCTTCAGCAGGTTTGTAGATGACACCAAGCTGAGTGATGATGTCAATACAACAGAAGGAAGGGATGTCATTCAAAGGGCCCTGGGAAAGCTGTGAAAAGTGGGCCCATATGAACCTAATGAGGTTGAACAAATCCAAGCTGAAGGTGCTACACCTGGGTCAGAGCAATCCACAACACAAGGACAGGCTGGAAGATGAACTCATTGAGAGCAGTCCTGCAGAGAAGGACTTGGGGGGTTCTGGTGGATTAAATGCTTGACACAAGCCAGCAGTGTGGCCAACTGCATCCTGGGCTGCATCAACAAAGGAGTGGCCAGCAGGTGAAGGGAGGTGGTTGTCACCTTCTACTCTGCACTTGTGAGGCTCCACCTGGAGTGCTGCCTCCAGGTCTGGGGTCCTGAGCACAAGAAGGATATGGATCTGTTAGAGTCCAGAGGAGGGCCATGAATATGATGAAGGGGCTGGAGAACCTCTCCTATGAAGAAAGGCTGAGAGGGCTGGAGTTGTTCAGCCTGAAGAAGAGAAGGCTCTGGGTAGATGTCATTGCAGCTTTTCATTTCC
Organism: Oxyura jamaicensis; assembly: GCF_011077185.1. NCBI lineage: Eukaryota > Metazoa > Chordata > Aves > Anseriformes > Anatidae > Oxyura > Oxyura jamaicensis. The sequence continues at coordinate 140,084,469 of NC_048893.1, forward strand.
TAAAGGGAGCTTGTAAAAAAGATGGAGAGCAACTTTTTGCTCAGGCACACAAAGAAAGGACAAGAGGAATGGTTCTAAAGTAATAGAGGGACATTTAGATTAGATATTAGGAAGAAAATCTTCCCTTAGAGGATGGTGTGGCAGTGGCACAGGTTGCCCAGAAAAGCTGTGGATGCCCCATCCCTGGAGGTTCAAGGACAAGTTGGATGGGGCTTTGGGCAAACTGATCTAATGGGCAGCATCCCTGCCTATTGTGGGGGAGTTGGAATTAAATGTTCTTAAATGTCACTTCCAAGCCAAGAATTTATATGCTTCTACAATTCTATGAGGTATTCTTTATTCCCTGTTCTGTGCAGACTTCTATATGACATGTAATACTATATGTACAACTGTACCTTATAATAAGATATGCAGTTTTACTAAGTATCCACACTTTGCATCTATCCTTCCTGGCAGTATGCGATAGAAAAGGGAACATGGTAAGGGACAGTGTGTAGTTCATATTTTTGTTAATAAATATGTATCACCTATCAGCTGGGACAGTTGCGTTATATACCTTGTCTGTACTGAACCTAATGAAATGAATTTTGGATGAGGCCCTGGGCAACCTGATCTAGTGGGTGGACACCCTGCCCATGTCGGGGGGGGGGGGGGGGGGGCACCGGGGGGGGGGCTGGAAGGGGTTGGAACTAGATGATCTTTATGGTCTTTTAAACACAAGCCACTCTATGATTCTGTGAAAACCCATGGAGGTGCAAGAGAGACAGATATAAAACTCTGATATATGATAAATGCTAAGAACTTTTGGGTAGTAGTATGAATCACTGAAGAAGCAGTAGAGTCTGTTAGGGAGGCTGTTTAGGGACAGCATTAATTACTGGGTACACAGTGAAGAGATAGGCTTGAAGAAACTAAATATGGAACAGTGAGCATCACAAATATTTCCTCTCGCTGTTGCCTGTATGCACACACAGGCACACAACTACCCCCAGAAGGGCAACAGGAGCTGAGGCCTTTGTTTAAGAAGTGATAGTTCTGATAGAGCGTAGAAGGAGAAAGAAATGCCTGTAATCCATTCTTCTATGGAGTTAACTGGCAATGCAACAGGATGGGGAATGTCTCCAAGGGATTTTCTTTGGGGAAAGACTCTGCCAACCAAATGCATATATGTAATGGTATTTGACCTATCTTCTGTAATCCTTTGACCTTTTTTCTCCATCCGTCTTCCCAGGATCTACTCGTTACTCCTTGGCTACACAAGGAAAAGACAGAGACAGTTACCACAAATATTTTGGAGGACGAAACTAGTGCCGTATGCCTAGGACTGGCCGTGCAGCTTTTCCAATCCCTGGTTTGGCTCTGGTCAGCCCTGATCATTCTGAACAGTGAATGAGAGAAGCACACTTCACCCAGGGGGAACAAGAAAATGAGCTAACTCCAATCTTGCATAAGAGCAAGGAAAGTTGGATAAAGCCCAAATAACAATGTGAGCTTCCTCCATAGATCCCACTCTGCCTTTTTTAAACAAAGAGTTCCTTCTTCTGCCTTGGTTTCCCCTTTACTGGGACAAGAGAGGATGTTCCTTGTACACCCTCCAGCACAACAGTGAAATGAGGCACAGATGTTTGTGTTCCCTGAAGTCTCATGTCTTCTGAAGGTGCTGCTAACTTTTTGTCTGCATTTCTGAAAGCATTCCTGTTGCTATTCCCTGCTGATGGCAGAAGATGCTGGATGTAAGTTGTAACTATTGAATAGAAAAGACTTACAATCCTCTTCCAAAATTTCAAAATAACCTGAAGCTAGTATTTATTAAAGTACCAAGCTAGAGAACAAGTGGTTTAAATTTAATGTAACCTTCAGAAGGAAAGCTACTGGAAAGAGAACAATTCTCATACCAATAAATCTGCATCTCAGATGTGCTGTGTGGTGCCCCTGAAGTTGGACAATCCTTGCCACCCTAACTGGGCTGTCAATGAAACCATCTAGGGAAAGTGGAGGGGATATTAGCATGACTAGCTTGTGAACACTAAGCACTGTGGAGTCAGGGAGCATCTGGAATCTGCAGTCTGGATCCACACCCTCGGAAAAGCATCTTTGTCTCACAAATGAGATGTGTCTTCAGAATCTGCAGCTGAATTAAATATCAGCTGATTGCTATTTAGAAATTTAAATGAAGTAAAAAAGTGAGAAAGAACCTCATGTAGGCATGTCAGAGCTACACAGATGCCTAAGCAAATCCATCCCCCCCAGCCAGCTAAAACAACTGGCACACTAAATGGTCATGCTGCTGTTATGATAGTCAAAGGACATGTAAGACAAGGTTACTAGAGAGAGGTCGTATTTTCATCAGACTAGATAATATTCTTGGAAATACTAGAGAATACTTATGCACACAAGCTCTTGCCTCAAATACAGATAAAATCTGTTAATAGACTACAATACTGTTTACAAGAAATCCTTAAATTTTTCTGTATTACCAGTTTTGATGGAGTCTCAAAGACCTTAAGTTGACTGCCCATAGGTATCCAGTGTCGTAGGAGATTAATGGGGTATTTGAAGCATTTGCCACAAGACCGTCTCCTGGAGACACACGCTCCTATAGACTGGCCGAAAAGTGTCGGACAGGATACTCAAAGATGTCTCAAAACACATTAAATACCTTTGTGTAGGTAACTAAACCTATTTTTTTTCTAGCTAAAGAGAACTGGGCTTGACTCCCAGATTCTGTGTTGGCTTACAAGACAATGTTTCTCCACACTTACCAGAAGGCCTTTCAAAATATTCTGCCAGTGGTTTTATTATGATGTAATATATTCTTATCTCTTGTTCCAAAACTGGAATGACTATATTTTTGTATCTAGCCTTAAATTTTAGTAGTTGTTTTCAGAGTCTCATCATCATCGTATGCTTTGTGCAGAATAAGGAGATTATGAGCAATTTCAATCTTGGACTCACATCAGCTGTTCTCTCTCCAAACTCACAAACTATGAAATCTGTGCCATCCAAAACATCTAAATATGGAATTAAGGCCAATGAATTTGTCACTTGCTGCCATTTTTTATAAATAATCAACTAGTTGGGGATTTCAAGCTACAGAATATGGTGGTAATCAGAGGATCCTTTGGTTTCACTTCCAGTATTCACTAGTAAATACCTTTACAGTAAGGATTTTAAGAACTATAAATGTTTGCAGCTGTGGACAAGCAGAAGGGAAGAGTTTCCCTTCATTGTCCTTACATTTTCTCCTTATTTTATCACTGTCTTTCAAAACAAATTTATCCTACTGATCTCAGAAAAAAAAAAATACTTGAAGCCATGCTTTCATGGTAATGTGCCACCATTTTTTACTGTTGCTGTCTCAGAATATGCAGAGTATATAAACTCAATACACACCAGTGTCACTGCCCTATCATTATGAGTTAACCCAATGAAATTATGATGACTGAAGAAAACTTGAAGTATTTTTTTTAGTGAAACCAGAGAAAAGGTCAATATTTTTTTCCTTTAGAGACCAGCAGAAGAGATGTTATCCCTAGTACTAAGCTGATTTTGAAGAAGGGTAAACTGAAGAACAAAACACAGAGAGCAAAACAATCTGGACTAACTGGGTCTTTGTCAAAGAGAATTGGTAAAGTCACAATGATTGTGATTGAAGGCAGTAATAACAGTTCCCATAGGAATATAAAAATGTAACTTAAACATCTTTTATTTTCTTGAAAATTTAAGGACAGCTGCTGAAAGCAGGATATGACTATTGTATGGACACTCTTAACTTTGTACAAGAATCCTCATCCCCGGTCTGTCTACCCAGCTTACATGTTGGTGTGCAGCCAATTCTCCACCTTGCTGTGCATCTCCAGCTGCTGAAGCAAGGAGACTGAGGTGGCGAAGGACAGTGCAGGTGTACCTGTTTAACAGTCATGTTGGGGGGATCATGACAGCAGGTGTTCCCAGAATAGCTTCCACTTGATTCATTTACTGTCTCTTCTTCTGGCTTTCCCTAGCAACTTTTACTTTTTGTTAAATGAAACAAGGGATAATATCAAACATCCCAGTTTAATTTCTGGAGCACCACCAGAACCTCAGAATGTCAACCTCAAATGGTTGCCATCCAGAGCACGGCAGCCCACCTGTTCTTCAATGGCACACACTGGCAATTAGTAATGTTGCCAAGCTGCCCTGAATCAAATTCACTTAAACTAAAGGAGATTCAGAAAAATTAATCAGGTATGTAAACTGCCCAAAGATTTGCTTGTGCTGACAATTTTCTGTTTTCTTCTGGTACAACACATTTTTTGAAAACTTCAAAGTTGGCAACAGGAAACTGAACTCCAAACCCAGCTATCTTTTTAACCAAGCTATCTTTAGTAAGCAGTTACATCCAAAGCTATATCAGGTAATGAAGTACAAATCAACACCTATAGAAGCAGAGTTTCATGCTGATGAAAAATCACAGAAAGTATGTGAATTTGGAAACCGTGTTTGTTTTTGCAACTAGATGCCATAATGGAGAATTTCAAAGGTACACCTTTTACAAGTGACATTGAAAAAATGACCCTTTTTATTCCTTATTTTCAGTTAGGCATCTCTAAAGGAGGTACTCTCCTGTTCTCTCTCTGAACATGATTTTAACAGGATATTTTGGTTGTTGCTGATGTGTTTTTTTACCCCCTCTTTTCTTTTTCTTCCTTTTTTATTTTCCTCTTTTTTCTCCCCACTCCACCCTCCAGAAGAAGCAGCTCTTAATTTACATTGATGGTCTAAACAGAAGAGTTATGACTTTGTGTATTTTTTTGAAAGTAATGGTATATTCCTGATTTATTTAATGAGAAAACTCTTGGTTTATTTCATGAAATAGTTTTACTTATGCTGGATATTAGAATAAAATATTTTTATTTGTACAACAAATGATACCTAGGGCTTCTCCAAGTAGTCTTCCACAGGGGAAAAGTTTCTATGAGGACACTCCAAAGCAGCAATTTTTCTGGGATCTTTAACGATAGGTGCATCAGTTTGTCTGTCTTTAATCCAGGTGAAAAAGCTGACAAATGTGATTACATAATAGGTTAAATCTAGCTGAGGTGGAATAGTATGACTATCATGATCACTTCACAGGCTTTAACTGAGCTCTGTAGATTTAAAAGACTCTTTTTAGTAGTTCAGCAAGAACCAGAGCTAAGAGATGTTCAGCAGAGCAAGGCGCTCTCCAGAATATTTTTCTTTAGTATTTTTACCCAATGATTCATTCCCCACAGGCATTTTTTTTTCCTTCTATAGAAAGAGCAAAGCAGTAGGAGTAGTAGTAGATAGTAGTAGTAACAGAAAGACACTGTATTATATAGTTTTCAAGCCATATGCTATTTCAGTGATAGATATATTTCTGAAAGCACAGATTTCAGCATGCACTAGTGCCTGTTTGAGTTGCAAATGCCAAGAATACAAAAGATACACGTGGAAAACATGGTCAAGGCAGGCGACTGACAAATTACACCCAAGACACATCTGTTACATTTTTGACAATATTAAAAAAAAAAAAAAAAAATCACATCGCTGATCAGATGCTGAACAGGTAGCTACAGCTGGTTACTTAAAATAATAATAATAATAATAAAATAAAGATTTTCATAGCTGTAAGAGTGCAAAGAGCATATAGCCCAACCTTCTTCTGCAGCAGCACCCTGCGAGCAGAGATGCCCCGGCAGAGCCCGGGGGGCGTGCGGCAGGGTGCAGCCCTGCAACAGGGAGGGGCAGCCGGGGGGGACGGGGACGGGGACGACGACACACACCAAAATGCAGGGTGCTGAGTGCCTCCCAGCTGCCCTCTTCGCCCCCCCATGGCCCGGGTGGGGGCGGCCCGGGCTGCAGCACCGCCCCGTGCCTGGTCCAGCCAGCAGGCAGGAGCGGGTCGCGCGGTGCCTCGGCTTTTTTTTTTTTTTTTTTTTTTTTTTAATTGTTATCACTCCTATTATTCTCGATGCATTTATTCTCCCCCGACACCCTGAAGTCGGGTGTCTTCGCAGCCTGCCCGGGTGGGGAGGAGGAGAAGGGAGAGGGAGGAGCAAGCCCCCCGCATCCATCCCGCGGAAAGTGAGCCGCGGTGCTGCTGCGGGGCATCACCTTCCTGCACATCTCTGCTCACATCGCTGCTCAGGACGCCTTTCCTGGAGACTTAACTGTTCTATTATTATTATTATTATCATTATTATTATTATTTTCTCCCATCAGTTGCTCTGGATGCTAGATACTGGTGAGTTTATCCTCTGCTTTTCTATGTCATCTCCCCCTGATATGTGTAAAAAGTTTGCAAAGGGCAAAAGAAATCATAACCCGAGGTCTGGGCAGTTGGGTGGTTTGGTTGAAGAGGATTTGGCTTTTGTTGGGGCAAGGCCTAAAAGTCTGGGGGCTGAGAAGGTACTCGTTGCTCTGCTGCAGGTCGAGGCTCTGAAGAGTAGACACTTCTCATCACCTCGGCACAGATCATTTACTGGTAGAACAGGGATTTCTGTGTGAGAAATTCTTCTTTGCACATTGGAGGAGTTGCTTTAACTTTTAAAGTGCTAACTAAAAGTAGCTTGTACTTCAGAAACCATGGTTCTCTCTCTCTCTTTTTTTTTTTTTTTTTTTTTAACACTTTTCCCACACCATTAGCATTTTCCCTTGAGTGACCAGTGTGATCTTCAAAGGTGATGGACCTCATAGCGTGTATGCTGTTGGTTTTGTTTTTGTATCCCTTTTGCATAACTATACTTTCCTAAAAGTATGTTTGTAAGTCTGTATGCAAGAGGTTCTGCTGCAGACAGCGAGTTTTGGAAGCTGGGAGTTATCTAAACTTCTGGACCATAGAGTCTCCTCTCTTTATTATTTCTGAAGACTTACATCTGGATGTGTTGCAGTGTGACTTAGGGTATGGAAAAAATAGTCCAGAACAGATGGGGGTTTTGTTCTCAGTGTTGTGAAGTCCCACATAGTTTTTCTTCTTTCAACTTTCTTTGAAAAATGTTGTTTCAGGTATTTTGTCTGGTTGTGGATGCTTGTCATTAAACATAATACGGTTTTGCCCCTGGAAGACAAGGTTTAGTGTTTAGAAACTCAAAAATATAACATTCTTTTTCTCTCTGCCCTTAATTAGATTAAACACTGCATATCCATAAGTTAGGCATCAGGTCATGTAATTTGTACCCACGCCATAAAATTTCAACTGGGATTGTCTTTGAAATATTATGAATATTTTTAAATTATAATTTTTGAGTCGCAAGATAAGTTCATAAATTAATGAAAATCTATTTTAAAATTGAATTTAATATTTACTCAATAGTAGGCTGAATAAGGATGTGTGAATATGTAAATATAATTTTTATTATTATTTTTATTTTTTATCTCCCCTATATAAGAGAATAATGTATGTATAATGTAAGAGAGTAAAGTAAGTTTTTTTTAAAAAACAAAATGATTTTGAAGTTTGATTTTATTTTATGAAATTGTGTCTGCTGTTAATATTTAAAGTGAACTAAGCATGATTTTTGGCATATTGCCTTTACAAGGGAAGATGATAATCTTCCAATTAAAAATAAAGAATGAGTTCATTTGGAAAAAAATAATAATCTTGAACCCTTAAACCTGATATGTTTTCTACATTCATAATTTAGTTATTTTGGGTCAAAATGAGAAAAGAAAAACAGCTTCACTGTTGCAAGATACTGCTTAGACTAATGTGTGTTGGCAAGTGCAAAAAGAAGACTTGCATTCTCAGTATCAGTGCCTGTATTTTCAGGAGCTGGTATAACATCTTTTGAAACCTTTTTTTCCCCAACAGACTGCTTCAGAGAAAAGTGCAAGCAGTGCTGGATGTCTGTTTTGTTGTATGCGTAGATTACAAATGTCAAAATCAGTTACCAGATGAAGCTTTTAACAACTGGTGACATTAAATGAACTTTTGGCCTGTTTCACCTGGCCATATGTTCTGTATCATTTTGGGTATATTTTCCATTCCATATAAACTTAAACTAATTCAGGGGAACAACTGTATATTCATTTATGTGTTTCAAATACAATTGCAAGATGTTTTTTTATAATTATTATTGTTTTTGTTTTTGTTTGTTTGTTTGCTTGTTTTTCTGTTTTGAGAAGTAGAATTGGCGGAATTAGATAGCATTCAGTCCTGCATGCTCCTCAGACTATGAGAAACTGGGAGTGTTCAGGAGGTGGAGCTTGGACACTGTGGGGTACAGTGGGTCACAAGTAAAGTGGGATAATAAAAAGTAGACTCTACCAAAGCAAAGTATGTGTCTGGAGGAAAAAGAAAACAAGTGAAACTTCAAGCGCACATCTTCAGGTGTTGTTCAGGAATAACATGTATTATTCAGTTAGATGCTAACACTAAGTAAGAATTGGATCAATTCTTACTTAGATCAAGGTAAATGGATGGGAGTTTCAATCTTTATTGAAATATGAAGTTCCACCCAGATCCAACCCCCTGCCACAAGCAGGGAGACCTTCTACCAGACCAGGTTGCCCAAAGTCCCAACCAGCCTGGCCTTGAACACCTCCAGGGATGGGGCATCCACAGCTTCTCTTGGAAACCTGTGCCCCACCATCCTCTAAGTGAAGAATTTCTTCCTAACATCTAATTTAAATCTCCCCTCTTTTAGTTTTAAGCCATTACCCCTTGTCCTATTACTACAGTCCTGCATAATCACTACACTCCTTGATGAAAGAGGAGGAACCTGGGTTTTGCCTGCACATGTGGTATGGGACTGTTGAATTATAGTCAGCTGAGTGTCACTCAGTGAGCAAATGTCCTTTTATGATTTCTGTAAATATGATTTTTTTTATATTCATTTAAAAATGCATATGTATGTGCATATTTAGTAACTATGAAAAAAATATTTTTCATTACTTACATTTTGATGTTAATAAAAGATGCATATATAAAGTTACATTTTCTAAATAGATTTTAACCTTTGGCTTTGTCTAACTCCATTGCTGTGGTGCTTTAATGATAATATTATCCCATGACAGTCCAAACCCTTGGCCTGTGATTATTCTGGTGAACTTAATTCCGACATAGAAGCATTTATGATGGTATGCTGTAATCTTTGCTACAGATTATCTAGGTGTAACCCATTCAGTTTGGGGAGGGGGAAGGGGGAGGAGCTGCATCTGTGCAAATTAATCTGTGTGTAAATCAGACTTAAGTCTCTCCACATTTTATAGCCAGATTCTGCAATATCGTTTGGGGGGAGCAGATAAGACTGAACTAGTTGCATCCTCAATAAACAGTCATGTGCAAACAGATTTGACAAAACTGTCTTGGAAGTAATGGGAAAATAATAGATTAATTTTGTATAAGATAGAGGATAAGCAGAATTATGAAAAAAAAAAAAAAAAGCAACCTCCAACTAATAAGTTTTTCAGTTCGTTTCTCTATACATTCTTATTTTTCTGTGACTTTTTCCTTCTGAAGCTCTCCTTCCACACAGTGCCACAAAGCTTTGTTCCTATGCACACACACACCTTCAGCTGTCTCTCTTTTCAGTTGTGCCATTAGTCTGAGAAGCACTCAACATCATTGTTTTAATGAGTTGTTCTTTAATTTGTGTTTTGTTCCACTAAACTTTAACTCTGTTCCTTTAAACACAATTGTGAGTAAAGGTAAAATATATTCTCAGTTAGTCCCAATTAGTTTCCCTCTATAGCCTGCAACTAGAATTGTGACAGATATCTTTTTAATTTTCCTTCCTTTTTTTTTTTTTTTTTTTCAAAATTGTAGAAAGAGGATTACAAATGTTCTCCCTCTTCAATTTGCTACTTGAGACCCTCACCAATTTAAATTTACCATGTGCCTTCTAAATGGAGGAGGAGGGGGTAAGCAGAAAACATCAGCTTTTCAGTATCTAAATGACCAAACAGTGGAAGGTCTGCAAAGTGTATGTAATCTTTTCATCATTTATTTATCACAAGACAAAGTTAAGACAGACTGCATATATTATAATTCAAAATCACTGTAATAATGAGACATGTTATCATAGTGACTTTGTGAAAGCAGGGAAATAGTAATAAGAAATACTTGCTGTAAACATTTACCATGCCAAACAGCTTTGATAGAAGAAAAAAACAAACAAACAAACAACAACAAAAACAAAAAAAAACGAACAAAAAAACCCACCCTCTACATCTTCAGTACACTCTGAACTCTCATCTTTCCAATTGGTTAACACATCTTTTTTTCTACTAATCAATTTGCAAAAAGCAGTAGTTAGGCATAGTGAAACAGATGCTGCATCTTGAACTCTGTGTAGTTGTTCTACAACTACTTGACTCCTGAAAGAAATGTTGTCATATTTTTAAATTCAGCGTGCTATGGGTATTTTTTTATTATTTGTGTGTGTGTGTGTGTGTGATGAGGAGTGGAAATTCTTACATATATCTATCTTTTTTTTTTTTTTTTTTTATATATATATAGAAACACTGGTGTAGATTTAGCCAGCCTTCTGCATGGTTGCAGGCAAAACAGTTCCACGTCCACATTAAGCATGCTGCTGTTGCTTCACAAAATACACACACACATTGCATTCACTGTGTGGATCTATACAAATTCATGTCTGTGGTAGGAGAGATATGTGAAGCTCTGGATGTTTGTCTACTTTATAAATAATGAAGGTGAACACCTGTCCACTGGTAAATGTAGGAGGAGTGAAATTGATATCACAGCTTTGCCAACCTTTGTAAGCACATGGGAGCTTCAGGGACTGAGCTTGAAATTATTCTTTCTGGGTAAAGAAATAAATTCTCCTCCTAAAATTTTGGTTGCAATTAAACTCTAGCCAAGACTAAAGCTTGGTGGATTGCCTTGATGTAGAAGATGATACAGCTTTTCCTCTGGGAAGCTGATGTGAAAGATCTATCTTACATGCATTTTCGCTTCTGAGGAACTTTACTAGAAAGGTGAAAATAGCCTTTTCCATTCTAAACTGAGAGCTAAGAAAAAACTTTTGAATAGCAAAGGAAATTTCCACAAACTGATTTTGTTGTTGTTGAAAATCAGAGAAAAGACAGAAATATTTGCTACAGTTCAAAGAGGAGAAACTGTACATAAATAATGTATTAAGTTTGGTCTTCATATGGAAAGGGTGGTTTTGTCTTTACCATTCGTTTTCTTCTCTTTTCTTTTTCAGAAAGATGAGTTAGCAGAAGGAAAAACACTAGCTACTCATCGGTAGGAGGGCTGCCCATTTGCTCTGAAAGAGACCATATGGAAGCACCTTTTTAACATAGCTTCCAGTCTGACCCTCCAAAAAGATCATCTAACATGATTCTGGGTTTAAACAGAAGATGAATTTGAGGTGATTGCTTGTTTTTTTTTTTTTTTTTTTTTTTTTTCTTTTTTTTTTCTTTTTTTTTTCTTTTTTTTTTTCTGCCCTGAAGTCCCAAGCAGAACTGACCACTGAAAGGAAGAGTAGGAAAATATTCCTGTACTACAATACAATATTTCATGCCTGAGTAAACATCCAAGAGATATCTCAACTGAGTAAAGCTTGCAAGAAATGATTTGACCTGTAATGGATGAACACTTCTGTGAAACTGCCAGAGGACTTCATTACGGGGCACTTGGTGTCTCTGCTCTCTCCTACCTGTGGCAAAGTCCGAAATGAACCACACTTGGACATACAACTTAAGCTTTGGTGCTCCTACAGAACTTGAAGAGCCAAGGGCTGGACTCTCACGAAATGGGCACACAATAGTGGCTGTTTTTCTTGGATTTATCTTGTTTTTTGGTTTCTTGAATAACTTGATTGTCCTCATCCTCTTCTGCAAGTTTAAAACCCTCCGTAACCCAGTCAACATGCTCCTCCTGAATATCAGTATCAGTGACATGTTAGTGTGCATCTCAGGCACTACCCTCAGTTTTGCATCTAACATCCATGGCAAATGGATTGGAGGCGAGCATGGTTGCAGGTGGTATGGATTTGTCAATTCCTGCTTTGGTAAGAATTCAATGATAATTCTCTTATCCTATTATTTTCAACACAGGTGCATGAAGCCACTCAATGAGTTAGCTGACTCATGGTGTATGGTAAATAGAAGGATGCTTTGGTTCCCTTGTTATGGTAAAACACGTGAAATTCATGGCTTAAAACATTTGAACTTCAGGCTTTATGAAACATAGAAAAGAGATGATAAATATTCCTTAACATATCCTATTTTTGAAATAACTTATTTTTAAGAGCTGAAAATGGCATCTAGAAAGAGGCAGCACACTAAAAGGAGTTTGACTAAGTGAATAAACATACATGGTACTTCCCTCTTTCTCAGGAAAATCTGTGGCAACAGTAAACAGTCCTTTCAGTGCTGCTTCTATCACAAACAAAGCCTCATGAAAATACTCCATTTGCCATTTGTAATTATCTATTGATCTATAACACAAATTCCCTTTTGTCCCAGATAATGACAGTTTTCGTCATTAGATGCTTTCTGTTCTTCCCCAAAGCAAAATCTTTATTTTAAAATTACATGATGCAAATCCAATAACAAATTAACTTACAGGAATAGATGTCAGATATACTCAAAGCGTTCATCAAAGCCAAAGTTAAACAGTCTCTCTGCATTCATCTTCTGTCCAGATAAAACTTTTCCTGCAACAAGTTCTTGTAGTGTTAGATTTAAATTTTTAACTTAAAATAATCATGTTAATTATTTAAAAAATAAAGAAAAGATAAAACAGAAGGAAAAAGCACAGTCAGAGGGCAGATTTTGTCCCTTCAAGTTGATCCATCACATTACCAAGCAGTGAGTCTTTGTGCATTTATTCCTATATTCAAAAAAGATCTGCCAAGGCAAGACATAAACTGTCCTGTGGGTATAACAGCTAGACATGATCCTATGCTCATCCAGACTGGAGGACCCAGCTCTGTGTTCTTGCTTTGGTGGCCTCCAGGCCACCAGGACAGGCCTGAGCACATCCTATTTTTTTCTCCCCCTCTGAGGTTGAGGTGCATCTCATACCAGTGCTTTGTCCTGAGCAGCACTCCCACAGCCCTTGAAGTAGAGTCAAGCCATGAATTTAAATACATGTTTTCTGCCTGACTTACAAACTCTTGCTGTTTCCAACAGTGTGCTTTCCTCTGGTGCCCTTCCCTTCCTCAAACTTGTGTTGCGCTAATGACAGCTATTTCAGCCTGGCAGTTTCCTCTGGGAAGCTGCTGCTTTGTCCAAAGTGACCTCTCAGGAGTTAGCAGTGTTGTATGATATAAAAGCATAGACTTCAGTAATCCAAAAATAGACCACATTATCAGCAACACTTTTTTTTTTTTTTTTTTTTTTTTTGGGGGGGGGGGGGTTTTTATTTTTTATTATTTATTTATATTTTTTATAATATATAATTTATATAATTTATAATTTTTATTATTTATTTATAAATCTGTGCAGATCAGAAAAACATCTTCTTCTGTGTTTCCTCTCTGTTTTTGTGAGTCATTAATATGATGAGGTAGTCTACTGGTCCATGTTGTCTGAAGCTTTAGCATACAGCTTTCTCACAGTAACTCTGAAGAAATATATTCAAATAAGATGCACAGGGGTTTTGAATACATTCACCAGGCCTCTGCTACTGCTTCTTCATAACTGTAACTTCATAACAGAGATGAATTATTCAGTCACTAGTCTTCTCAGGGAGAAAAAAGGGTAGGACTGGATTTTCTCCATCCTTTGATTTACCTTTGTTTTTTATTATTAAGGAGTGGGATGCAAAGATTATATTTTAAGACAGGATAAAAAAAGTATGTGTTTACAGGAGCAGGAAAAAGCTGTATTTAAGGGATGAGGAAAAAAATTATGTTGAAGATGCCTTTCGAGCTTGTTGGCTTCTGTCAGAATACCTGTGTGCTGCTTCCCCAGTTACTGTGGAATTAAAGCAGCAAATGGGTCAGCTTCTCATGGGGTAACTTGCTTGTGGAATGGTTCTTCATATATACTGTATAAATTAGATGGATGGCAGGACAGCAGGCTTCCATTCTACAGTGACACTTGTGCCCATGCAAGAGGTTGCAGTAAAGTTCCTAAAATTGGTTAGATCATCAAAGAACAAGCAAGCAGACAAAAACACAAAGCCCAGAATGCTAAAGTTGACTTGAGCTTCCCTAACTGGCTCTACTATCAGCAGGTTGTCCTGAGAGGCTGGGACAGCTTGACCGCTGGCAAGTATTGAACTGTGCACATGGAAACTTTTCCTAAGAGTGTTAAAAAACATTATTTTGCAATTCCATTTGCAAAGTCTTGCAACACTCACAATACTTGTTATTATTATTCTTTTATTTTTACTACTGTGTATAAAGGGTATACTGAAGAAGTTTGCCTTCAAAATTATAACTAAAAATGTTCACTGGAAAATTACATGAGTAAACATGAGTAAAAGCATAAAATAGTAGCAGGTGGCTTAACATTTAGATGTCTCCATCTGCAGATAAATACCATTGCTCATCTGCTTTCTTGAAATGGTATAATCTAAAATGTGTTAAAGAAAAACATAGGTATAGGGTAAGCTGACAGCATTTCAGTTCTTCACAGCACTTGAAAACAATTCCCAGGTGTGTGATTTTTCTTGTATTCCATGTGTGCTTTGAGCATCATAGGCTGAACAGGGACTTGTTGAATGGAATGGTTAATTTTTTTTACAGACTTTGAGATATTATTGATAAGAGGGTGGGGTGGGGGCAACAACATCTCATTCATTGTAGAATTCTTTTCTTTGTCTTCCATGGACTTTAGAAAGACTGTATACAATTTACAAAAGTGATTCAGGAACTCTAGAGGAGGAAAAGTAAATTCTATATGGTAAAGTGGTGGTTTAAGACCCCACTGATTGATACCTTGTAGTTACCAAAGATTAGAAAGTTATTTGTCAGCAAGAGGGTTTTTTGACACTTCTGTCGACCAGCTTAGATCACAGCCTTCCTCCTGACTGCTATGGATGCCTTGTGAGTGGCAAAGTAGGTTAGATTTATAAACATAATTGCAAGAACTAAAAGGACTACAAAATAATATCTACTATATAAAAAGCTGCAATATGAAAGGAACATGTATGAACAAATAAATGGCAAAACCATATAGACTGGGAGGAGAGGGTTTATTTGTGTGGTTTACACTTTTTTTCAATCCCTTAGCTATTCTTCTAAAAACTTATATGCTTTCTATTCACTGAAATTTATCTTACACTCCTTTGTGCCTTGAGTCTGATTGTGGCCTGCCAAAGCTAAGAGGAATTGCCCTAATGCTCAGGATCCATAAGAAATATGTGTTGTCGGAAAGTTAATTAAGAACTGAAGTTCAACATCAAGCTCTGTAAGAGTAAACCCTTTAAAAATATATATATATATTTTCACCTCAAGGGATAGAAGTCTGTCCTACTAGGATAAACTTCATTATAAAACCAGAATTTCAGATTATATCACATTAAGTTCACTGGCTTCAGTAGAACTGTACTCTCTGGTAACAAATGAAGATATGTTTTTTTTTTGTTTATTTGTTTTTTTCTAAAACACATAGTAATGATGATGAAGATGATGATAAACCAACAACCTTTAATATTTTCGTAAACCATAAAGAAATCTGTAGTGGGCAGCTAAGCTTTATGACTTGACTAATATTTGATGATATGCAAAACACACCTACGCCAACTTCAAAATGTAAAAACATTTTAAAAATGAATTCACCTTTTAAAGGGGTTTTGAGAACGACTGAATTTTTCATAGTTGTTTTTCTCCCTCACACTTTGTTTTGTGATGCTATGAAAAACACCTTCTTTCTGTCTAAAATTCAGCTGAGAGTGAAGGTCTTATACCCCAGGTCCATAGCCTGGAGGAAACAGCCAGTGAATGTAGGAAGATTAGTTTTTTTCAAATGCAAATGCATGGCCACAGATCACTTATTTAGTTTGAAGTGCCTTTTCTCTTTTAAAATCACAAAATTATTTCCCTTGGAGGTGATCCAGAAAGTAGGTCTAATTCTCTTCCCAGCAAATTTGACAGTGCAATGGACATTGATGTTGCTTACTGTGGAATCGAGTTGCATAGTCTTTACTGGGTAATTCATTGGCTACCCCAGGCACTTAAAAATCATGAACTAAGAACCAGTACCAGGAGGTTCCTATGAGTACAGTGGAAAAAATATGGAGAAGGTGTAGGTGTTTTGTTTATTTGCTTGCTGTTTTCCACACCTCTACTTTATGATTTCAAATCATTCTTTGAAAGCAGATGGTTTAGAAAGTAATGGACAGTGCAGATGCTGATCAATGAGCATGTAATGCGGATTTTAAGGAGAACAGTAAATATCATGAGACTTGCTATATCAGCATAAGAGCTGCTGGGAATTCATTCGAGGAGCATAAAGGATGGAGTTAGGGGAGGAACAATGTGGGCTGTTCCTGCTGTAAATGATTTTGCCCTAGTGCTTGTGCCTGTTTGCAGCTCCATCAACTAGGTCACTGCAGTGGAAACTGCACATGTCACAGAGTTGTGGAAATGGATGTATTTGCTAAATTTGCTCCTGTTACCCACCACTTAGCCACAGTTTGACAGGTTCATGGTTATACATTTAAGCAAACATTCATGTTTGCAGGGGACACAAGGACAGGATAGACACATTTTCCTAAATGAACTCTGAGTAAACTTTGCAAGCAGGCTGAAATAAAAACTGTTAAATATATCATGGAACAATTAGGCATTAGATTTTAATTTAGAAAAAAAAAAAAGACAATATTCTGTAAAACACTCACAAAGAGACCATACATGCACAACTGATATTGCATCCTAAGATTGTGATGCAACTTTGACCACCTCACACATACTCTCTCTATTATACACTTCAGATCTCTGGACAGATGAAAACTTTGAGAAATTTTTCATCTTTTCCCAAGATATTTGCACCAATGTAGACTTCCCAAAGTTGTACGGCAGGCAGTATTTGGATGTGGATAACTTCTGGAATTCATTTTCAAAATTGCTATGTTATGCCATATCAGGATTAAATATTAAGTATATTAATTCATGTAAGACAGATGATACCTTCTCCAGCCCAGGACATCCAACATTAGATTCTGTAAAGTTTTGAAGTACATCACTAAAAATGAATTTTTTGTTACTCTTGAAATCTTTGTTCATGTTTGCAGGTGTCTGCTGATTGTTTTCTTTCTTCCTCAGTCTTCGTGGTAATTAAAAGTTGTGTGATTTGAGGTCACATCTTCCATACAGCAACATGTCCTTGTCCTGTATTGAAGAGAGTGCTCCACTCTTAAAGTTGTTCTAACTGAAGTAGTGTGTGTTTATATCTTTATGACCACTGATGAAACAAAGTCCTATTTAAATGAGGACTTTAATCCTTTTAGAAACCCGATAGTACTGTTCAGTCACATTAAAGCAGTTATGATTTATTCCCCTGTAAACTGTCAGAGAATACATTTAAGGAGAAACAGAGATGTTCATGGTTTTGTTTTAAAATTTAGTTCCCTTGCAACCTTAAACAAATAATTTCCTTCTTAATCTGTTGCCTTGATTTTTTTATGCTGTGTCTTAAACACACTTCACTAAAGAGGTACTTTGAGTATAAATATGTAACACAGTATAAGCTCTCTGCTCATGCGATGCAATTGAGAAATCAAGATACCAAGTGAAGTGAATGGCTTTTCTGAGAGAATGAATATGGTGTTTTTGTTTGTTTGTTTGTTTTCCCAAGGGTGAAAACATAATATTCTTTGACTTGATTCTGCAAGAGCTCAAGACTGAAGTTGTCTGAGCCCTGATAGAGTAAGTTCTCATGTCCCAGTGTGAAATACTCTTAGCAGCTCCTTACTTGGCTCCTGAATGTGGATAACTCCTTTTCCAGGTAGGCTTAGGATGGGATTTAAAGTAGTATTCCTATAAAAAAAATCGTCAGGAAACACCACTTATCAGTAATGTTTAAGAAAACTTAGTTTTCCATCAGAACTCAAAAAAGTTCTGTATTTTAAACAAATAGACTTTGTTGTGCTTGTAGTCAATAGGACCTATGCAAACTTTTCTAGGACCTATGCAAACTTTTCTAGGTATTTGTTCGATATCAGAATTTTTTGCTCTTTCAAAGAGAGGGGCAAAGAATAGTTTGCCTAACAAACTGGAAGGCATCAAAGGTGCTTACAGCTCCATTATCTAAAAAAGGACAAATAATATCATTACTTAGAGGGTTTTACTGATTTTAGTATGATATTACAACTGATGGTTGGTCCTGAACTTTTCTGCATAATTTCAGGCACCTGATATTGATTAGGCCGTATAGTAAATGGAAACACACAGGTACTTATTCAGGAGATAAGTAATCTGAATTCCTCTTTGGCATCCCCTCTAAGTTAGGCTGTAAATCTTTTTATTTAAATAATTAATAAATGAGGTAACCACATATTAATAAATACAATTCTAAGAGCCATATTTACATGGAAACATGAAATGCTGAACACTTTAGAGATGGATGGCAATCATCTGACTAAAAACAAGTATTTCCCAATTACTCAGTCTTCTTTCATAATCAATAGGAAAAGAAATCTGCACTGTCAGAGTACAAATTGTCTGACATACTTCAGATATTCTCCTCAGGGTGACATAAGCTGTCTTAAAAGTGACTCTTTGTCTTGACCAGTTTTGAAAGGAGCCAAGGATCACAAACTCAGGGGTGGATATTTGCTTTGTACCTCCCTGCAGCCATGAAATGACCCTCACCACCAAAGTTCTTATTGCTTCTCTTGGCTTTATGTTATTTTGTCACTTTTTCTTATAATTCCTTTCTCAGTTCAGTGTCCTTTTCCTGAATGTTGGGCTTACTTCTTAGCTTATATCTAGTTTTTCTGGGCATTAAACATCATCCATGTTGAAATCACTAGTTGCACAAGAGTGAATATTGGAAAACATTTGTCATGTTTCTATATAGAGGTTCCCAAATCGCCTTTCAGAACTTGACCACACATTCATCATGATGGGAACATGCTGTCTGCTTTGCCTACAGATAACTTGGAGAGCACAAGTATTGTTTTATTTATTTATTTATTTATTTATTTATTTATTTATATGTGCAATTTAAGAACTTGAAGCAGAGAGTCAGACCCAATAAAAATTGTAGAGAACCAAATAAAGAAGACACTTAAACATGCTAGAAAGTGTCTGTATTACCGGGAATGGTTCCTTCTCCCTCTCTTGGACTGGGCAGCCCCAGCTCTACACCAGCTAAACAACTGACTGCAGTAGGTGCACTAGAATCCCCTCTTTTCCCTCTCTCTCCCCCTCCCAGCCCTTTAGCACAGAAGAAATACAAACAACATGGCTTAAACAAGAGCTGAAGTGTGCTCTGAACAGGTCACTGATCCCTGGTGGCTCTTCTACATGCACCAGCAGGCACACGTAGATTGAGTCATGCTCTCCCTTGACTGCCACAGCTAATATTTTCCACTGCTATGTTTTGTTGTGTGATAATCTATAGTCTATTCACCTAATGCCTGACTAAAAAATAGACCACAAAAACCATGCAGAGATTTCAACAGCGAAGGGTGGACAGCAGTCTGTGTATGTGTGTGCCTGGGAGGAGGGACAGAAGAATAGCAGAATTCTGTAAAGCAGTCAGTAACTTCCTTGGTACCTTTTACACATAGTTATCAGCTGTATATATGATGCCAACTTCTGTTCTGGAAGAAACATTCTGCCCATGCCCAAAGTCTGTTTCTGTGTGTGTGCAAGTGACTTCAAATGTCTGCCTATGTTTAAGACTTCCTTATCAAGCAACCATACCTGTGGTTCAGTTGCATATTTTTAGTTTTGGTTCATGGCTCTACATAATAACCATGCATTACAGAATGTTAAGAACTTTGTGCAAGACAAGATACAAAATAAAATCACTTTGCATAGGGACCCGAAAGGGGCTTAAATGAAAATAAATAAATAAATAAAAAATAAATCAGATTTCTTGCAAAATTATTCTGATGATGAAATGAGTCTAAAAGGTCAGGACTCTAAGCTGTGTTAGAAATGATGGAAGAGCATTTCTGTTAGACAGGTTTAATCATGTGCATTTGCAGACCCTGTTCCCTAATCCTATGTCACAGCATTAACTCAGGCCATGCTGTGCCTGATGTTATATTTCTATCACTGCAGGAAAAAACAGAAACCAG
The DNA here is from genome assembly GCF_011077185.1 of Oxyura jamaicensis. Lineage (NCBI taxonomy): Eukaryota > Metazoa > Chordata > Aves > Anseriformes > Anatidae > Oxyura > Oxyura jamaicensis. The sequence continues at coordinate 140,104,648 of NC_048893.1, forward strand.
CTGTGTCTGTAGTCAGGCCACATACACGTGAATAAATATGTTATTAAAATGTATCTGGTTTTCTTGTCCCTCAGTAGGTAAAATGAAATAAACTTGAGCCCAGTAAGTAAACAGTGTTCGCTCAGAAAAACTACTTTGGAGAGCACTGGACTTTGCTTGTGACAGACTGTTGAATATTCTATTTAACTATGTATGTAATAATCTTGGTAACTCTGGGACCATCTGCATGCTGCCAGACCTGAATTCAATATTTTTTGTTAAAACTTGAACTTTCCTTGTAGTCCTGCAATCTACCAGAGAGAGGATATTATCTCCAGCTATTTAAATCCAAGTTAGATAGCTAGTGGCTTTTTCTTAACTGATGACATATATTTTCTATGACCATTTCTTTTAGAAAGCATTGAAGCAGAATGCTACATCTTCCATTCTAGTAAGGGAATTAATAACTACTGGTTTTTCAGTGATAAAGCAACCAATACAAAATTGTTGGCATAGTTCCAAATAATGACATAATAAACCATAATTAGCAATTTCATTTTTTCTCCCTTTTCTCAGCTGTGGCCAATACTTTACTTTAAAGTAATCATCTTTTTCTTTTTTTTTTTTTTTTTTTTTTTTTTTTTCTATTAGTGTCTGACACTTTTGTGTTTAAGAATATCTATTAAGATGAAAAAATCATTTGCAGTAATTTGTGAAACGATTGTGTTGATTTGGAAAAAAAAGAAAAAATGTTTTTTGAAAGCGGAAGCTATCCTCTTCAGATTTGCAATTTTTTTAGGGATCAACACTAGCTGCAAAGATGTTTCTGAAACCAGAGATTCAGTAAATGTCTAATAAGTTAATAAATGACAGCCTCTATCGATTTACAGACTGCTTATTTTTTCTGATGATTTCACAACTAAAATGACTCACTACTTAAATGATCCAAATGTCTCATATTGCTGGAAGGTGTTTTTTTTTTTTTTTTTTTTTTTATGTTATTTTTCCCCAGACTACTAAGTCAAAATGTCCTCTGGCTGCTGTAAATTTTTCCATAATTGATACTGGCAGGATGAACGCCTGAGATCTGCAAACAACAAATGCAAGGGAGCATCACTCCAGGTAGCCACTCCCTTAACCCACTGTTATTTTTAGATCAGAATTTAGTGGAATAGTTCAGTTGGAAGGGACATACAAAGATCATCAAGTCCAACTTCCTGACCATTTCAGGGCTAGCCAAAAGTTAAAGCATATTATTGAGGCATGATCCAAATTCCTGTTGAACGCTGACAAGCATGGGGCATCAAACACCTCTGTAGAAAGCCTGTTCCATTGTTTGACCAACCTCACAATAGAGAAATCTTTCCTAATGCTCAGTCTGAACCTCACTTGACACAGCTTTGAGCCACTCCCACGTGCCCTGACATCAGTGCCCAAGGAGCAGAGACCGGCACCTCCCTCTGTGCTTGCCTTTCTCAGGATGTTGTAGAGAATGCTGAGGTCACCTCTGGTTCTCCAAGCTATGGAGTCTCCCTGTGCTTTGACTCCTGAGTGGTTTGGAACCTGATTAATGCTCTCTCTCCCTGTTCTGTGCTGTCTTAGTGTGGATTAGGGCTGGCAGATGAGAGGGTGTTCACCTATAAAAGGGTGAAGCCTTAGGTTCTGAGTGGGTGCCTGACTCCCCTAGGCAGCATCTTTAAACTGCTGTGTTGTACCTCTGAAAAAACTTTACATGTTTCAGCTGAAGGTTTCTCATGCCAGCTATCAGCCTCAGACTCAATTTCTGTGGGCAATTTCAGCTAATGACTTTTCCCCAAATGTGGCAAAATTACATTATTCCTGCTTGTAGTTTCTTAAGCCCATTTCATGTACAGCCGCCAATATATTGGAAGTATCAACCTATGACCAGTTACAAGCTTTCAGTTTTCCTCATGAAAGTATAGCAGCTACAATGCAAAAAACTAATAACTCACAGAATCACAGAACTCACAGAATTACAGAATAACAGAACTGAAGGGGTTGGAAGGAACCTCAAAAGATCATCAGGTCCAACACCACTGCCAAAGCAGGGTAAGATTACTCACTGGGGTAAAATGTGAATTTACATATATTCCATAGTTTTTTATGTTCACCTCCTGTTAATTTTCTAGTTTAGTTTATTTTTATTGTATTTCCTGTCCTTTTTTCTTGCTGTTGTTTTATTATTATTTTTTTATATTGGTTTCACTAATGCAGTCCAGAGCAGAAAATAAAGGGTAACTTTCTAACAGAAGAAAACATAAAAACATGTGCAGTCTTCAAATTAGTCAACAGACAGAAATCAGTTTAAGTTGCATTATTTTCATAGAGGTTTGTTAGAATCAAAATCTATTCAAGACCAAATGACTAACAGTAAGAAAAGGGAAAAACAAACAAAACACCCTGAGTTGATTGTGTAAATTTTTCATAAAAAATTGTCTGATCATCTCTAGATATCGACATCTACATAAAACTTTGTTTAAATTAGGGCTCTAATAATTTCTAAGATTCAAAACAATTAATTTATATAAGTATCGTTTTGGCAATTACGTTTCTAAATGTTGTCCAAGCCTAGTACAAACCTCTGAGATAGTACTGAAATAGCACACTAACATCTGGCAAGATTTGCTTTGAGCTTAGAAATGGTATGAATTTTACAAAAACAGAGATAATCCCCATTAACTTGCACTTATGAAAATTTCAGAACACACAATGGTTGGATACTGTTGAGTCTTCTTTAGACTTAATTTTTGTATGTGCACGCACATTGCAACATTATCGTTTGCCAAATTTACAGTTTGTGGGTAATTTCTGTTCTGCACTCTGACTGTTTATGAAGTTACCAGGGGACCTCTTTATACTGACACATTTAATCACCCTAATGAATTGATGTAAGCTGCACGGGCACTGCACAGCAGGCAGAATGAGGCCGAGCATTCTGGGTCAAGGAGCTCACACAGTGAGCAGGAGGCTGATCGAGGTCCCTTTGGCTGATCCAACTCTGCCTGGGTGCATGCTCAGTAGAATTTCATTAGAAAAGATACCAGGGCATGAAGTAATATAATAGGGGTGGCAGATTACAAACTCTGCCTCTTAATGGCAATAGGGAGAATCTACATGACACGTGGAGGTGCATTATGTATATATTCTGCACACTGCCTCCAGTGCACAAAACAGCTCTTCTCCACACAAGTCTGTGTAACAGGTCCAAACAGTGCTCAGTTTTATCAAAACAATTAATTTTTGCTCCTTTTTTTTTGTCTGCTGACTTTTCAGGGAAAGAACATCTGGCAGCACAAGAGGACTGCAGTCCAGCAACAGCTACATGAGGATGTCAAGGATTGTTTTACTGGGTATATTTCTTAAAATTGATAGTGTATTTCTATCTAAAATCCTTGTGAGAAGCAAAGAAAGAGGAATAGGATGAAAGGCTGCCAGATAAATATGTCAGTCAGGATTTAAATGGGCTTTTTTTAATTGTTAGAAAGCAGGTTATGAGGCAAGACAAAGCCACGGCTTAATATTCTTTGTGATAAGAGCAGAAAGGAGACATACCACCATCTGGTTTCCTCCACATAGCCTTTTTTCTCTATTGGTCAGTACATCAAGGGCTGTTTAACAAGGAATTTGAGGATGAGAAAAAGTAGGAGCTTTCTAAGTGTTAATAGCTTCTTTGGGGTTGGGGACTCTCAAGCCTTTGGGAAATAAATATTAATAGTAGAACAAGCGAGTAGTGGTCCCTAAGTACTCTGTAATAATTTCTTCCTGTTATTTTAATTACTAAATACTAGCAGTGCCTTGCAAAGGAGTGTTTATATCCATGCTAATCATTTGCCATTTTAAAATGTTGCACAGCTACACTCCTACAATTCTGAAATTAAAGTTATGGTAACTTTCAGCACCCAATGACAATTTTGCCAGTAGACAGTCCCAGCAGCCTGTGATTTGTGGTGTAGGGACTTCATGCCTGAGGTGGTACTGTAGAGTGTGATAAGTCTCCCTGGATTTATCACCCAGACTGAGTGTTCTTTGGAACCCTGCAAAACTTTGGTATTCTCGATATAATGCATCAAGGAGTTCCACACACCAGCTTTGCACTGTGCAAAATAAAGTACCCTTTCCTGCTTGTTTATCCTGAGTCCACAACAAGATATTTCATTTGAAAATCCAGTTCTTATATTATGAGAAACACTAAATAATCAACCCCCATCCACCTTCTCATGTTCTCTGTTCTTTTCTCTGTTTTACTTTTCTATCAATCTCTGATGTTTGCTTTTCTACATGCCACTGAGCATTGGTGCTTAGTAAAAGTAGTTTTCATAAAGTTCTCTATCATAACTCTCTTTCCAGAGCAGTAAGTCAGTCAGAAACAATCACTGTGTATTTAAAGCTAGTACAGTTTTTCTCCACATACAGCAGTTTACATCAGTATAGCACTTCATCTGCTCAGTGACTCAGTTTCATGAGGTTGTTCTGCAATGCTTCACAGTCAGCTTTGTTGATTTTGAGTTATTCAGCACAGTATAATCAACAAATTTCACTCTTGACCATTTTTTTCAGATCATTTATTAATATGATGAATAACACAGTGCCTTGCACTGACCCATAGGGGACTTTGCTGGTGAACATTTTCCATTGAAAAAACTAATTATTTTATCCTGTTCTTTATTTCCTGGCTCTAATCAATTATTTATCCTGTGAGGATCTGTTATTGCAAGGCAGCTTATTATCCTTAAGAGCCTTTGGGCTAGTCAAAGCTTTATAGAAATCCAAGTAGGCTTTATCAAATGTATTAACCCTGACTACATGACACTGTCAAGAACTATTAATAAATTATTCAGGCTTGGCTTCTGACCATGATAGCCGTGACAGCTTGTCCCAGCTTGTCATTTCTCTCTATATGTCCACTACTTTATTGTCTAGTGTAATTTCTACCAATCTATCCAGTGTTGCAGAATGGACTTGTTGGTTGAATTAAATCTGCTGGAAAAGGTTTCTGTCTGCATCAGTTACAAATCACTTGTTAATGGATGTAGCAAAAGATTTCCTCTTCTGAGTTCCTTCTGAGGGTTAAGGGCTGGAGAACACTGCTTCTTCTCACTGCACATCCTTCTGGTAGCAAAGCCATCTTGGATAGAGATGGGAGCAGCCTTCTCCTCTAGTCTTATTTCCCACCACTGTAGCACATGAGGTTGTTGGTCTGTAATAATCCACAAGAAACTCCTGGCCCAAGAGCTGTGTAGAGCCTAGTCTACATATTTTGACACTGCATTCATATTAGCAGATATATCACCAGTTATTGACTCGTTCATAACTAGGTATTGCAAAAAGCAATTTTACCACTAGACTTTAGGAAAAAAAATCAGAGACGTAAATATTTGTACTGTGTTCCATCTCTAGGAATGATAGCTGACAAAAAAGAAATCGATCAATCAATCAAACAAAAACTCACAAGATTTTAAAATCATTAAAAAATTCTAGAAATATAACTTTGATGTTAAGAATAAGTGGGTGCGTTCAGTGAAAGAGCAAAGGTTCATGTGAAGGAAGCTTGGTGGGGATGCTTTGGTCGAAGCTTGGCTCCCTGACTGGCATGAGAAGACACTGTAATTTCACCTCTTTGATAACTCGCGATATCCTGTATCTACATACCCTAAGTCTACATGCTTCGTGTTAAATCTGTGCAGGTGCTTAGCATTAAGGAATGTCCAGGGTGGTCTCTTTTGGAAAGCAAAGGACCATTCCTGTCAGGAGGTGATGGAGGTCCTACAGGGCAGCTTGGGCAGGGACGTGGAGCTGCTGCCTTTGTACGTGAGTGCCCTGAGAACATCCCCATGCACCACTGTACAGCCATCTCTGCTTCCTACATGCTCACAAGCCCCCTAGACTTTTCCTGAGATGTTGCTGTACAGGAGCTCCATCTAGTGCTGACAATGTCTCTTAGTCTGACTCCCAGAGGCAGCTGGATAAATACACTTATACGGAGGCAGCCAGTTTAGGAGGCTGAATTTGCAAATGCTCACCCTGCTTTCCAGAATCAAAGGCATAACATATGGAAAGTGAGATTGAAATTAATATTGGTGGTTTTTGTTGTTGTTGTTTGCTTGTTTGTTTTTGTACTGCTGGTATCATTGAGATGCAAAAGGGAATTCTTTGCTATAATTATGCCGCCGGAAATAAATTGTTGTTTGGTTGATGGACAGGCATGTTAATAGCACAAAAGCATAGTAATACCCAGAATTAAGATCACCATTAATGTTCAACGTACACACATTTAAAAAATCAGTAACAGAGGAAATAAAGGGGAAAAAAAAAAAAAAAAAAAGGATTTTTTCTCTATTAAAACTTATGCATACGCTCTATACTGAAGATATCACCAAAGACAAAAAGAAGGACATATCATACAAAGGAGGAAACACAGAAATGCTTGCTGAGAAAAGAGCAGGAAAGGTTTACTGAACAGGGCCAATAACATTTGCTGTAAGATTTGTCCCAGAAGGCTTAGATGCAGCAATGGTTTCTTTCAAGCACCATCAGAGTTAAACTGTTACTCCCATTAGAGATAAGCAGGAAGAGAATTCTTCAGGGAAGAGAAAGATTGCCTGCTCTATTGGACTCATGAATGCAAGTGATATAGGCAAAAGAAAACAAATTATTGCAGGCATTAAATAAATAACTATTGGTTTATTTACTTACATTCAGAGTGAATTATTGATATTTGGGGTGGCCTGTGTTATGAAAACCTATAAAGGAGTCATTTAAAAATTGGCTGCAACTGCCAATGTGTAGCAATTGTGGGAAATATTTTCTCAATTTCAAATCAGTACAAGTTCTTTTAATGACTTAAAAGTCAAAAGGAAATGGTGGTCCGATGACTAAAATGTATGGGCATTCAACTGGGATAAGCATCAGTAAATGCAAGAATGTATATATATATTTGATGTTTTATTCTATGTTTATTATAGAAATGATTACTAGGAATATCCAATTACAGCCAATTATGTATTGGAAGCATGCTCCATTCTCAGCTGCTTCTGTGAGTTACAAAATGTCTTACTGTGTTGATTATTATTACTGAACATTAAGTATTATTACTGAAGTGTAGATGGTGAACTGTAAAGTTCAAAGTAGTCAAGCTAGTGCTGGTTAGCTGTCCACTAAGGCTCACTTTGAGTCTATTTATCTTAGCTCTGGAAAGTCTTCTAGGTTCATCAGTGTTTCTTTTTAACTCTGGAAATGTTTGGGATCTTCTAACAAAATCTGTCAGCAGATGGAGTTTGGCCCATAAAACAGGTATATCTGTATTCTTTTGGATGGAAACGGAAATAGTAGATAATATACTGGCAGCCAGAGGGCAAGAAACAGCAGCCAAATATGGCTTCCACACTCCAGACCTGTTTGCCTTCCCTCTGAATGTTCTTTTTTGCTTCTCTTCACTTCTGTCAAAAAAAGCAAAAGCAAAAAAAAAAACAAAAAACAAAAAACACCAATCACCCAAAATTGATTTAAAAAAATAATTTGTGAAATTCCATATTCACAGTCCCTTGCTTGTTTCAGTGCTATAATAATGGTTGGACTTGATGATCTTAGAGGTTTTTTTCCAACCTAAATGATTCTAGGATTCTATACTTTTCTACCAGCCTTAGCAACTATGAAAGCTGATAGCAGGCTCTGTTAGTTGAGCTGTTTGTTTCACACACACACAAAATAATAAATAAATAAATAAAATAAAACTTGCAAAGCCTCGCTGGAGATCATATTTGAGATAGAGAGTTTTTTCCTTATCTTCACCATGAGAATGAAGGGTACGTTATAAGACTCAGAGCTAGAAAGCACAGAAAAATACTTTAAAATATAAAATAAAATAAAATAAAATAAAATAAAATAAAATAAAATAA
>NC_048893.1:140112642-140171788 GCF_011077185.1 Oxyura jamaicensis
ATAATATAATAAAATAAAATAAATTGTTTTGTCCGCCCCCCCCTTTTTTTTTTTTTTTTTTTTTCCCTTTATGATATGCCTCAATAGCTTCTGATTTTTTGGAAAAGCATGTCTGCTCTGGGGAGGCTAATTTTCATGTCAACAAATGCTGAACCCCTCCCTATTTCTGCCCAGTGATTCAGCTTTGGGAATTTTCTGCTTTTATCATTATAATATTATTTCTTCACCTGTAAGAAGGTCTCTGGTGGCTGCAACTGCTGTAGTGGAAATTACTGTATTTTTGTGGAAGAAATGCTTTGATCTTTATGGTAAACAGAGCCCAGTAGTTTTGCTTATTAGTATTAATGTAACTAGTACATAAAAATGGAAACACAGCTGATAGAAAAGCTTACTCCATGTGCACTCTCATGAAGTCTCTGATTCTGTAGAAACTGTTAGGTAAGGTACCTTGGCCTAGAGCTGAAAAAATTTTACCTGAAGATTAAGCTACCGTTAGAAAGGGAGTTTTTTTCTTTTTCCCTCCCATTGATCACAAACCTCTCTACAAATAATATTTCCTAATTATACCTACAAATTATATTTCATGAACAGTCCCTGAGGGATGGTATTTGGATATTTTTTTCAGAAAGGCTTCTAAGGAAATAATGAAGTGAAAATATGTTGGAAATGTAATATCTTTTCTTTTACATTGCTTATATTGATTAAGTTTCATTTTAATATGTTGTGTGTTTTATTTCTATAGAGAACTGACAGAAAAAACTCTCATTTAAATTCAGAAAAGTTATTTCCCTAGAAAACAACATCAAGTCACAGATCAAGCTAAGCTTGTACAACTTCATATATTTATATATAATATGTATATATATATATATATTTAATAACAGTTGGTAATGCAACTTGGAATTAATCTGGAAACCTTAAAATTGAGGTAATAAGAGACTTTATCTGAAAAGGAGTAGTTTATACTGCTCTTGTTCATTGTTTACATCTAAGTCCTTGGGGAAGTGTGATGGAGGAAGTCAGCCAGTAGCACCAGCAAAATAATACCTCGGCACAAGATTCCCCAATATTTCCAGCTTGAGGTGCATTTAGTCACAAAAACCTTTTCCTACTTTTAGGTTTACTTATCTCCATCTCATAGCATCATAGAGCATTTGCTCATATTCTCCAGCTAATGGGGCAGGAGATTTAGCAGCTGAAACCTGAGGGACTAGAGGGAACAGATAGTGGCACAAGGGAACCCTGGCACTTAATATCCCCTTTATTTCCTCCTGGTGTTTTGTCCCTGGACATTGGAGGCTGACCCTGGCAGGTGGCCTGATGTACACCTGGGAGTACTCAGCTGGCTCCATTACACCTTGGCTCACATCAGCAGCAGTATGCCAGTGTGGCAAGTGCAGGTGGACTGCTGGTAACCAGCCTTGTACCACCCTCACAGCTGTCTCACCCCAGCCTGGTCTCAGCAGAGACTTGTGAATTACTGAGATTGGTATGACTGTGGTCCTCAGGGAAAGGTAAAACACCAGAAGATATTTCAGAAGAAGAGTTGAAATAACAGTCAGTGCAGATAAAGAAGAGCATTGCTCCCAGCATGAAAACTGAGCAAAGGCTGACTCCAGCAAGCCTGGAGCCAATGTGTGCTGATAAAACCACAGCACAACCACTCATCACAAAGGGCCCTACACCATACCAAGAGGATCATGGCATACCACATCTGCCTTTTTTCTCCATTAGCTCACTGTGAAAGAGATGATGCTTGTTCAGGTAAGTATATTTCAAGCAGATGCTTTCCAAGGAAGAAAATGTAATCAGGGAGCAGCAGCCTTGTTTGAGACATATGATGGTGAATGTAGGCAGGGTTCAATGGACCAAACAATGGATCACTTCATAACAGTGAACTCCTAAGGTATATTAAAGCTCTATCCCCAGACCATTTTTTGGCCAGACAGGTACCCATAAGAAAGATATCTTAAGGATGGACAGTCACAGCCCTTTGTTCTTCCTGCTGCATGAAGGAGATCCTGGACACACCACTAGAACACAGCCCTTTGGACTTGTCAGTTTGTGTGAGTGAATGAAAAGTGTGATGGAGTATGTATGAGTGGGTAAAATCAACTCACATAGAGACATGATGCAACAAAAACATCTTTGCCTTTTATAAGAGCTTGCATCTAGTTTTGATCCATTAATGTCCTGAAAGTGCTATTGTATTCCTACAAGCTCAGTCTGACTAAGCTTATCTGTGGCTTCTTTTCATTTTCACTGGTCATTCTTAACCAGAATACAATGCAGGATATGCATTATGTCATGCAACAGTGATGCTTCAGGACACTAATAATGATGTAAGTTAATGACCATCAGGAGCTTCAAGAGGGGCAAATGTACCCAAGACAGTAGTCAGAACAATTACACAGTATGGGCTGACTCTCTACAGTTCTTGGTTTTTCTTAACCTACAGATCACTGGCAGCTTGCATGCTGTTTCTTATTACTACATCACAGTGAGAAGTATAAAATAGCAAATGCTAGTATGAAAATGTAATGCTCTTAACTGAGACTCACAGGAACAGAGCATAGTGATTTGCTGCGTCCTTCACCTAGTGTCAAACTCTCTGTTGTGTTTTCAGAAAGAAATGTACAGATCTTTAAATAAAAGTAAAAAACAGATAATGTCCCAGATGGTAGTCCTATAAATGGATGCCTGTCATGGTTTATGACTTGAAATTTAATTTCTTGCAATCTACTCACTGCAACTAATTGCTGTATAGAAAAGGCTCATGCCTCAGATGCAGCTCATCTCAAAGTCACTTATTTATATGGCTAATTTTTGAGTAATTGTTTGCTCTTGTAATGCAATCTGCAGTAGGTTTTTATGTCATCTTTCAGTTCTGTTTAGCAAGAATCTCAACTTTGTTCCTGTTTCTACATGAAATGTTGAGGGAGAAAATTACATTTCTCAGTATAGTTGACTCCTGTGGAGTTATTTAACTAGGTACTAGCTCAAGGCCCTAAATATTTCTTGAAAGCAAATTCTATTTAGATGTGCAATTCCTGAACTAAATTTTGTTGTAATTTTAGAAAGCATGACTCATTTGAAATTAATATACGCGGTGTAACCAGTCATAAATGTTGCTGCAACATAAGAATGAAAAGTAGGGATAAAGCATTGCAATTAGCTTTAAAATTGTAATGATTTTCTTCTTTTTATAACTTACATAATTTCTTTTAAATTTGTTTTCCAGTTATTAAGATTATGGAGATTATGTTCAAGTCTTTCCCCTCATCCATTACTAAAGTATTTAATTGTGTTTGTTGTTGTTGTTGTTATTGTTGTTTTTAAGGCTGTGATTCTCACTAATTCCTATGACTGCAGTAGATGCAATGTAAAATAGAATACCAGTAACTGCGGGTCTTCTGGTGAAGGCAAAAACAGTTAAGTGCTTAAGACATTAAGAAAACTCTGGTATACAAAGAAGGCAAAAAGAAAAGTAAGAAGCTTTATTCTACTTATCTAGTCTGGATTACAGATCTTTTCACAGTCCAGAGGGTATTGAGTGACATCTGGAGAGACAGATGAAATGTGCTCTATTAACATCAGAACCTTTTAAGCGTGAATGAAAAATATGCATGCAAGGGTCAGTATAGAGACCCCTTCCAAGAGGGCAGCTGCAGCCCTAGCTTTATTTTAGATGTGATGCTTTGATGTTTTTGCACCATCATCTGGCTCCTGCCTGCTCCTTCCTCACCTGGGCTGAGAATGAGGTTGCAAGAAAACCCTGTGTTGCAGGGCTTGGCCGAGGGAAGGCACATCTTCCTCACTTCCACCCACTCTCAAACTACATGTTGATTGCAAAACCTGTTTTTGCCTTTCTTACGGGATTGTATTTGTCCAACAAATGAGGCTTGTTACTATTCAGTCAGTCATCCAGTAATTGGGATATATAGTCAGCTAGAGTCTTGGATCAGGGTTATTTCTTGATGTGCATCTTATACTGGTTTTGTACAATGTTTGTTGCATCATGTGTACACAAGGTATATCATCGTGTATACGCATCATGTGTATAGCACAAGGTTTTATTAAGCAGACTAGGAGAGGGATTCATACCCTCTGTTGTCTCTGTTTCTCTCCCATTTAGTTAAGAAGGTGTTTTTCTTACTTCAAGACAATTCAATTGATACTCTTTAATTCAATTAAATTCAATTCAATTTAATTTTCACTGTTGGAAAAAGCTAACTGTTCTATTCAAATTTTTAATCTTAATATCATCTTATTCTGCCTTCCAAATCACCAGTTTCAATCTTTTCAAGTATTTTATTTTTTTAAAAATAGTTTATATAGTTAAATAGTTATCCTGTTTAAATGTATTTAACCACATGAAGCACATTGCCTTTTTTTTTTTTTTTAACTTTTAATACCTCTTATGAACTATTATTATTATTATTATTATTATTTGCCTTCTTGCTTGGAAAGCATCAGAATTCAATGCAGAGTGGTGCTAACATCATCATTATTAAAAAGTTCAGGTATAGCACAGACCTTAAAGTCTTACTGTGCCAAAAAGAAAGATGATAAATATTGATTTTCTTTTTCTTGAACTTTAGTGGTTTGGGATTCCATATATAACAGCCCTTGTCCTCCAGAGGAAAATGTAGTATGTGTCATGTCAATGGAACTCAATAGTAAAAGGTGAGTGAGGGTGAAATGGGTCCAACCCAGAGGTGTAATTAAGTCTCCAATCTTCTCCTGTGTGGAAAAGCATATATATATGCTATGTGTTAAAGGAAACTGTATGAGGACTTTGGTGTTTTAGACTGATTGCTATTTGATTTATTCTTGACTGACATTGCCATAGTTCTGATTGAATAACTGAGCATTATTTCTACATCATTTAAAGATGGTGGCTCTTTTTTGGCTCAAAACCAGCAATCCTGCATTCATGGACAGTTATTATCTTCAGATATCATGGTTCTGTGCCAGGGAAGTTTGAACACCCAATTCAGACTTTCTAGCTAACACTGTACCCACAAATCTGTAGGATATTACCAACAAAAGTATATCTCATCTACCGCCTCTTCAAAATTAGGGTGCTGTGCCGTCAGTTGCTGTCAGAGCTAACATAAGAGCAATATAACATAATTTTAGACCATGCATCTGAGAGTGGAAAGATTTTTTGTTCCCAAGACTGCTTTCCATTAGGCCATGATGGTCTAATCTGAAATGCATAACTATCACCATGTTGAGGTCCAAGTTTCAAATATAAAATCTGTTTTTGTTTGTTTGTTTGTTTTTGTTTTGTTTTGTCTTAGGTACCTGTGTAAGCTAAATGTTTCTGATAGCAAGGTGCTCTTTAGTCAAACAGATAAAAGCAAAGAAAGAGGTAACACTAAGAAGGTGAATATAAATAAGTGTGGGCTGGAAGCAAGAAGAGAGTGGCAGATTCTTTGTTCCTGAGTTTGTAATTCAGAATCCACTATTTATTTTTGTTCCTATCTTGAGGTACGTGTTTAATGCAAGAGTTATGGCCAAGGGCTTTCAAGAGCTGTGCAGTAACATGGTACATAGGAAATCAGATTAGATAAAAAAATATCAAAATGCCTCTGCTGTCTCTAAAATAGATAGTCTAGCCTTATAATAGTTTTAAAGCTAGACTCTTGAACTGTATACTTCAAGTAAATGCAGTGGAGCCACTTCCTTTTACAGCTGTAAGTGTAGATACACTACATTGTAGCTCTGACTTCTCAGTTATTACTGAGAAGTAATTTTTCTCAGTAATACTGAGTATTACAGGGAAGGGTTTATTGGTTCTTGTAATAGGATCTTTTAAGATCTTTTAAGATACTTGTAGTAGGTTCTTTTCTTCACCAAAAGTCATCTTCTCACATTCTTTTACCTTTTCCTCTTCTCTTCCCCTGAGATATAAATCGTCCTGTTCCAGCAAGCAGTGCATGTATTCTCACTGGGTCCTTTTCCATGCCTAGTTCACCACAAAGGGACCACAAATTGTTGTCAGGATGGCAGGGAGAGCTGCACCTGCATCCAAGTAACTAGTTAATGAGTGTTTGAATTAGAGGGGAAAGAGAAGCAAAAATCTCTTTCTGTGGAAAATGTACCCTGTATGTACATGTGGGGGTTGTTTTGATCAGGTACAGGAGAGACTACTGCCACCTCATCAAGTGAGTGTCAGACTCATCTCCATCACACACATGGGAATGAGCTCTAGGAGAAACTGGTATTTAAATTGGCCAAAAAATTGATGTGCAGCTGTAATCCCCTGAAGATTTATTTTTATTTTTATTTTATTTTATTTTATTTCATTTTCCTGGCAGTAGATACTACTCAAAACCAGGGAATATGGCAGAGTAGATCTCAATGGATCTCAATGCTACTGCATAGTTGTATTTTACCAATGGCAAGGATCAAGAAAAAAAAAAGAAAGAAAAAAAAAGAAAAAAAAAAAAAACAAACATGGAGAGGGCTGAATTGACATAGATCCATTCAGGTTTTTCATCTCAGAGGACCAAAAAGAGGGACCTGGAACCCATCAGAGAGTATGGTGTTATATTTCTTCCAAAAAGTTCCTTCTGTAATAAATCCTGGGAAGTGGTATCCATTGTTATGTTAACATGAACTGTAAGGAAACTGCAAGGAGAATAAAAACATACAAAATAATAGCTCCCAAACCATTGACTCATAACTAAGAACCTGACATGCAAATCCATAAAGATTTGTAGAGGTGATGGAGAACCTGGACCTTGAAAAAGGCAATACAAATGCCTTACATCCAGATTTTTGAATTTTCTTTTGGTGGGTACAAGTGGTCTCTGAGGCTCAATGTTAACTTAAATTAATTTTTGACTGATTATGTGATTTATATGTAAATAAAATTACAACCTTCCATATCAGACTCATGTTGAGAGTTTCTGTTGTTGCCCTATAAGTGTGGTCAGAACTGAAGATATATCTACGTGATGGATCAGAAGTGCAAAAACTGCTTTCATTTTCAGGATACTGATTTTTAATATAAAGATTTTGCATCTATAAAAGGCAAAGCAACATCTGAAAATGGTAATGGACATTAAAAACTGATCATTTCTTAACAAGGGAGTCTTTCAACAATTTCTTAGTTCATGTAAAAAGTGGATTTCTCCTGGGTTATACCAAAACATTTAAATCTTGTAAACATGCCTAGAAAAGGAGGAACTTGCAAGTACAAAAATCTGACAATATAAGTTAAATACAAGTTAAATAAACTTCGATGTGATGGACAGAGCAACCAGGCCCAGGGAGGATTTAAACGTAATAATGGAGTAATTTTCACTGCTGCTTCAAATAATACAGTAACCAAATAATAATAATAACAATAATAATAACAATAAAATCTTGTTTCTTGGAACTTAAAATTGTTACCATACAAAATGACAAAAGTAAACCTTTAAATTGGTTCATTGCAGGCATTGTGTCCCTGATCTCTCTGGCTGTCCTGTCCTATGAACGCTATAGCACCCTTACCCTATGTAACAAGCGTAGTGCTGACTACCGGAAGGCACTGCTGGCGGTTGGAGGTTCATGGATTTATTCATTGGTCTGGACCGTGCCACCTCTGATTGGATGGAGCAGTTACGGGATAGAAGGTGCAGGTACCAGCTGTTCGGTGCGCTGGTCCTCTGAGACAGCTGAGTCCACATCCTATATCATCTGTCTCTTCATATTCTGCTTGGTCATCCCTGTAATGGTCATGATGTACTGCTATGGTCGCCTCCTTTATGCTGTCAAACAGGTAAGCTGCTGTATTCTATCTATAGTGCAAGTTGCTTGGAATCACATGTTGTATTTCCCCTCTACTGAGTTTGGCATTAGTAGATGATAGACAGCAAAACAACAAAGCAAAAATGAATGAAAAAGACCACAGAAAGTCTAAAGGAAAGGGTAGGAGGGTCTTCACCCGTCTCCTTCATATTTCTGGAGTTCTAAAAAGTCAGAAACACCAGATACCATCAATAGAGAGTCTGACTTTGTGGCTAGGAAATATTGCACCATAGAAAAACAGTATATCTAGGCAATAGTTGCACTTGTAGTAAAGCCAGCATGCATGTTTACCCATCTATAAATAAAACATCTATGTAAAAAAATCTTCCTATTTTTGGATCATGACATTTTATTAATGTCTTCTTCTTAATCTATGGAGACCAAAATCTACACTAATACAACTCTACTGCAATTTGCCATTTGGTCAACTTCTTGTAAATACTACTGTTACTACCACTGCTCTTACCACTGGTACTATTACTACTCCAACACTCCTCTAAGGGATTTAAGGTACACTGTAAATATTCCAGAATTAATTTTGAAAAAACCCTGCCAAGGTGATGTGGTGTTATGAAGTTACTTTCCCTTGGGAAAGTAGTGAAGTTACTTTCCCTTACCAAAATGGTTTAATGATGAATAATGAGAAAAGAATGAGGGTATAGGTGTTCTCTAAAAAGTGATTCTCTAAAATGTTCAAATGAATTAAGTAAAGGTATTGAAACAACCAAAGGGGGGGGGGGGTAAATCCCTGAATAGAGATTTCAGACAGAATTAAAGGGGGCGTAATTCAGTTTTGATTAGTCATAAGGAATTAAGGTCATGCCTTTTCCATAATTTTTCAAAACTTTCAGAACCCTTGAAGCCCAAATGGGAAATCTTTTTCTGGCTGAATGCTGAGCCAGCCAGTAAAATATCTTTGATTAATCACATTTTAGTACTCATCTTAATGCTGTGAAATAGTAATATGGAAAAAAAATATCCTTTGATTGTACCATTAAAGCAAAGTTTCGGACCATGCCTGGTCCCTGGGAAGCAATATCCTTTATCATCACCTTCAAAAAGGAGTAGGATCTTGGAAGGTGTACTGCTAATAATATGCAGAAGATATAACTTTTGTTGCTTCTTTCCTTCAGCCCTTATTCCCCTTCCTGACAACAGTCATCACCACAACATACAAATACTTTTATGGATTAAGTGCCTGTGGCATGTGTTTTATTATCTAGTTCTAAATGCAGACTTGTGTATTCACCTTTTAAATTATTATCATTATTTAAATTCATTTATATTAAAAGTAGTGGTAATCTCACTGATCAGTGATAGTTCTTAGGTTGTGGTGAACATCCTGAGGATATGAGCTATTATGGGAAAAATATACAATGCATAGTCATTTTCTATTTAGAAATTTCTATGAGAAATTTTGTGAATAGTAGAAGTGAAAAAGAATCAAACCCAATCTTTCACAATCTGTTGGAAGGCAGGTCTTATGGAACTAATGCTTATTAAATGCAAAGGAACTCCACTGAGAATTGTATTTTATGCCTTTCTTAAAGCTGTTATGATCCAGGGTCATAGAAGCTGCCTGAGCATTTGTGAAGTCTTGAACATCCGAATACTGGATTTTTACACAAAACATCTAACTCTTTCCTGGATTTTGTAAAAGATTTCCTTTATAAGTTATATTTCAGCAATAAGAATCTCAATCAGAAAATTAATCATCAGCCGTCATCTTTCTGTGGTGTACATACCTCTAATATCACATTCATGAAATTTTGCATTTAATAAATTTCCTGTGACATAATATAAATTTATATATATAGAGATATATAGATAGATATATAAATCCTGATGCAGTCACTGAAATACAGGCTTTCCTTCAGTCTTAGGTCCTTTAACTGTTCTGTAATAAACAGGGTAGATTATGAAATGCTAAAGTATGTCATGTTTCAAACTGAAGGAAGAGATGAGCAATAGGCAAATAAAAATATACTACTTCTTATATAAAACTATGTAGAGTTAGTATAGTAATACAAAAAAGACTAAGACAGTTTGCTTCGTCCATTGTAATGTTATTTTTTTTTTTGGTGTGGGCAAAAAACAAAACAAAACAAAAACATTATCTTGTAGTAGGGCTATAATTCTTGCCTCATAGCTTAAAAAAAGTCCTTCTCTGACCATCTCTGTAATATATTAGATGAAATGTGAGAGCATTGCAAACAGAATAAGTTCATTATCCCAGCTTCAGATGCTTGGTAAATTTTCTAAAATATGCCTTACATATTTTTGCAAGATATATAAAAGTTTATATATGAGCATTGTATTGTTAATGGTATTGCACCCTGAGATCAAGAGTACAGAAGTTATGCCATTATTAAAACTGTTGTGAAAATTAATTGAGGTGGAAGAAATATCTTAATAGATTTGGGATAGTTAATGCAAGAATTGGCACAGAGCCTGCATTATCTCCTCGTAGGAATCTGTAATTATAGGTCTACTTTTTTCTTCTCCAAATTTAGTCAGGTGCTGTAGCATTCTGTCACTCGAGGCATTCATAGCTCCTACAAATTCATCTGCACTCTATATAATGGTAACAGGCATAAGGATTTTAGTAATACGGGTTTTATTAAGCATCTTCTTTTCAAGGAATAGCAAACCAATATCATCCCTGTATGAATAATGTTAACAGCAAATGCCATGAAATGGTATTACAACATGACTGTGCTATTGCCTCAGAGTTCTTGTTGTTTGTAAAGCTTGAAGACCCTTAGGAATTACTCAAGTTATTTTCTTTTAAGATATGTTTTGTTTTGTTTTGTTTTGTTTCCCAGACTGGCTTTATCTGGATGGCTGAGTCTTGTTCTGCAGATGGTCCTTGCCACCATCCTTGTGCAACATGTTTGGAAGAGTTGAGAGGTGGGGCTGGGTAAACAAGTGGGAAGTGTTAGCTTTGAATACTGAAAGCTTTTCAAAGGTGTTAAGCAAAGTAATGCTCAAAACAGGGACAAAGAAAAAAAATGTGGTTTCAGAAGCTGCTAGAGATCTTGGCAGTGTATCAGATTTTAAGATGGGCAGAAACATAAATATTTTATTAGACTTTTTCTCTCTGAGTCCATATTATTACTCATGCTAATCTTGTTTCCTTTTTCTATGAGACCTGGTCTTCCATTGCTGCACATGCCGAAATTCAGTTTTTTCTCCAAGTTTTCCTTTAAAGATGATGTGTCTGTTGCCTGTAAGTAGAAAGGTGCAAAGTTTTCTCCCTCACAGAATATTATACATACATTTTTTATTTGTGCACAGTTTTCAAAACAAGGAAAAGAAACTGAGAATGGCTTATTTCTCCTATTGCAATTAGACTTTTTCAGCTCTTGGCTTATGATGCTTCCCTATGACTCTGCCTTTGTGTTCCCTGTGGAAAAAATGTTCTTTATGAAATCAGAGTCAGTTGTTTGCAGTTTGAAAAGTGGGATCCCAAACGTGGAATTACAGAGATTAGTGTTGCGATCGCTGTAGCACGAAAGACACAATATGATTAAAAACCTCTACTGAGGCACCCAGAGAACTCATATGAACCAGCCTAATGAAAATTAGTAAAACTTTTAAAAGAATTCTCTACAGTCTGCATTATCTCTCACTTGCACACACACACACACACAATAATAATAATAATAATAATAATAATAATAATAATAATAATAAATCCTGCCCAAGGGCAGGAAGAGTCCCAGAACACAGTTTCAAGAAAAGTTTTCAGACTGATTTTGTGGAGACTCTCATCTTGGCTCATCTAATTGCCAGTCTCTTTCATCAAAAATTGTGCTTGAACAAAGCTCAGAAGGTCTTTATGGAATCTAGCTAGGGTAGTGAAAACAATAAAAAGAGTTGTAAGCAGAGCACAAAGACTTAAATACGTAGTGTAATACATGTCTGAGCATGCAATTCTTGCTCAGAGCAATAGCCCATGTGTTAAAGTGGGCAAAGGGCCAGTGGTCACTGTCCAATTTTAGAGGTAAGTAAAACAAGGAACACCCATTGTGTTTTTCAAATTGGTTTTGCCTGATTTTCTAAAATCTAGGTTCTTCTGTTTTGTTTTTTTGAAGCATATTAGATCTAACCTTTTAACAGAGAAGTTGTAGGCTCACTAAAAATGGGGTTCTGGAGCAGAAGAATTTGTGACCTGACCTGATAGTTATGCTGTGTGTTTTCTTTTTATTTTCCCTTGAGATCAGTGAGGAAAAGTAGAGATGAAAGATATTTTTAACACATTTTCATATCATTACTTCTTTTCTACTTTGAAATTTTACACAGTGCAAAAGTTCTTTTCTATTTGTTGACTAAAAAAAAATAATAATAATAATAATAAAAAAATCCTTGAAAATTTAAAGAATAACCCACTTGAGGAAGAAGCTTGCCTTACCAGTATGCCTTTCCCTGCACCCATGTGGTGCATCTACTAACATTTAATTACTCAGGGACAGTGACCAAATCATAGGTCCAGGTAGTGGAATTACCTATTTTTCTTTACATCTACTTTATTTTTGATTCTTTTAAAAATTGACATGTGATTTCTGACTTCCAGGTGTCATAGGAGAACCAGATCTTCTTATTTTATTCCATTTCCTAACCTTTCAGAGTCTTGTCACCTTGAAATGGAACAAATACATTCAGAGCTACGCTGGAGAAAGAGGCCTGGTCCTCTCTCTCTTACTCTTTTTCTAGATGTCATGTTACTGAATTTAGTGGAAGAAAAATACACTGGTCTCTTATTCAAGGAGTAACACTCCAGAGTGAAATTACAACTCAAATATGTACCTGAAGAAACTCATTTTGAATTTTGTGTAGTGAGATTTCAACTCTAGTATATTTTTAAAATCATTTAATATAAACAATGGTGGTGATTTTGAAATCTCCTGTACCCAAAAAGAAAGTCTGTGAGAAAAAAGAAAGAGGAGATGTAGATTTTTATGACTTCTTATTCCTTAATCCTGTTTTATGCCTGTGCTATTTGGAACAGTTAAAACTATCTGTAAAAGCAATTATTACACCATTTTTCATTAAAGTAGTCAGAAAAGGATTATAAAGTAGAAAGATTACTCCTGTGACTTTTTCCAGTTCTGAAACTCATTTGGAAATTGTTTGTAGGAAGACAACACATCAGGACAGAGTGCTGATTTAAACTAAAAAGAATTTATCTTCACATTACACAAAGAGTAGGATGGAAAAGTAATAATTCTTCTGTCTTCCCTTCATATGCTTCATGTGTCTATTTATAGAGAAACTCAATTTTCTGAAAACTTTATCTTGATGGCACTGAAGTTATGACTTACGTTGAACAAACTGATAAAGTAATTATGCAACATTAGCTCTGTCTTCTAAAAGCCCTAAATAAAAACAAGATGATAGTCATAGACTTTCTTTCAGCAGCAAAGCTCACAATCTTTCCAGTTATTTAGTGAAGCAAAGAAGACCTAAAAAATGTAATTCAGGTGAAGATGATGTAGACCCAGTCCTTTGGTTTCTGTAGCTCATAGTTTTCACATGTGATTGTGTACATTTGTAGTTTGACTTCAGTACTTCTCACCCTAACCACATCTATGCTCAGACAGACAGCTATTCCCAGAAAAGAAAAAAAGGAAAAAAATATATATATTCTTTATGTTCATAATTATTATTTCTTCCTTTTGGATCTTCATGTGTACTTTCTTTTCTGGCTTCTGGTAGTACAGAAGAAGAAATAACTTTGCCTTTCCTTCTTAACCCTCACTGTAAAAATATCACAGTTACATGTAATTCACAAGCAAAAAGATATGCAATTAACATATGAATAGTTAGATTGTTTTCTGTCACATCATCAGAAGGATTTGGAAACTTGTTTGAAATATAAATCTCTTGTTAGGCTGAGAGAGTTGGGACAAATCATATCAAAATGTAATGAAAGGGGTCATTTAGATTATCACGTTATAAAGTATATCATGTAGCTTATAGCCAGCATTACCAAGAAAATCATTTCCAAAGGTTCTGTATAGCCTTCATCTGGCACACATTGATCAATTTGGGATTTTAAGTACTAAGAACAGGCTTTAAATTATGAGAGCAATTGACATTCCTATGCAATAGCACATTCTCACTGAGTTTCTAGATAATTTCTCAATTAGAAAAACAACAGCTGATGTGCCTTTTTGTTGTTGTTTTCTTCGAGGAAGTGGAGTATTGAAATCCACTGGGTTCCATGTGGTATATATCTGTGTTCAATTCTTTGAAGATGTGTTTTTTCTCAAATCTTCTTGGTTTCTGACATGGTGAAATTTCCCAGGACTATGTAGGTGAAGCAATATCAGAGACAATTATTTTGAAAATTATTAATAAGAAAGTCACAGGATACCTACAAGAGAGAAATATATATATATATATATATATATATATATATAAAGACAGAAAAACATTGCTCTTGTTATTTCTCCTCCAGAAGAGATAATTAATTGTGTTGAATATGAAATTCTTTCAGAATCAGGTCACAACCTGTAAAGGATCTTAGATAAACATAAATTTATCATCATATGAACACTCCTTTCTTTCACAGGCCATAATTCCCATTGTTTCCTTTTTCTCCATGGTAACATGACACATTTATATAAATATATACAGATTATTTTTCCTATGAGCATCTTGCTGGAATTAAAAATTGGTTTGATTATCTCAGAGGCAGACTTATTATCATGCTTAATTTTTAAAGAACTAATTTATTCTTGTGCTTTTTCTTAACTATTAGGGTTTACCCAGAAGGTGAAAAGATTGTCCCAAGGGCACAAAATCCAGTGTTTTCTGTAATGGCTGAGGAAATTGTAACCCCCTGAGAAATAAAGGAGATAGTTAACATTTAGAAAAGGTACAGTGGTCAAATTCAATGTAAAATATTTTCTAAAGTGTTTAGAGATTTCAGCTGCTGTCAGATCTTGTATAGACATCTTTAGCTCACAGGTGATTGTTTATGTTTATTGAGGGATGTTCTTTGTATGTCTAATTAAAAAGTGTAAACTAACTGCTGAAGCACCTGTGACCAGATTGGTCTTCATTTTTTGAGGTCTGAGCATGCTGGAAGAGAAAAAGGAATGAGAAAAGATTATTATCTTCTTTCCCTTTTGCTGACATAAGTGTAAATCATTAGTTAATTGTTTGTATTTTACAGAGAAGCAATAACACAACATTGGCATAAATCAGGCGCTGTAGAAATTTGTTGTAAATCAAGTTAATGGCTGTTCAGAAAATAGGATTTCATTGGATTTGCCATTTTTCATTCTTTAGATAAACTACGGAAGAAAAATCCTGTCGCAATCTTTAATAACAAGCTAATAGAAATTTAAGATCTGAGGCCTTAATCTCTGGATTTATTGTCTCCATAAAGAATGTACTGTGGTCTCACAAGTCTTTCAATTTAGAGCAAATGCTGTATGTCAATGCCTAGCGGTCATGACGTCTCAGTTCAGGGAACGGCTTAGTAAAGAGTTTGATGATAAGTGAAAGCATATGATTTTTTGGTTTAATCACCAGTTATAAAATTAAAAAGGCTAAATATACAGAAGGGTGTCCTCCAGACTAAAGAATATGTTTATATATGTATTTCAGCACTAGTAATGGAGTCACAGTTGCTTACCCTGTTGTAGCTTGACACCACGTAAGAGGCCAAGTTATCACCTTAGGCAGAACCACTGGCAAAAGGCTTAGAGCAAAACAACATGGAGCTTACGTGCTTACGTTACATCTTGGAGCTGAGGTTTAACATACTATGTCCTGATCTATAGCAGAGGAATTGATGAGCACAAGTCTGGCACAAGTCAGAGAACTACATAGAAAGGAGGGGACCAAACCTGGTGCAAGCTTGTCCACCTACTGGGAGTTGTCACTGACATTTTCCATCTGACAAATAGTGACTGAGGACATCATCTTAGAGACAAGGCTAATATCTTAAAGACTAAGGCAAATCTATGCTAAGGATCCAAGCATGCTATGAGCTGAGCAAGATGCACGATCAGGGCTCGAGATGATGACGGGGGCATGATCCACTTCATGAAGTGGCTTTATTTGATAATATAGTCAGTTATTCATGCTTTTAAAATATTTACCTACTCCATTACTTTCTTCTTCAGGGAGGTTGGATTTTAATTTTAATATGTGTGTTAAGAAAACTAGAATTTTTGTTTCTTCCCTTAAGGATTTTTTATTATTATTATTTAAAAGTTCCATGTGTGCACAGGAATCTCTCGGTTTCTGGCTTTCTTCCTTGACTTCAGACAATTGTGAATACTATTTCAAATAGAGCTGTCTGGGAAATAGACTTTCTGGTCTTTTCCCAGTTTGAGATTTTGATGCAGAAATTTCTTGACTTGAATAAGGGGAAAGAAATCAAAACCTCATTATTTTTTCACAGATCATGAAGTCAGTAGTATTTCACATTGACATAAGCCTCCAATGGGATATCTAAATGTTATAAAATAAAATAGTCTCCTCCTGACCCTGAAACCACTCAAGGTCCTGGCGCCGTTGTTCAGCAGCTGGTTAGCCAAAAGCAATGTGGAACAAAAGGCCCTGGAAATCCTTGGAGTTGATGAGCTTGTGAGATCCAAAAACTTGAATAAAATAGCTCTGTGAGGTAACTAGGCACTAAAAGGCCAGTCATTTTAGATGTGTCAGGCATATCGTCAAGAAACAAGAGAGAAGCCCAGGGAAACCTGGGTTCTACCAAAAATGTCTCAGATTTGCATTTTCTCACAGAATGTTTTCATTTTTGTGAATCAGTTTCCCAGTGAAGAAATGTCATGCCAGGAATAATTTTGAATTTAGCTGGTCTGTAATTCAACTCTGCAAATGAAACACCTCCATTCTGTTGTTGCAGCACAGATTGTTTATAAAACACTGAGAGGGTTTCTGTGGTCTGACCTAAAACTTTTTCCACCTTCTCCACCTTCACCATCTTGTTTGGTATGCATGACGTGATATGGTAATAAATGTGCAGCTCTCACATTCACATAGTTGCTCATTACCATTGAGATTTAGCAAGGACAAAGGTGCAAATATATTTACTCAGCTTCCTGAGTCTCAGGAGTACAGTGAAGAAATTTTGAAAAATCACACTAATTTTCACATGTTCTAATTATGTTTTCTGTCATGCTCATACAGTCAATCCAAATCATCATTATTACCTTTTTTTATCAATACATTATTTTTTTTTTCCTCTTTTCCCTTTGTTATTCAAATAATCAGTCAGGACATTTCATAGAATTCTTCCCCTTCAATAAATTGTTTTTGGGTTATCTGGGATACCTCTTTGTTGAGACAGCCTTTCAGAAAGGTTCAACTTCTTGCAGCTGAGCTGAAAGATGTGGAAAAAGGCCATATTACTTGGCCCTGACTCATGGTGGGTCAGTAGAAATTAGCTTCAGGGTTCCAGTGGATTAAAAACAGGGTCATACCTCAATTTACTATTATCTTACTAGGCAGCTGGCTCTAGTCATTTCAGCAGACCTGATGGTAAATTGAAAGCCACTATCACAAGTGAAGAATAATGGCTGAAATAGGGCCAAAAAGAATTTAAACATGGAGACATATATCAAGCAATATTTTATTTATCTGATTTAATAAAATTATATTGGCAATAGTTCTATGACCCTTTAATTATTAGCCTTGAAATAATCCTACAGGACTCAATATACACTGTAAATTAGTTGGATGAAACTCAAATATAATTTTGTGTGGCTAGACGCTGATACTTAAACAGCAAGTTTACAGCATTTTACTTGGATACCAACTGGATGAACTGTGTGTGAGGGGGAGGAAAAGGTTGTCAGGGAATGACTGAGGTAATCATCTGGCTGAAAATTAATCTTTCTTTTTACATGCAAGGTGTGGAGGCAAGGCTGGAATGGGAGGTCACTGCCTTGACTGAGGGAAGGGCCAGGCAGCTGCACCCAAGTAGGTCTAGGGGCAAACATGCTGCTCTTAGGCAGGGAGCAGCTTCCAGCAGAGTGAAAGCAGTCTTTGTGAAATATTTAGAGTAGAGGCTTTTGAGACTTTTTAAAACTAAGTACTAACATATGGCTTTCCAAAACATCTGTTCCTGCTGGAAGGGAAGAGACTGTTCAGACACTTTAAAGTTTGCACCTGCCACTTCAATTTTGCAGGGAGCTTCCTCCACTGAAGGAGTGCTTGTCCAGATGTTCCCAGAAGAAACAATGTTATCACAGGACAGAGAGAGTTCTACATCACTTATTTTCAGGCACTTAATTAATTTGAATTTTACTTCATTAGTAGTTTAGTTGTCATATGAACTTTTCAACTACTTAATTAGATTTTCAGCTTAAAAATCTCAGGAATCCTTATACAGTAAATCAATATTCCTCTGCACATGTAAAAGCTAGGAAAGAAAAAGGCATGATCTTTAGTAGCTAATGTTTCCTTCAAATAAATATGGATAAAGTGGATATTACTGTATTCCTTGAGCTATTTTTACAAAGGTGACACTTAATCCATTAGCTCCTCAACTTTTCTATTTTGTAGTTTTCATAATATCTTAACCACAGTCCTCTTTGTAGCATTAATTAATTTTCCTTTGTTATTACAAGATAAAACAAAACAAAACAAAAAGTAAAAAGAATGAGCACTGTCTTAATTTTAAATATTTAAGGGTTTAAGTCTTCACTTTCTTGTTCGTTCAGCATATTTTCTTCTATGTTTATCCTTGTAAAAAGTCTGCACTGCATGCATCTTAAAGAAAACTGTCACTGGATGGAGGTAGAGTCATCCTAACTTATGAAGAACGTGTAATTGCTTGACTTTTAATAGTACAAGTGACATCTGCTAAGCAGTTAGATTAATCACAGCTGGGTATGTGATAGGGCTGCCTTTAGGACCTGTTCCAGACCTTCTGTTGTACTTAAGAATGATAATCTAAATTCAAATGGGAGATCTGTCAACCACACAGCTTCTCAGATAATAAAAAAAACATGTAAGGTGTTTACTAACGGCATCTCAGTAATATTGAGTTGTTTTGTTTCTCATCACATAAGAGACAGAAGAGGCACCATATTGCAGCATTTCAGAAGGCTGTAACATCCATTTTGTCTGGTAACATAACAACTCTCCTGGAACTGACCCCAGTGTATGGAAAAACAGTATCTATCTATCTGAGGTTTTGCTACTTATTTCTGTTCTATTAAGGTTTAAATATAAACCAAGCGTGAATGAAACCTATGTGTCCAGAAATAGAAAAGAAAGAAAATAATGCATAAAAAGGGGCGGCCAGCAGGGAGATGGAGGTATTGTCCCTGTCTACTCTAATCTTGCTAGACCCCACCTGGAATAGTGCGTGCAGGCCTGGGCCCCCCAACACAAAAAGGATGTGGAGCTCTTGGAACGTGTCCAGAGGAGGGCCACTAAGATGATCAGAGGGCTGGAGCACCTCTCCTGTTCAAAAAGGTTGAGGGAGCTGGTCTTGATTAGCTTGGAGAAGAGAAAGCTCCAGGGAGACCTCATTGCAGCCTTCCAGTAGTTGAAGGGAGTGTATAAACAGGAGGGGGAACACCTGTTTGCATGTGTTGGTAGTGATAGGACAAGGGGGAATGGTTTTAAACTAAGACAGGGGAGATTTAAGTTGGAAATTAGGAGAAAGTTTTTCACCCAGAGGGTGGTGAGGCACTGGAACGGGTTGCCCCGGGAGGTTGTGGATGTCCCATCCCTGGAGGCATTCAAGGCCAGGCTTGGTGCAACTCTGGGAAGCCTGCTCCAGTGGTTGGCAACCCTGCCCAGAGCAGGGGGGTTGAAACTAGATGATCTTTAAGGTCCTTTTCAAACCAGGCCATTCTGTGATTCTATGATTCTGTGATATTCTGAGCCTAAATTAAATATATATATATATTTATTTATTTATATATATATATATATATATATATATATATATCCCTATGATGAATGGAGCTTTCTCTAAAGCTTGGTTATAGGCCTGTAAAACACTACTTGTAAGCCTTTGCTTTGCACAGAACATGAAATGAATATTGCCTCTAGTTTCTGATCATAGATGTCCCCAGTTAAATACCAATGGCACTCTGCTTTGCTCTGATGCCTTAGTTAAGAGCTGGGCCATTAAAAACACACATCTCTGGAAAAGTTCATCCAAACTAATCAACTGGATATTGCTTTCCAGCTTCTCCATTTTTATGGCTTGTGGGTGCTTACTAAAAGCCTTACCTGATACTTTTCTCTCTCTCACTTGATGAGCAGTTTCAAGATAGTAGTTCCGTCTAAATGTCAAGTTAAAAGAATTGACTTTCACATCTTTTCAATCTGGTCTCTCTGCATCAATCTTTAAGACCTTTTTGAAGAAAATTTGTAACTATGGCTTGCAATCTGATCTTGGCCTTTTATTAATTGCATGCTATGCCTGGGAGCCTTCTCTTTTTGCATGTTTTCTTTCACTCTCCTGTAGTGAAAAACCTCTTCTGTACACCTCATGCTTCTGTGCTCCAGCACAGTCAAGGCTCAGTAGATGCTTAGTCATGTCAGCGTGGCACATTTTGGATTTTCTCAATATCAAACTAAATGGATTTACTTTGAGCTCCATTGCTTGCTGAGTAAGTTCAGGATGTTAATTCAGTCTAAATGTCAAGTTAAAAGAAATACGATTCCAACCTGCTGAATCATCTTGTTAACTCAGCGTTCTTTTCACTTTGACCTTTCCTTAGGGAGGTACACGTATTGCTCAATTACATTCAGTCTTTCCAGAAGAATGTTGGAATTTTATAAGACTACTTTGTCCTTTTCTTTCTAAGGTAATAACATTTACACTACACATGCTTCATACTGTCTCGGACTTTATCCATCCCTACTTACCTTGTTGTACTCTGAAGAATTCTTCAGGCACAAAACTCAGAAATGCAAGTGTTGTTCACAAGTGAGCTGAATTTGTTATATCCATATTTAATAAATACTGACTCGAAGAGACGTGAGCTTGTTAGTGAATCATTACTGGACTAGTATACATCTTGGTACAAACTGCCTTGGATTTGTGTTGGACTCTTTGAAATTGGAATTAGAAAATAACTTCAGAGGCAATAAGTTTTTTTTAAAAAAAAAACAACAACAACAACAACAACAACAACAACAAACTTCATGGGCAAGAAATAGGAAAGGCAAAAAAGGGGTACCAAGTACAATCAGAGCTACAGAACCTTTCAAAAAGAGATGAAATAGTAAGAAGAATATCCTTATAAACCATTGTGCAAACATTTTTTTTTTTTTTTAATTTTTGTGCTACATTTCAGAGTATTACCACATTTTAATTTTGTCCTTCATTCTGGTGCTTGTGCTGTCATTTCAAATATAAGAAGGCACAAGAGGAGAAGCTTACTCATTAAGCTAAAATGGCTGCTATGAAAAAGTAGAGTGTTTTTAAGAGCCATGCTATGTTGGTAATCCTCCTGAACAGGCCGTTTGAACTCTAAAATAAAGGCATTGCTATGAACATAGATTTTAGTGATGAGGCTCACTGGTCTTTTCTCCCAATTTCTCTTTCCTTTCTTCCTCCTTTTCCCCTTCTACCCGCTCTTCTGCCCCACACCCCCACCCCCACCTCCCCTACCCCACACCCCGTGTCTCCTATTCCCCTCTTTGCTGATAAAAATTTCTACCCAAATTCATGCTCACATTAAGGTACAGCTATCTGATCAGGTTTGCTGACTAACTCTAGCAGCACTGTATCTTTAACCCCTATATTAGGTAACTTTTAGATTGCTCCTGAATAAAAACTGCAGCTGTATAAACTGATACTTTCTTAGAAGCAGATTTTGTGGTCTTACCACAATTTGAGGGAGGAAAAATGTTATTTAGGACTAAAGTTCCCAAAACATCTATACTGATCAACTTCTAAGTGGTTACTTTAAACTTTTTCTTACTGAAATTCTTTCTTTGTCATAATAATGCTCATTTACAAGCTCAGATCACCTTTGAACTGTCAAGATTCAAAAACATGAGTATTATCAAAGCTCAGATGTGATGGGCTATTGCTGTCTTTCACTGCTTTCTTTCAAAGTGAGCATGCCCATCAGAAACCAGTAGTCTCCTGCTTTTCACTTTCTATATAAGACTTATTTCCATAAGCCAAAAATAAAACTGAAATGCAGATTGCCAACTAATCAATTTTTGCAACTTCGCAAGTTTTAGTTTTAATATATAATGTAGCCCCTTTAAATATCAGCACCATAACTCAGTGTCAGTGTACTTTATAACTGTGCTTCAGCGCTATGGGTATTGTGCTCTTTCTGCAGAGAGTTGACAAAAATTTATTTAAGTACGGTGAAGTTAATCACTATTTTTCAAATGCTTGACTCTCTACTAGAAATGCCATCAGGTGTCTAACAGTGTTATTAGTGCTATAAAACTGCCACCATCACTTAGGGAAGACCTAAGTGATGTTGGTGTCTCAATAGAAATCATTGACCTGCATTAAAGCAAGCTTGGTGAACTTTGTGTCAGTGAAAAACACTGGAGGCCTGTTGCAAAGACAGCGGCAAGTATTCTGGAGGTACACTCTTCTCAGATAAATGCTCTGTTCTATGGATGATTTTAACAATTACCTGGCTTTCATAGTCTTAGTTTCTGCCTAACTTCATGTTCAAGGTAGTTACACAAAAATATCTTGAGAGGAAAAAACATTTTATATATTTTTTCCATTCTCTTCAGTAAGTGCCCACAAGATGAATTAACTGTGGCTATTGCTTTCAGAGGAGAATTACTGGATTTCCATGTCAACAACATAAAGGTTAAACATATATATATATATATATTAGGAGAAAATATGTATATATAGACAGTGAAGTAAACATGAAATCAGGAGTGTCTCTTGAGCATAAAGTGACATATGTAATATCTGGTATTTATGTTATGTTATTATGTTATGACATGTTATGTTATTTATTTATTTTAAGTAAGGCAAAGTCTTCAACAAATCTGTACTCTTTATGCTAAATTCTGTATATTGTTCCCCTGTGGTTTCATGTGAGTATAAGGATGTTCCACCACCAACCTGCTGTTCTTCTCCTAACTGTGCCTAAAGCAGATGATATCTAGTGAGTTTGTGCACACCTGGCCAGTCTCTGTGGCTTATTCTCCCTGCATTCCCCAACATCCACTAAGTAATTATTTGGTCTAATATTTCCTACAATTTTACCTTAAATTGATCTAGGTTCTCTGATATATCTAGTACAAACAACTCATGGATCTTCCCAGCATCTTTTGCAGTGAAAACTGATGCAAGGAATTTATGACACTTCTGTGAGAGAGCCTTCTCAACCCTGAGTACATCTTTTCACCTTTTTTATCACAGTCAGTTTTCTGTCTGTATTCCTGATTAGCTGAACATTTTCACCTGCTTCCTTTTTACAGATACCCCATTAAGTCACGGTTGGGCCACAGCAACAATTTACTTTATAATTGTTATTCTTGGTCTTACCGAAACTCTAATCTAAATCTCTCCTCTTTTAGTTTAAAATTATTCCCCCTTGCCCAATTCTTCTATGCCTGAGTAAAAAGTTTCTCTCCATCTTTTTTTATAAGCCCCCTTTAAGTAATGAAAGGGTACAATGAGGTCTCCCTGGAGCCTTCTCATCTTCAGGCTGAACATCCTCAGATCTCTCAGTCTTTCTTCATAGGAGAGGTTCTCCAGCCCTCTGATCATCTTCATGGCCCTCTTCTGGACCCTCTCTAACAGGTCCACATCCTTCTTGTGCGGGGGGCTCCAGACCTGGATGCAGTACTCCAAGTGGGGCCTCATAAGGGCAGAGTAGAGGGGGACAATCATCTACCTCAATCTGTTGGCCACCCCTCTGTTGATGCAGCCCAGGATGCAACTGGCCTTCTGAGCTTCAAGAGCACACTTCTGGCTCATGTCAAGCCTTTTATCCACCAGAACTCCCAAGTCTTTTGCTGCAGGGCTGCTCTCAATGAGTTCTTCTCCCAGTCTGTGCTCATGTCAGGGATTGCCTGATCCAGGTGCAGCACCTTGTATTTAGACTTGAACCTCATTAGGTTTATGAGGACCCATTTCTCAAGCTTGTCCTTTGAACAGCATCCCTTTGGATGGTACTCCTTCCTTCTGTTGTATCAACTGCATCACTCAGCTTGGTGTCATCTGCAAACTTGTTGAGGGTGTCCTTGATCCCACTATCTATATTACTGATAAAGATATTAAACAGTACTGGTCCTAGGACAGACCACTGAGGGACACCACTCATCACCGGCCTCCACCTAGACATAGAGCCATTGACCACCACTCTCTGGGTGTGGCTTTCAGGCCAATTCCTTATCCACAGAATGGTCAACCCATCAAATCTGTATCTCCATTTTGGAGATCAGGATGTCATGTGTGATCATGTCAAAGGCCTTACACAGAAGTCCAGGTAGATGACATTGGTCAGCCTTTCCTTGTCAACTAATGTACTCACTCCATCATAGAAGACTACCAGATTGGTCAGGCATTATATGCCCTTGGTAAAGCCATGCTGGCTGCCCTGGAAAATGAAATAGTAGAAAAGTAGAGAAATACAGTCTTTTGCCTCCGTCAGCTGCTATTTATTTTAACATGTATCTGACAAAGCAAAATAAACTTCAAGAATGCCTGACTTCTGAATACTATAATCCAACAGCTATAACCCAAAATTTTGTGGAAAGAACTGGTTGTCATATGTGACATTTGTTTTCAGTTAGCTAGAGAATATTTTATTACATGTTCATTATACTTTGTGATGCATATTTAAGTATTTCTGTTGCATTAGAAAACATTTATTTCATTTTCATTTCAAATGTTATGTCTAACATCAGAAAATATACAAGATTTGACTTTATCTAGAGCTGAAAGTGTCATAAAATGAAAGGTAGGTATTTAAAAGCCAGTTTCACATAATTTTGGAATTTGGTAGGTGCTGTATGTGATCTGTTCTTGCCCATGTCTTATTGTGTATCGCAAGTCTATGGTAAAGACATACAGCTGCTGAATCTCACTTGTCTGTTAGCTGGGCATGGGTAGACTCTGGTCACTGTTTATAGACATAACATTCCAAGACTTCCCCCCCTCCCCCCCCCCTTTTTTTTTTTTTTTTTCCATGTCATATTGCTGCCCTCTGGATGCCTTACTCTATCTGATGCCTCCAGAACCCGTCCTATCAGTCACATGTGTTTTTCTGGGGGTCTCTTTTTTCTCTCTGGGGGTGTCACAGCTTCAAAATCATGTGAAACCTCTGTTGAAGATTATGGATCTCTGCAAATAATGAAGCTTGCCTGCGTGAAGATCTATAGTGCTGATAATCACTCCTACACACCATCTTCTAGATCTTTCATGTGGGGTGATGGCTGGCTGCCCAAAGTGGACAGGATTTTCGGGTCTTAGAGAGGGTTTCTGGCAGTGTATGTTTATCCAGACTGAGAGGTTTCATAGAGCTGCTTTCTCTTTTAATGGTCCCTGATATGCAGAAAAATGCTACTTCATAGAGTGATCATCAAAGTAGCATTAGAGGGACAGTCAGAGTCGATGACACCAGACTGAAGTTGTGATGGTTCTCCTGCAAGAGTACAAATGCCATTAAGAAAGGCAGAGTTACAAAGACAGCGCCTGTAACATCAGACTAAGAAAACAGGATCACCTAAAGCACGCTGCACAGGATGACATCCAGCTGGGCTTTGAATATTTCCAGAGAAGGAGACTCAAAAACTCAAGAGCTAAAACCTACTTCTCCCTTCTCCATATTTAGTATACCTTCATCATATTTATTAAATTAGTTTTGTTCTAAAAAAAGAAAGAAAAAAAAAAAAAAAAAGACATTTATGTCATTAACTCACCTAACTTGGAATCATCTAAATTGTAGGCTTCTGTTTCCAGACTGTCTTGTGTGCTTCTGTAACAATGAGGAGATGGAGACAGACAGATAGACAAAAACAGTCTTCCAGGTGGTGGAAGTCCTATGTCAGGCCTGTCTACACCTGTGTGCCCAAAACTACATAAAGGGTTCCCACCATCTCTTTCTTGTCAGGATCTATCCTGTTTTGTTAGCAGAAGTTAAGTCCCAACATCCACAGGGGTACAAAACAAATGGAAATATGGCTTGAAAAATTCCAGTGCTCTCACCTCTTTGTGGGTTTGAGGCCATCTCTGTGCATGAGTCTGACATACCTGGATATATCATCAGCTTGTGCAAGCTGACCAGGCACTCAAAAATATTTGTAACGTACCATGTAACCCAAACTCTCCCCAAAACCAAGTGCCTCCTGTCCCTGCTGCATGTGTATTTGCATCTCAGTGATGCCTGGAAGGCTGTAGGAATCATTTTGTATTTGCATATGCACCATGTCTGAAGGTATTCTGCCCTCCTCACCCATCTAATGGTAGGGGACTGGGGGAGAGGATTAAAGAGTATTTATGCAAGGGCTTTAGTCTTGTTTAGTCCTGGATTATTTTGTGTTTAATCACAGCCTTCCACAAGCAGAAATTTCTGTACAGTCAAAGACTGCCTTACAGGATAATGTATTGAACTCATGAAATTGTAATAGTTTGGTTCTGCTTGCCTTCTCTTTTTAGTAATCTAAAACAAATAAGAAACTTTACCACAGTTTAAGTAGATGTTTCATAATGGGAAGTCTTAAACTGATACCCAATTTATAGAGGACTGTCTGTAAAACACAAGCTGCAGAAAATGAATTTATCTTCATTTTCTGTGAGCTAAGGTAAGGATGCTTATATACACACAGACTGGGTATAACTCACTAAGCCACTTTCCCCTTGCTTACCTGCTCTAGCATATCAGTGAGGGCTAGAGAGACCTACCTCCAGGCACAACACAATTCTGAGTACACAGTTTCCTGAGGAAAAAAAAAATATATATATATTTATTTGTACACCTGAACTTCAATCTTACTGACTAAATTTAGTTAATTTAGTTTAACAGTTTACTTGAATTTCTCCCTCCTACCTGTCTTTCTGTGCTGAAAAAGAGGATTATGTGCTGTAGGGTGATAATAAAATGCAGGAGAATTTAGGGACTCCTGCTACTGAGATGGATTGAGGACTTTCAGACTTTGCAGTGTTGTTTTGTTGCTGTTGGTTTTATTGTTTTTCTCTGTGTTTTACTGAATATGACCATGCCAAATGCATAATAATATGAGGAAAAGGTTCTGTCATGTATATATGAGCATGGAGGAGAATGCCAGAGGCCAGATTACAGTTTCAGTGTAATTGTTATATTTTTAAAGATGCCAGTGAGAGAACTTTGAAGCTACTTTGGATTTATATTCTGTGCAAAGTCCACAGAATCTGACAGCGAGGTCCAAGAACACATATTAGGCTTATTTAAATAAAAATAGATACATATCAAAAGCATACCCACACATCTTTAATGCCGCCTTGCTTTATTTTATACATCAGTAGAAATTTGGGGGGGGGGGATTGGGAAGTGGTCCCTCAGAAAATACTGGAAAACTTGACCTTTCCCCGGGAACAGAGGTACTTTCGATTAGATGGTGAAAGACTGCTGATGTTTGAGTAATTTTAGTGTCTAATTTCACTACTGATATCAGTTACTGATACAAAGGAATGGAAAGTTGACGTTCTCCCCCACATGTGATAGTCTTGGTGTAAAGTGGTGTTAAATGCGAGTGAGAACTTTATATATGCAAGCAAAATTGGATCTGGAGGAATTCCTGAGCTCCATTTTGTGGGAAAATAATATCTCAACCCCTTTTCTTTTTATTTACACCCCAGTTTCAGAGAAAATATTGTTATTTAGGGTAGAAAAGGCTGTTGTTAATCCCAGTCAAGAGGTGAGCAACACATTGAGTCATACTTGCGTCATATCTTTCTTCTTTAATCTTGGAAGACTCCTGTGTAAGATTTTTCACACAATTATGGGCATATGTGTGTTTGTGTGTGCACCTTATGTAGTATATAATGTATAGTGTATCTGTATATATAGCATACAATGTATATAAACATGCAGATTCTATATATAGTTTATAATATGTACACATTTATATATATATATTTACAAATATATATATGCAGTTATACATACACTGACTTTTTCAGTGAGAAGGGATGGGTCATAAACCAAATTGCAAACATACCTGAAGGGTGTGGAGAAGTTTTCAAAGTGTTCTGATTCCAACTAAATAAGTTTTCTGATCTCGGTTAACATTTGCTCTGACTCTTACATTTATTATTCTTGCAAAATATAAAACATAGCCTGTTATTTCCTGCTTTAGTTATATCAGTGTTCTAGTCTTTCAAAGCATTATTTTGGGTCAGCTATGATTGAAAACACTTTTCCTTTAGATGCAGAACAATATGCACTCCATTTCCTATGTAGATAGTAACACTTTATTGCTTAGCATCATGTAGTAATTTTGAAACATGGAAAGAAATTTTCCACCTGTCAGTTCATCTGTTTTTGAAGAGTTCAACTATATTTGTGATTTTAAAGATAAACATTCTGCAGACAGAATTATGTTTTCATTTTTCCTTTCCTTTAATTTCAGCTGGGCTGTTAGATCCATCAAAGCCATTGCAGAAGTTATTAAAAACACATAGAAGTTGGTTATTGGAAAAGTAAATCTCTTACAGGTATAATTTGTTGGCAAACTTTTCAAAAACAGGCATCTTCAACTGAATTACTGCCCTGATTTTCTGAAAGTGGTCTTGGCAACCTCCATGGATTTGCTCAAGCCTTGTAGTTCTTTCTACCAGGTGCCCAATTGTGGCAGTCTTGGTGCTAAGTGTCACTTCAGGGTGTATTCTGGCTTTTGGTCATCTACATATGTACCAAAACCACCTTTTCTCCTTCAGACAGGTACAGGTAGAATCACAGAATCATTTACATTAGAAAAGACCTTTAAGATCACCAAGTCTAACCATTGCTTAACACTAACAAGTCCACCATTAAACCCAAAGCACTACATCGACACATCGCTTAAATATATCCAGATAACTGCAAAAATCTCTATGGCTTGGGATTGACTTTAAGGTACTTTAAATGAAAAGACCAGAAAAAACAACAACTGGTATTTGCTATCAGAGAGGGCCCTGTGACATTCAGTTCTTCCAGGGCTCTAAACTTTTAATGCTGACCCATACAGATGGGGCACATTGCACCTTTCACAACTCCCTGGACCAGAATCAACTTTGACTTGACATTTTGTCAGGTCAAAATAGGTGTCTTCCTTGAGCAAGGAGGACTCATCCCATCTGTAGGGAATGCTGGAAGCAGAGTAACATATCCTGCCTCTAAAGCTTCGAAGTTCCTTTAAGCCTTCATCATCCATAGGATATAATCTGGTTTTAGGCTAATTCAGGCCAATATGTTCTCATTGAGCCCACTGATAGGTCAGTGTGAGTCAAGGCCAGTTAAAATATGCTCACTAGAACTGGGCTTAGACAAGCAATCAAATGCAAGAAAGTAATATGCTTTGTGATTGCTATCAGTTTGTACAAATTAGACTTGATCGCTTCAAGGGAATGGCTTGCTATCCCTGCCTAGGGACTTTGTATAAATAGGGTAAGGCATGTTAGACACACAAAGACCCAATAACCTTAATATTTTATAGCAAACAGATTATTTTGATCATTTTTTATAGATTATTAATTATATTTAAAAGAACTTTGAACAAAACCATTTGTTTTCAACTAACTATGTCTCCAGATAGCAAACACAACTCACTGCCCTTTCAGTTTTAATTTTCCACATATCTTATTTTCCATACATCTTTGATTTGTTTCAGGCAGATAAGTGCTGTGGAGGTGACACTGCAAATATCAGATAGCAGCTCTGTGCAGTGGCACTTGGCCCTGTTATTGGAGGACATAGATACAAATAACATTTTTTAGAAGTGTATATCACCAAAAAAAATATGTATCTGCTTAAATGAGCAGCCAGGGCTGGTGGCACTTCAGCTTTATTTCACCTCAGAAGGATTATATATTTTCTTTCTTTATATAGCAGAGAGGCTCAGTATTGCTTTACTTGTTGCTGTGATGCCTTCAGACCACTCAATGAATCAAGCACTGTGCATGAGCCAGAGTCTTCTTAGGGCTGAATTGTTTGGTGTGGGATCCTAAAAGCATGCTGGAGGCATAAAACATCTCCTGGCCCTGTACTTCCTTTACAAGGAACAGCCCCAGATGAAAAAGGCAGTTTTGCTCAGCTCCATCTGGCCAGGCTGCTGCACAGGTAGACACACTTTGCCCATGTTCCAGGCTGGTTGAACATAAGACAGCTCCAAATCTCATGCATCTCCATCTGCCTGTTGTGGAGCCCAGGGCACGGGCTGGCTGACTGGGAGGCTGAGCTTGACAGTCACAGCTGAGTTCAGAGTGTTCTCAGCTTTTGAACTCGAATTGGCTTCAGTCCTGCCAACTCAGTGCATGGGAAGCCCAAGCTCATGCTTTTGTAGCCATCATCCTTACTGGGTAAGGCTCTAGAGGGAAAACAGATATGCCCCACTTGGGGAATATATAAGTATTTAACATCCTTCTTTTTCTAAAACAAGACTGTTACAGAAACAAAATGATAGCCATGTGTAATTGTTGTGGTTTAACCCGGCTGACAGCTAAACACCACACAGCCGTTCGCTCACCCTCCCCCCTCCCTCTCTGGGATGGGGGAGAGAAACGGGAAAGTGAAGCCTGTGAGTTGAGATAAAGACAGTTTATTAAGATAGAAAATAATAATGATAATAATAATAATATGTACAAACAAGTGATGCACAATGCAATTGCTCACCACCCGCTGACCGATGCCCAGCCCAACCCCGAGCAGCCGGCCCCCCCACCCCGGCTAGCCACCCCTATATATTGTTTAGCATGACGTCAGATGGTATGGAATACTCCTTTGGCCAGTTTGGGTCAGCTGTCCTGGGTCTGTCCCCTCCCAGCTCTTGCTGCACCCCCAGCCTGCCCGTTGGCAGGACAGAGTGAGAAGCTGAAAAGTCCTTGGCTTAGTATAAGCAGTGCTCTGCAGCAATTAAAACATCAGCATGTTATCAGCACTCTTCTCATCCCAATCCAAAACATAGCACCCTACCAGCTACTAGGAGGAAAAATAACCGTCCTAACTGAAACCAGGACAGTAATGCATCTTTAATTTTCTCATGTACATTGATGCTAGAAAATTTACTGTGAGGAAAGGTCAGGATGAAATATGAGTCATATATGATAAAAGTGACACCATGGGCTGCTTGTTTGTGTGTATGCGAATGTGTTCACCATGTAAGTCAAATTGCTGTTAAAAGCCCGTTAGCTAGCACAGTGAAATAATTCCTGCAACTAAGAGGATTATAGTGGTTCTTAAGTCTAAAACAGAACTTCACTGATATTAGCAGCAATAGCTTTTATGCTTCAAGGGCAGTGTACGAAGCCCTATGTTCTGTATTTAAAACATATCTTCACCCTGAGGCATTAAGATGACTACTCATATTTCAATAACAAAATTTCCCAATAAAGCCAGACTTCAGCTGGTAAAATATCCTTTCTACGGACTTCAGTTTTTAGTCTTGACAGTGACATTAAAATAATTAACTGCAAAGTCCCCTGTGTATTTTTGTGGCTTCCTTCCTCTGTGATTGTTTGTATTAACTCATTATGTGGCCCCAACTGAGCAAAGTGATCAGATGCATGCTTAAATCTCACTTCACCAGTGAACATGTGAGTGCATATGCTTTGTAGAGTCAGGGCCCTTTGGACAGTAAGATGACCCAAAGCAGATGTTTCTGTTTAGTCCCTGTTTCCACAGAGACTATGCATCTCTTCAGTGCTCACTCTTGTTTTGGACTTAGCC
Organism: Oxyura jamaicensis; assembly: GCF_011077185.1. Taxonomy (NCBI): domain Eukaryota; kingdom Metazoa; phylum Chordata; class Aves; order Anseriformes; family Anatidae; genus Oxyura; species Oxyura jamaicensis. Next base: position 140,144,304 of record NC_048893.1, read on the forward strand.
ACTGAAATGCAAATAAAGAAGGCATCAATTTTAACCCAGTGAGATCTGCTTTCTCATGATTGTCTTTCTTAAATAACAATCAAAGTATTTAATCTGTCTTAGTATTAAACCACAAAGTTCTAGAGTAGCCCACACTGAGAAGAAAATTTCTTGGAGATTCTCTTTCCTACATATTTTTGGAGCTTTTGATTTTTTTTCTTCTCCTTGTTTTTGCTTGAGGAAATAATCCATGAAGATGGAAGAGGAGAAAGCTCATCAGCATTGACATTTGAGTCACTGCTTAGTTTGAGACATTTCTGGAGTGTGTGGAGAGTTACTCATACCAATATACAAAGAGAATTTTTAGTTTCCTTGTTAGAAACAGAGAAGACTGTCTTACTTGATTGGTTTGTAAAGGAGAAGAATGGTCTTTTTCCAGCTTTTTCCTCTACTACATCTCTTGCATTAAAAAGTCTAATTCCCTTCTGTTCATTTCAAGAAACTGTAGTAGGCTAAATGTTCAAAGATTGGCAGACTTCCCTCAGATGATTATGAATATTTAATTTGTCTCTGGTTTTGGTAGTACTGTTGAATATTTGATTATGTCAAAACAAGAACTCATAACTGACACATGAGAAGGCTGGCAACAAACACTGCTGCTCATAAATAGCCTTCTCTTTACAGTGCAGTTTTGGAGGAGTAAAGAAAACACAGTTATTTGCATGTAAAATGTACAAATGCAGCTCCAGGAAAAATGTATCAGCCATGATAAATAAACAAAGGGCTTTGCACACATTTCCATATTACATATTTGGAGTGGGCTAGCTAAAGGATGATTACAGCATCAACTACTTGATTCAGAGTATATGATTTTTATTATCTTCTACTTTAATAAATAGTTGGAGAAAGAGAAATTGATCTTGAAGGACAATATGAATAAACAACCCCCTTTGATTTTTAGAATATGTTCCTTCCTTGAAATGACTATGGATGCTGGGTTCCTACTATACAGTCTGTCCACCTTGTAGTTAGATGAATGGTGTATCATATATTCTTCATAACCTTTCAAGATGTTCACAACTGAAAATGTCTGTGATCTGTTACAACACACGAGAAAGGTTTTATTACAGAAAGCACTTTACTGCAGTAGGTAAGGACTACAGACTAGGGTAAATGCAAAAAGAAAACACAGGAGAATTAATGAAAACAATCAGGCTTGATCTCCATCACTGAAGTTTCCTCTTAGTAACAGCTAACTTTAACCTAACTTCCTTATTTTGTGTCTGAAATAAAACAAAACAAACCTTAGTTTGTTTCTAGATAATGGGAATATGCACAGTTGTACATGTTAGTGCCTTACAGGGGTGACGTGTACTTATCACTCTAGCATTTGGGGCCTTGCAGTTGCTTTTAAGATGCAGCAACACAGCCCCTGTGTACACCAATTGCTCAGGTCTTTCCTGGTGCCAATGGCCTCCTCTGAGCATACAAAGTACTCCCTTGGCTCTACAATTCATGGCCAACTAAATCCACATGGATCTGAACAGGGCTTGCCCATGCCCATATTGTTCCTTCCCATGCTATTGTACTGTAACATTAACAGTGTCAATGCATCAGGAAGGTGTGGGTTAGCCTGCAAGGAAAAAGTCAGGCTCAGTCTTTTTTCTGTAATGTCAGCCAAGCTTTCTCTAGGTAGTGGCTTTCCCCCAGGTTCCTGCCATGACAGGCCCACACATTTGCTTAGGACTGATCTGAGGCTGTTCTCTGAGGTTCATGGCAGAGTGCCCACCACAGAGACCTTTGGAGTTCTTTTCTTAAACCCCCAATGTAATGGATGCTCCACAGTTACATCAAAAACTGTTAGCATCCCTTGTTACTAACCCCTTCCATTTCCTACTATAAAGCTTCCATTTTTAGCGGTTCACGACCCCTCCAGACTTTGACAAGTGCCATTGAAATTTTCCATGCTCTGCACAGACCTGCCAGTTTCTTCTTTTCCAGACCATGAAATAGTACTTCAGCCCATCACTTGGTGAGCAATATATCTGCTATATCTTGTCAGCTGGGAAAGGAGGGGATTCAGCTTTTGAGGTCAACTAAGTAATGTGTCACTCAGGTCCCCTTTGAACACATTTCTGCTGTTGCCTTCCTCCTCACTGAATATCCCCGTGGCTTCTCCCGTGCTCTGTGACCTATCACATCTAATATATCTGTACTGCAGACTGCCATAGTCATCTAACCATGGTGTCTTGCATGTCAGATTGAGTGGAAAAAGAGGGTGAAAGAGAGCATTGGATATATATGTGAGATTCAGTTTTACTACAGGGCAAAACAAGATGAGAGCTAATTGTGACAGTCTTATGCTTAGTGCCTGAGATTAGACAAGCTTGACTGTTGCTACCTGAGGCTGATTTCTGAAAACAAACAAACAAACAAACAAACCACAAAACAAAACACTTCTGCTACTTCTTAGAATGAAACTAGAGGAGAAACATCATTTTATCATTAAAAAAGAACTTCCCCTAGAAAACAAAACAACCACAACAAAAAAAAGCAACTTATTTTCCTTAAATGTAATGCCTCCCTACATCAGAACAGGTCTCTCAGATTTGCAGGAAATATCTTTGTCCCAGACAAAAGACATGCATTTACAACTAATGCAAGTGTTTTCCAGATAACCCAAGTAAATACCTTTCGAGACCAAAGGGTCAGTATTTCTTAAAATACATTTTAAGATGTATTTTAGATCTTCTATGTATTTCAAAGTTTTATTATTTATTTATTTATAGGGTGTATACCCTATATGTTCACATTTACATTGGACTTTACATATTCTAGCACATTATTTTAATCTATTTTTTGATTATCATCCTCCAATGTTCTATCATCTGTCTGTACAGACACTAAGCATTTCTGGGAGGCATTTCCATTTCACTATTGAAAATACAATGTAACAAACGTGTTAAATTGTCCAATGCTTTCAAAATAAGAAATAGAATCATTTTAATTTTAAATTGCCTGCTGCTTTTTCATCTGCAAAAGTGTAATTTTTCTGTAGCTGTATTTTGCTTGAGGTCTTCCAGCTCCTATAAACAGAACTTTTAAAGGTAACACCTTTTAAAGGTAGCCTGCAAAGCTGCAAAGACAATGAAACCAAAAGTGTATAGATAAATATAGTATATGCTTTTGAAAAAAAAAAAAACTAGGGCCAGTTCTACATAGTAGTCTAAAATTTGCTGAAATCCTCTTACGTCTTGTGTGTTATTAACATATTTCAGAATGTACCAGGGTGATATCACAATGTGGTAGGTTGACCTTGGCTGATCACCAGGTACTTACCCATCCACTTGTTCACTCTCTTTCCTCAGCAGAACAGGGACAGAGATAAGATGAAAAACCTTGTGGGTCAAGATAACGATAGGGACATCACTCACCAATTACCATGACAAGCAAAACAGATCCAGCTTGGAGAAGATGAATTTAATATATAGCCAATTAATTACAGAGTAGGAGAGTGATAAATAAAAACAAAATTAAAAACACTTTCCTTCTTTCCTTATTCCCAGACTCAACTTCACTCATGATTCTTCTACCTCCTCTCCCTGAGAGGTGCAGGGGAGTGGGAAATTGGGGCTGTGTTCAGTACATAATATTTAATCTCTGCCATTCCTTCATTCTCACTTTATTCCCCTTCCCATGGGTCCCTTCCACAGGATGCTGTCCTTCACAGACTGCTCCAACATAGGTCCTTCCCATGGGTTATGGTTCTTCAAGAACTGCTCCATCATGTGTCTGTACTGTACACAGGCTGCAGGGGAAATTCTGCTGCATGCCTGGAGCACCTCCTGCCCTCCTGCTGCACTGACCTTAGTGGCTGTGGAGTTGTTTCTCTCAAGTTTTCTCAATCCTCTCTCCCACAGCTGCTGCAAAATGGTTTTTACCCCTTTTAAAATATGTTATTGTAGAACATTAATGATGAGGTTAGATTTGTCCAGTGTCAGATTCTTTTTGGAGCCAGCTGTAACTGTGTCTGATGGGGGGGCAGCCCCTTTTCTCATCTTACAGAGACCACTCATGCAGCCATCTGACCACCACCAAAACATTTCCACATAAACCAAATACACATAAACACCTTGAGACTCTGCTGCTTGCCCTTACACCATCAAAACAGCCATGTTTGGGCTGAAGTAACTTAAAGAGACATAAGAAAATATCTTAAAGAGATACAAGAAGAAGAGAAAGAAGAGACAGATGCCTTGGTACTAGAGAAAGAGCACTGAACTTTTGAGTCTCGTGTGTAAACATGAGACCAAGGCAATATAGAATGAAACAGTTAGTAGGAGGCTCATGCCCAGAACACCATGAAAAACTAAGATTACTGACACTTGGGAAGCAAATGAGTTACCTAAATGAAATATAAAATACAGTTGACAGCTACAGCAGCTCTGGGCATCAAAAAAATACTGAGAGAACCATCAAATACATTTGGGATTCATCACAAGGGATGTGATCTTACCATACTTGTCTTTCTGGAAAGCTGGGACACCCAGGTCATTTGGGATCAAGAGCCATTATGGAAGGATATATTATGTTCCTTCCTCACTGTTTTTGTTGTTGTTGTTTGCTTGTTTTTTGTTGCTATCTGCAGTTCCATACTTTCAATTTTTTCTCTGCAACAGTGAGAATGGAAATATACTTTTGAAAATAACTATACTTTCAAAAAAAATCTGAAATTCTAACTTGCTCATCCCAGGACCTGGACTGTAAGTTAATCATATTATAGAATTATAATATGAGGTACATGAAAATCAGAATGATTACATACCTTGGTGTAAACATGGAAGTGAAAGATTCCATGAGCATGACAGCTAACTAAATTTGTTTTCCAATGGGTTTGTCTCATGACAAATGAGTTTTTAAACTCAATTATAGAAGACTGCAGGGGAAGGTCATCTTTGATAGACCCTGGGGACACATGAACGTCCTGTTTCAGGAACAGCTGTGATCAGAGATTTCTCAATTTTAATGACCAGAAAAGGAAAATTAGAAGAAAACAAACAAGTTTTTTTGTTTGGCAGTGCTAAAATTAAACATGAATTAGAGTAGATTCTCTGGTGTCTAACTTGAGTTCATCTCACATTACATTTTTCTTCTTGATGAGGACATTAGCGAGGATCCTTCTTCTCTAGTGACATTTGAAGAATTCAGTATCAAAAACAATAAGTCAACCTCCTAAGTTTCAGAACATCACTCAAATTTGTATAAAAGATATTGGAACCAACAGACAGACTTATTAAAACAGACACAGTGATGATATAGGCTTCCCTTTTTAAATAAATGAGTTAAAGATATAAAAATAGAATGATGTATAACAAAATTCTTGCACGATCATTTCACATTTACACATCTTTCCTTCCCTTATTTCCCATCTGTATTTCACCTGTGCACAGGGTAAACTCTTGCAAGCTCTTTAGGACAGAGATCTTATCTAAAGAAAGATGGAAAATGTGCTGACTGGTGGTATTGCCTTTATTGAAGATATTTATTGAGCTAGGACTTTGCATTCCTGGGTTAATAGTAAGCTTGCAACATAGCCAACAAGAGATCCTGAATTCTTCAGACAAAATTCCTATTAGTCACGAGAAATTTAGCTCAAGTAAGTAGTACAGGATTGGACCATTACCTATTATTAATCCTCTTGTCAAGCTAAAGTAATTATGAGGTACAAGTTCTGTTCTTGAAAAAAAAAAAATAGTCCCCAGTGTTTTCAGAACTGACAAATTTTATTTTGCAATTGATTTTTTTAATACATTGGAGACTACACAGAAAAAAAAAAAAAAAAAAGAAAGCTTGATAATTTTTGGTAGACTAAGTCTGTGTTTGTTTTTTTTACTTGCAACATGAAAATTTCTACTGAAATTCCAGGTAGAACCAATCACTCCAGAAGACTAGAATCATAGTTAACTAAAAACAAGTGTTACCATATTACTTTGTCTTCTATATATACTTACACAGATACTATATATGTTTAAACTCACAGTCTAATACATAATCAAATATGTTATGAAAAAATACCCACACCACAAAGAGATAGGTAAAGCTTCAAGTATTCACACTATATTAACATGTGAAAGTTGCACACCTGGCCATAAGAGATGACATTATACTCAGGTAATTAGTGGCTTCCTCTTTTTCCGTTTTCCTTTCCCCTTTCCTTTCCCTTCCCTTCCCTTCCCTTGCTTCCTTTTTTTTTTTTTTTTTTTTTTTTTTTTAGATAAAATTTGGTTGAATTACATTTCAAGGTTTTTTAAGCTTTTTTGCTTATTTTGTAGTTTGTAGTTTTACCTGCACTTAGTTCCCTTGCGTACAGTTTATTCTCAAGAACTGCACTTTGAGGCAAAGAGACCTTAAAGTGGATATAAATAACATTTGGCTGAGTACAAGACGTGATTGATTTATTTTAAACATTTGAATACTTCCTGAAATCCCGCTGGCTCATCTGGGTTTGCTAAACACATGCGGGGGCTAAGTTATGGAATTAACCATAACCTTTGGAGACCAGTCTGCTGAGGCTCTATCTAGAGCTGTTGGAGAGAGACTGGAACCAAAATTAGCCTCCTTGAAGAGTTTGTCTTTCTCTGCTGGATGCAAAGATGTTTAGGAAGACCAGACAGTGTTCAGTAGTAGTCTGCAGGGAAATGTATTTACACCAATGGTTAAAAAGAACATCTAGACATTACTTTAGTGTTTAACCTCCATCTTAGGGCTCTAGACTCCAAAAGGGCATGATGCATTAGTCCAGAACAGACCAATGAAGAATACATTTTGAAGTGCAGAGAGGCTTTCAATACTTCCTCAGCAGGGCTGGATGTGCCCAAATATAACCAGACTATAACTATTGGTATATTCATGACAGCAAGATGGGCTATTGCCAGCAAGATGTGACCATTGCCAACATTACAGTGGGCCAAAAAAGACTTTGTCTACCCAAGCCTTGACAACAGCCAAGGGCAGAAGTACTGAACATTAGCACACTCATAACGTTGCTCTGCTGTTTCCACAACCCAAACAGAAAATGCTTCTGTTGGTTCTCATGTGTTTCATAATGCTTCTCCAACTCAAGCAAGTCTTGTGTACTGGAATAACTTGAGTGAAAATATTGTGCAATTATAGAGAATACCATACCTAAAAAGCAACTGGAGATGGCCTACCAACTAGTAAAAACTAGATGGTAACTTTTGTTTTTGCTCCAACCTTCACTCTGATTCTGGGTTATGCTGGCATGCAGCATGATATCTGTGGGGCTTTCCTCAGTGTCTGATGGAAAGAATGAAGGTCTTCTCATTGCATTCTCTCACTTTTGGGTTTGATGTTGATTTCTTTCTGGAATTACAATATTGATTGTCATTGATGATCTAAGATCAAGAGTCCCAGGGTTATTAAAACAATAAAAAACCTGCTCAGATTCTTATATCCTATCTTTTTCTTTTTTTTTTTTTTTCATCTTTCACTAGGTTGGAAAAATCCACAAGAACACTGCCCGCAAAAGAGAATACCATGTACTGTTCATGGTGATCACTACTGTTATCTGTTATCTCGTGTGCTGGATTCCCTATGGAGTTATAGCACTACTTGCAACATTTGGTAAGCCAGGTGTGGTGACTCCAGTTGCAAGCATCATACCTTCCATCTTAGCAAAAAGCAGCACTGTTTGCAATCCCATTATCTACATACTTATGAACAAGCAGGTAAGATATGTTATTTTTAAATTAAATTTTCTTCAGGTTATGTCAGGCATTCTTGAATTCTGTGACTACCCGTCCTGTGGATATGTCTTTGGGAAAAGGGCATTCAGAGCTGAACAATATCACTGGAGTCCTGGGATGGAAATGTCAACATATTTTATTGCTAAATAGCAAGAACAGATATACATCTGCTTACTGAAATTGCTCGTGTTCTTCTGAGGACTTGCTGTGTGTTAATTTGCATGCTGCAGTGTTGCCAAATGCACTGGAATCTATTTACAAAAGATGTATGCTGGAGCCTAATCTTCGTATTTATCAACACCAGTGTTATATTATTATGAAGCCTAGAAAAAGGAAAAGATGAACATAAAAACCAAATATATTCTAATTTTGCCACTGTCTGAGATTATTCTTCATCTAGCCTAAAGTTCTTAAACAAGGAATAATATGCTCCTGGAGACTGAGGGAAAAATCCCAGACAAGACATGAAACTTCCCTGAAATCAGAAGAAAAAAAAAAATGTTTGCCTTCCCCAATGCTAGGACCTCATTTGCAAAATCTAGTTTAAGCTGACATTGAAAATATTTGAAAATTGCTAATTGCTGAAACAAAATTGTAACTTTTTATCCTTTCCCTTACATTTTGCAGTTATTACGGAACTTCTCAACATCAGCATATGTCTTGCTTCTTTGTTCTCTGAGCACTTAGACTGATTAGGTCCTTAACTTCCATGAGATCACCTGGCCATGCTATGGCCACTAGAGCAAGCTATAACAGAGAAGGCAAGTACATTTTGACATTGTATTCATACATAGAGAACATCCCAGACAACAGTGTTACAGAAGCTGAGGTAAAGATATGGATCTTAAAACATGTGAACAAAGTGTAGAGCCTTGGGTGCCTCCATATGTCTCAAGAACAGAATCACAAGCACAATTACCGGTGGTGACAACCTGGCAGCCACAGATATAAACACAACAAAGAAGGCTGTTTTTATATTCTCCAAGTGCTCCAGGCAGTTATTGAGAACTCTGTATTCTGCAGCATCAAAGGCTTACAAGATAGTCACACTGCTGTGGGTGTGCTGAGGCAGAGAGGAAAGCTTCACTGTTGGGAAAAACTTGATTAGCAAGAATAAAGCCAGGATGCTTGCACATCACAGGAACGTAGCAAGCTGCCCAAAATCACTCTTTCCTTGCCGTAGCTGTTTCTTTCAGATAAAAAGGAGAAAATTGTGAATACTTAAATTGTTTCTCAATATGAGGCTGACATTTGATCCAATTTATCATTTCTTATAATGGAAGAACAATGCGGGATGATCTGTCTACAGGGGGAGAATTCCATTTGCACCATTTTGAGGCAAGGCAGGCAGTTTCTTAGCAGCAGGAGCTGAAAAGACTTTTTAACAATTCAGGAACACCCTGGCAGGGAACTGCAAACAGTTTCTTAAATATCTCTTCTTAGTCTCCTGTCATATGTATTAGACTTCTCTTTTTGAACTTTGTCAATAATTCTGTTTCCCACTACCTGCTGTTCTGCAGTTGACATCATTTAACAAAAAATGCAAAGGGACAGAGTAGTTGATTAAGTCTTGAAGGATAGATCATTAGTTGCCAGCTGGTAGTCACTGTATGATTTATTATTATTATTATTATTATTATTTATTTTTAATATAGTTAGCTTCCTTTTTGTTGCAGAAATCAAGACAAGATCATTCCTGAAAAGGAGCTTTGTCAGATTAGGGGTAAATACTCTCATTGTAATAAAAAACAAAATAATAATTCTCAGTTCTCGATTGTTTTGCCATTATCTTTAGCAGTAAAATAACTATTTTTATCTGAAACTGAGGAATAGTCTTCACTCACAAAAAGTGAAACACATCCATTCATCTGTTCACCTTCCTTTCAGACCAGGAAAAATAGTTAAAGACCTTTGTCCTATGTATGAAGATGTATGAAGTGCATTCACAGCACCTCAGCTACTTAGTAGCTTTCCTCATTCCTTTCTGTAAATTTAACACCTCAGGAAAAGTTCTCTCCTTCCTAGCACTTAGCTTCTCTGGGCTTCATGTTTTGCTGAGAATTGTCATAGGAGGCTGGTGCATCCCAAAACAAAAATTATCTAGCCTGTATTTTTCATGGTCATGTCTTTTGGATGCAAGATGCCAACAGTAGGCTCTTTACTCATGAATTTTGTAAATACGCTGAGAACATATGGCTTAATCTCTAGGTCTCTGTGCATAAACTAACCTTTTTGCTTTGGGACCTGCTCTGAAGGTTGCAAAACAGCACCGGTTGACTGCAGCCACAGTGTTAGCTTCCATCTGTCATAAAGCAATTTGAAGTATTGTGGAATTACCACCCTCTGAGCCTGCCTTAAAAATCATCCTTCAGAACACACCTTTAAATTAACTCTTGAACATGTTTTGAGTCAATTTCATGGTCCAGAAACACCAGGGGAAAAACAACAAACAAACAAACAAAGAAAAACAAAACAAACAAGAAAAAAAAAAAAAAAAAAAAAAAAAAAAAAAAAAAAGCTTTAATCTTTGTTGGTTCCTTCTGCACTGACCTGAGGTGATAAAACAGCTGGGGTGAATTTCTTGCAGTGGCAGGGACTCTCTCATTCAGGACCACATGGCTTATGCTACTGTCCTTCTGCTGCTCCTCTCTAGGAGCACAGAAAGACATAGTTTCAGCTGGACCATTGCTGGTCTAAAAACATCATTCCAGGCTTGCATTAAGCTTCACTGACAAAACTGTAAAGCACTAAATTGCTTGAACTGCCTGAGATTGAAGTAACATCTTCAAACTCCCACCCATGCAGCTACCCCAACAAGTTATTTATGACAGCTTCAATTTCCTTCCTTCCACCATGGTGATGCTGACAGAAACCTCCTCTTCCACGTTACATACAAGCAGTTGTTAAGCCTTCACCAGAGAGATACCAGCTTCCCCATAACCATGGGCTTGCTGTTGTGCAGATAGGGGCATCTTGCCTTCCTGTAGTCCATAGAGCAACAGGAACTTGAAAACCCAAAAACTTTCTGATGGGTGTAACTGTAGTTCAGGACATACTTCACTAAGAGCCAGGCATCAATAACTGGATAACACAATAGTGCAGCAGCTTTTCAGGTTAGCCTTATGTATGAGAAGTTCCTTCATTTTTTATTGGTTGACATAGAAGTCGAGATACGAATAATGAGTGCTTGAGAGGGTATGGTTATGGATGAGAAGTGGGTATTGAGACTGAGTCAGTCTGCAGTTGCTGTTTCACATAATTTCAAAGTAGCACTCAGAGAAAATAGGAATTTGCTTCATTGCAACTGACAGCCAATTTTTAGACAAATGAAACCTTATCACTTAAGGATCTCTAGAAACAATCACTTGGAAGCCCCTGATCAGATTATACGTTACAACTTTTGTTGATGTAAAATGATCTTGCTCAGCTGTGGTTCATGGGCTTCAGACTAATTACATGATTTCAGCAGTTATTTCCAGACATTTAGTCACTCAGGCAGTGCACCTACATCTCCCTGGACTACTGAAACTCAGACCAGTACTTCTAATACTGTTTTGCATATTACAGTTTGGAAAGCAAAAAACCAAACACACACACACAAAAATAACCACTCAAACACTGTGATAATCAGTGTCCTGTTTCTGGTGTCAGAAAATACCTCTGAGCAAAAGTAAGGAGGGAGAGTGTGAGGGAAGGGATGTTTTAGATGTGAATAGAAGTTACTGATTACCAGTTTGATTTCTACCCTGACTTCTTGAATTAAAATCACTACACTTATAAAAATAGAAGCAGACTTTGTCATCTTCCCCAAGGATTTGGAGAAGTGATGCTGACAAGAATATACACACTTGTCTGAAAATAATTAATAATGTGACCTTTCCAAAGTTATCATGCTTTGGGGCTTGGTGAGGGCAAATAAATTAAAAGAATGAGCATACTAAACCAACTGCAAAGAATTCTGCATTTGTTTTGTTGTTGTTACTTGTTTCTGATGGACAATGAGATGTGAATAATAATGTACTTAAGAGTGCTCCTCCACAAGACCTGGAGCCAGCATGTGCAATTGTGCTTCTCTCTTCTCTCATGAGTGAGCACACAGCCATGTTACTGCAACGGGGCTGCTCACACATTACATTTTCTTCATATTTATCTTCATTGCTCATGCACGCCATGTAAGATAACCACCTGGGCCGAAGCTGGAAGCCTCTACGGAGAGGCTATAAAGAGGTGAGGCAACAGTACTGGAGAGCAATGTGTGATAAGCAGGAGTTAACCCAGCAGGGAAATGGAGTTTCCCCAGTAGGTTAGAACTGTGAGAAAAAGGAAAGGCATTTTCGTATTGTTTAGCTGCATTAGGATGTGCAATAACACACCATCCAGAGAGGTGGTACTGACCCAGGTCACAAGTCAGATGCCTCCCAGATGTGCTGTGGCTGCAGTGGGGAGCTGTACCACCACCCCACCACTCACCAAGCGGATCACTACCTGGCCAACCCCTCTTCAAATGCCTTTGTGGAGCTTGAAATGAGTCCTTCTTTAGTGATAAGAATGTTGCACCTTATATACAGTTTTCTAACAACCCTTTTCAGTCCTTCTTGATCTTGCCTTATGCACTGAGCAGGGAGAAATGCATATGCACTTTGGAAAACAGAGCTACGCATGACAGCCATAAAGAAAAATAGAAAAAAAATAATAACCTTAACATTTCCCAGCTGGATACATAACAGCTGTATTTTCACAGTCAATTTTCATGTGGTATTGTACAGTTTTCAGCATTTCCCACAAAAGGTACTGTTTCAGTCTTCAAGCTGCAGGAATATGTGGGTAAGTTAATGGTTTTTTGTTGTCTTTTTTTTTTTTTTTTTTTTTTTTTTTAAGTGCTCATTTTTCCCCTTGGAAAACTAAGATACTTTAGCTGCATGAGAACACAGTAGGACAGATCTGGAAAGACAGTACACAATAAAGAGACAATTGTGTTAAACCTCATTTTATGGACAAATTGAAACATATCTATTAAGTCCTGAAAAGAAATCCCATTTTTTAAAATTCATGACCTTCTAGAGGTTTGTGGACTTATCATAAGATTTATTGCTATAACTTGCTATATATATATATTTTTCATTAAAATTCATGTAGATGTTAATAAGATGTTAATATATGATCTGTATTTTTTTTTATCTCTTCTTTCACTGGTAGCTGGTCTGATATTGGGTATATAATAGTAACATAAAGAAGTGACACTGCATTACCTAACATGCATTATTATGACTTCTTAAAGTTGAGGGGCAAAAGGAAGAGATGTCTCAAGGGCACCTTCACTGCTGTCATAAAATATAACTGCATCTCACACAGTGAGTTCAGAATTACTTTAGGTATTTCTCTGTCAGCTTATGACAAAAAGATCAGTTCAGTCAAATAACCTATTTAACTAGGGTTACAGGTATATTCAGCAGCCCCAGCTAGCATTGTGTTGTCCCAGGCTACATTCCTGGTGCAACCTGGTTGAATATATTCAGCCTTATCCTGCCTGTCCTGTGGATGTTTTCTGAGGGCTGAACCAGCCTCAATATCCCAGAAGAGTTTAGGACTTGTTTATTTAGACCGACAAGAGAAGTAACAAGCAGGCAGCCAGGTCACCTCTCACTCAAGCAAAATACTAAATAAATAAAAAAGAAACAGTTAAACACTGCTCAGGGACTGGCTAGGCATTGGTCAGCTGGCATTGTGCTTCACTTTTTTTTTTTTTTTTTTCTTTTTTTATCTCCCTCTTATCCCCCCATAAACAGACACCATCCCTATATTATTAAACTGTCCTAATCTCAACTAATACTTTTTTGCACTTTTACCTTTTTAGATTCTTTCCCCCATCCCATATGGGGGACATAAGTGAGTGGCTATCTGGTGCTTAGTTGCCCAGCAGGTTAAACTACAACAGTGAGCAATATGTCTTTACCTTATATATAAATTTAAACAGCATCTCGTATGTTGATATCTCTTCTTATGTCACTCTTCTCATAGCATTGGAGGAACATAGAGATTCACAGGAACAAGAAGAGAACTTCATATTATACAAGGAAAATAAACCCATCAGAACACCTAGGGGAAAATGCAGTTGGCAGGGTTTGTAGCAGAGGCAGTGGGATCCTTTTGTAGTCCATATCCACTCTACAAAAGCAAAGAAAGACATTTCTGAGAAAAGAAGAAGAGACTCCAAAGAAACTTATTCTGAGGTCAAATTTGTAGTGACAGTTGGTGCAGAAGGAGGAATATAGAAAATGATCTTGTCTTCTTGTCATACAGCACACTTACTAGGTCTTTTCCTGTATCTAATTTATTCTGTAAACCTTGATGACTAAACTGTTTATTCAGAGGCTTAAGTTATCATTGTCATTTAGAATAAGCCCCTAGGCATGATGAAGGTAAACTGCAACAGGTAAAAATTGTGCTCCCTTTGGACAAGTCAAATTTCAAAATAAAAATGTAGTTGAAATCTAAACTTAAATTGTGCCACCCACCCTAGCGTGTTTTCATTGAAATTAGCTTAGAGAGGCAGGACAATTGCCTCAGCTTTCTCCTGACAACATTGCAGGTGATACTGGTCAGTAGAATGGGTCATAGTCTTGGAAATTGAGTTAACTGCAGTGTTTGTGTGAAAGGAGATTAACTTTGGTACCTGTTTGGGGGATAGCAAGGAAATACCCATAGGAAAATATTCAACCTCTAAAATCGCTGTCACTGTACAAAGGGAATGAAACAACGAACTCTTTAAGGATTCAAAGAATAAGCAGGATTGCATCTCTCAACTGTTCTCTGGTACAGGGAAGACTGTTTCAGCCAAATTGCTTGCACTTGCCTACCATGATCAGCTTATGGTTGTGCTGGGACTTTCAGGACATCATTTAAAATCAGCCATATTCACACACTTCCAACTGTAATATCAAACCTGCGAGGTAGATTGAAAGCTAAACACAGTATCCAGATAACCACAGAAGCAAGGAATATGGCATACTCACACCTAAATAAAAGGTGTTGGGATTCATACAAGCAAGGCCGCTTGGTATCCTGTTTACTCTTCCAAGTATACACCAGCAGATACTCAAATCAATATTTCTTTGATGTCTTCACATGTGTCTGTCCTCAGGGAGCATCCAGATGGTCAACAGTTCAGTAAGTGATAAGAGATATGCAGGAAAAAAGGATAAGGTATTAATGACCATGACATTTCTGTCTTGCCATTACTTCAGAATGATCTACAAGTTAAGTGTAATCACTTGGCATTTTGGTGTCTTTTTTTTTTTTTTTCTGGGCTGATTTCCAAGTTTGGTGTGGACAGATAAGGTCCTGCAAAGGGGAACAGGATCTGTAGGTAGGCTGAACTTTTGCTGTTCTTCAAATAGCGTTGCCAGGTGGCACTGAACAGATACTATGGGAGTTTCTGTTGCAGTGTTCTCAGCTGCATCCCTAGGTCAGGAATCAAACTGACATTTAGCCCACACTAAAATTCGTCTGGCTAAAGTCAAACACTAATTTAGCATCAGATTTCTCTGTGTTAATTCTAATGTTTCTGCTTTTCCCTAACATGTCCACATTTTACAAGTAGGTCTCCAGCTTTGTATTTGCTGCAGCCTTTCTTTTCAAAGCTGTATGCAAGCATATGTCTTCTGAAGAACATAAAATCTGTAAGACAATGCAACCAACTATATAAGCAAAGAGTTTATTTGCTTTATGAAGACTATCAAGTTCAACAGATGAAAAAGATTTGAAAAGATAAGTGTAAGCCTGGAGGTAATAGAAATTTTCATTTGTCTCTCTTGTTCAATCACTGAATAATCTCCTGTGATGTAGCAGTGGCATAATACTAAAATTTTATCCAGAGCAGGATGTTTTGGTGTATTTCATCTGTCAGTTGACATTACTTCTTAGTGTTTTACTATGTCTACCAGGTACATCTTTGCAGTCATGTATCCAGCTAACAATTCAAGCAACGGTCATTTCAGATTAGGTGATGGAGAGAAAAAAATTAAATGAGATTTCCTAATCAGAGAATTTTTCAGCATTTATGTAACTTTCTCTAAATAAATATTCAATTAATTGATTTAATCCTCTTTATCCTTGTAAAACAGGTGATTATCATCATCATCATCCTAGTTTTTCAGAAGGAGAAATTTGAGTATCAAAGGTTAGATTACTGCTTAAAACCTCATAAACTTGCATGACAAATCTAATTCAGATCAGTAGAACCCTATGATTTAATCACAATGTCCTTCTCCATTCAAGACAAAGAAGCTACTGTACTCAAGGAATTAATGGTTTCCACAGTATTGAATATGTAACATAAAATATAGAAGTCTGCTAAGTCTGTAATTCATTAGATAGGTCCCTTTTCATTATAAGCTGCACCTTTTAATACCATTAAAAAATTGACCATGTATGACTGAAAACCAATTGATATTCCTTGTCTCTTGAACTAAAAGCCATTACAGAGCTTTGTTTCTCAGGTGTCCAGTCAGCCAACTTCCAAACTAAGTTTGTTTGTAGCCCGTTTATAATCCTTCATTCCTGGTTTACTCAAAGAAACCTTATTCTTTGGGATGTCTTCTGTTCATACACAGAAGCAGCAGTCAGATGACTTTCTTCATATCGCTAGGCTAAACCAGTTTAGTTCTTTTAGTTTTCTCTAGTATGCACCCTTGATACTATGCAAATGCCAATGACCATAAATATGCCCAGTTGCCATCATGAATATGTAGTAATAGATAACAAAAGCAGACCTGCAAAGGTCCTGACTTTTGTTAATTGCATTCCCTTGCTCTGTAGGCAATGTGCCATTCTTGTGGCATTGACTTGAAGTGGCAAAGGCAATGCTCCAGCCTTCCTCTTTTATTTTCTTTTACAATGTCTCTTTCAGATTTCTGAAATTTTGAAAAATTCAAATAATAATAACAACAAAAACAAAAACTAAATTATAAACTTATTTGTAATCATGCTTGGGACTGTGTACTTCATCTAGAAAACAACATCCTAGCAGTTCACTGAATATTAGAAAAGGACCAACGCTTCAATGCATTAGGAGTTATTTCTTGTATATGTCATCTTATTTGCAGTGTTTAACTCCCTTGATAATTGTTATCTTCTGAATTTAAAACAAAAACAAGAACTACAGCTCTACAGTGACTTCTTATATCCCTTTACTGTGACTAAATTATGACCAGATTTGGTCAAATGGGTGTACGGTCATGGTCTGTTATATAGGGTACAACCATGTAAATTGAGTACTTTACGGATGACTGTGGTTCAGATGTAGCATTTTATTCCTTTGGGGGAAATATTACTCAGGACTTTACAACTCAGAGAGTGATAAGACTTCTGTGTGTACTGGTTTTAGGCCAATATGAATATACTGAAAGAGGAATTCAAAGTTAACCAAAAATGTATACGTCTCCCTTTTCACTTTCACCATCTTCTCTCCCAGTGATGACCAATGACAAATTCAAGGGATTTCTATGCAAGTTATAAAACAAAAAACAGGCAATTTTGTAACTTGTTGAGAAATTTTCCATGAAAGCATCTGCTCTGTGCAAAATGTGGTTTCTACAAAATTTGAAGCTGTTAACTTTGCCAACTGTATTTTCAGCTGGGAAAACTTAAGGACAAAAAAAATCGATTTCAGGACATATTTTCTTGCCTAAGCCTCTACATATTGGTTCCTGTAACATCTATTTTAAATGAGAAACACTGTTCCTTATCCTGGCAGATCAAGCTCCCTTCCCACACTGCATGTCCCATGCACAAATGTGGGAGAGTTGTGGCTTAGCTAGAGGACAAAATGCAGCAAAATGTAGACCAGCATGGAAATCCAGTTCATAGGAAAATAGGCAAAGTGAATCTAAACTATGCCCTACAGGTATCTGCTTATAATTGTATACTTTGCCAGTCCAAGCTTTTGTCTGGATTTTTTTTTTTTTTTTTTTTTTTTTTTTTTGTTCTGGTTTTGTCCCAGCTTTGGAAGAAATTTAAGGAGTATTAGATTTTTTTTCTCACAACAAGAATTCTGATTTCTCAACCATGTCGGTTCTGTTGTATTATTTATTATCATAAAAACATAGAACATCCTGAGTTGGAAGGGACCCACAAGGATCATCGAATCCAACTCCTGGCTCCACAAAGGACCACCCAAAAATCAGACCATATGTCTGAGATCATTGTCCAAATACTTCTTGAACTCCAGCAGGCTCGGTGCTGTGACCACTGCCCTGGGGAGCCTGTCCCAGTGCCCGACCACCTCTGGGTGTAGAACCTTTCCCTAACCCCCAGCCTGACCCTCCCCTGTCCCAGCTCCATGCCATTCCCTCGGGTCCTGTCACTGTCCCCAGAGAGCAGAGCTCAGCGCCTGCCCCTCCGCTCCCCTCATGAAGGAGCTGCAGGCCACCATGAGGCCTCCCCTCAGCCTGCTCTGCTCTGGGCTGAACAAACCAAGGGACCTCAGCTACTACTTATATGTCTTCCCCTCCCAACTCTTCACTATCTTCATAGCTCTCCTTTGGACCCTCTCCATTTTATGTCTTTCTTTTATTGTGGCACCCGAAACTGTTCACAGCATTCAAGGCAAGGCTGCACCAGTGCAGAGTAAAGTAGTACATGAAAACAAACAGCTACTATCACAACATGGTCACAAGTTGAACCATTCCCAATACTTTCTAATTTTGTTTTGGATTAAATCAACTCCTAATTGAATGCAAACAGAGGTTAAGAAAAAATATAGAAATGACTTGGCTCCCATCCCTCATACCCACTAGTTACCATGCTGCAGCTCTCATCTTCTGAAAAACGGTGTGAGCTCCATAACAAGAGTCCTCATTGACCAACAGGATTTGTATCTGATAATTGAAAAATTATTTCATCATTACCGTATCAGGCCTACCCTCTAGTATGTCATCTGTAGCAACCAACTGAAAGATCATTTTGGACAACAGGAAGTGTAGCAACAGGGAAGATGATGTGGGAATTTTGGGGTGTGGAAGGGGACTGGAAGGGGAGAGCTCATAATAACCTGTGTTTTAGCCAGAGGCAGTATGAAAAGGAGTGCTGAGGAAAGCTGCTGTAAACTCATCTGACCACATTTAGCAGGTAGATTGCTTTACTCTACAGCAGATAAAATGCCCACAAGCTGCTGAAGGTTTGTGTGTGTCTGTGTTTGTGTATTAGTGGAGTGTAAGACAGTGATGCAGCCTCAGACAAAAAGAGCCTGAATAATTCACAATGGAAGATAGCCAATGGTATGGTAATACAAAAAATAATGTAATGAAAATAAGGGATTTGGATTTCCTTGTGTGGTGTTCTTGGTCTCAGCCTAAGTGGGGCTGTGTAAGAAACATCCTGAACTATTTTCCCTAAACATGCATTACACACAGACTACAGCTAAGGATAGAGTACTCATAAGCCAGGGCAACAAGAGCACAGTCAGGTCACAGTTCTACAAGTACTTGTTCATATGCTTTAGTAATAACAGAACTGGGACAGGTACATACTGGTCTAAGTCCATCACAGTTAGCTGTAGTCTTTCTTTTAATTCTTGTGGGTTGATTCAGAGTCCATGGGAGAAGAAATGAAAATACAAGAGGAAAATGGGTAGGCGGAACAACACATTGACGATGACTATATAAACACATACATTTTTCAAGTGTCAAAATAATTTTTGTTGCTATGATTTGAACTTTCAGCAAAATGAGAGTTATTTCAAAATGATCTGGAATCACTCATCACATATTACAGTAGTAATAGACCCTTCATTTTTTCTCATGAAATAAAATGTTACTGTAGGGACTGGTAAATTTGCTGCTGCCTCTGTCAGTCAGGATCCATCAATCATACTGCAAAGCCCTGAACAATTCTGACTTACTGAAATGAGAATAGAAAATAGAGACAGAGTCCATTTTGTTGCTGTTCACTGAAGATTTTTGCGTGTTCTTGTTCCTCACACTGCTTAAGGAAACTCTTCTTTCTTAAGTTCCTTTAAGGTAGGAGAAATTAACTTAGCATAAGCTGCCCTTTTTATATATAGTATGGGTTTTAGTAACTCTACTTAAGGCCAATGAAGAGCTAGCATGAGATAAATATTACAATCGGTCTTTTCTTCTGCAGTAATAAACCCTGTTGAAAGCATCAGGGGTTTCTTAAAGCAATGTGCAATGAAGATGCAGTAACATTGTTAATATTGTGCTTTCATGTGCTCAGACAGCCTCCTGGAAATTCAGCAGCCATGCTGGTTGCATTGAAGTTTAAGTAAATGAAAGCTTCTCTTAAATTGTTTCCTCTAACAAAATAACTATCCCCAGTTTATGATCCATGCAGCTTTGGTTATGCAGCTTTGGTCTCTGACTTTGTTTACTCTATATAAGAGTGCGTGTTACACAAGGACTTATCTTCAGAATACTTTTAAATGATCAGGGATTATCTCAATAGTAAGCTATATTCATGAAAATAAGGTAATATTTCTCAGACATTGGTATGCGCTCTCTTGTTTCTGCCTTCCCTGCTCTTCTACCATGGAATAACTTTGTTGGTATTATTTAGGCAACAGATTATTGCTTTTTTTATTCTCATATCTACTGTTCTTGGGTTGCTTCACGTGCTCATTAAACTGCCTAATGGCCTGGTACCTATGTTCAGCCCCATGTATTCATGAAGTCTAAATTAGGTGCAACAGATAGCTTACAATTTCATTTGTATAGAAGAGAACAAGCACTGAAAGTTACAGGAAAATGACCCCAAACCTCCAGAGAGGGATATTGCTATGGAAGGAAAATAGTGTTGCTTGATTCAGATGGAAGCTTCAGCAAATACTCCTGTCCACTTGTTTGAAAAACCAGGCTCAGAAACAGGCCCTAAATAGAACTTTCCCCACCTTTTCCTCCTGGTAGTCCATACATCTGCTCTCCCTGTGCTCAGGATATATTTCATATGATCCTTCTGGCTCACACTCCTCATAGGCAGCAACACTGCTCCTAAGGGGTAAAACTCAGGTGTATTTAGTTTGCAGAAACGGTAGAGAATCATAGACTATCCAAGTTGGAAGGGACTCACAAGGATCATTGAGTCCAACTCCTGAGTCGCCAAATGACCACCACCACTAATAATAATAATAATAATAGTAATAATAATAATAATAATAAAATAAATAAATAAATCAGACCATCTGTCTGAGAGCATTGTCCAAATGCTTCTTGCTTCTTATCTCCTCTGGCAGGCTTGTTATCATGACCACTTGTCTGGGGAGCCTGTTCCAGTGTCTGATCACTATCTCAGTCAAATACCTTTTCTTGATATCCATTCTGACCCTTCCCTGTTGCAGCTTCAAGAGGCAGTGCCTGCTTCTCTGCTCCCCCTCGTGAAGAAGTTGTAGACTGTGATGAGGCTTCCTCTCAGTCTCCTCCAGGCTGAACAATCCAAGTGACTTCAGCCACTCCTCTTATGTCTTCTCTTCTAGAACCTTTAGCATCTTTATTGCCCTCCTTTGGATGCTCTCTGTAGCTTTGTATCTTTCTTATACTATGGCGCCCAAAACTGCACACTATACTCAAGGTGAGGCCACACCAGCACAGAGCAGAACGGGACAATCACTTCCCTCAGCTGGCTAGTAATGCTGTGCTTGATGCATCCCAGGGTAGGGCTGGTCCTCCTGGCTGACAAGGCACGCTGCTGGCTCATGTTCAACTTGCTTTTACCAAACCCCCCAGATTCCTTTCTGCAGTGCTGCTCTCCAACATCTCATCCCCTAGTCTATGCGTACAGCCAGGGGTGTCCCTTCTCAGGTGCAGAATCTGGCACTTGCTCTTGTTAAAATTCATATAGCTGGTGATTGCCAGCTCTCTGATTTGTCTAGATCTCTGTGCAAGACCTCATCACCCTCGATGGAGTCAACAACTCCACTCCATCTTGTATCATCTGTGAACTTGCTCAAAAATCCTTCAAGTCTTATATCTAAATTGCTTATGAAAACACTGAAGAAAACTGGTCCTAAAATGGAGCCCTGGGGAACCCTGGTATTCAACAGCCTGATGCAACTCCATTTATAAGAATCCTCTGGGCCCAATCCATCAGTGAATTGTTCACCCATCTTATTATGCTTTTATCTAACTGTATTTAGGTCATTTTGTCCAGAAGTATACTGTGAGAGACAGTATCCAAAACTTTACTGAAATCCAGAAAGATTACATCAACTGTCTTCCTTTGGTCAACTAGCTGGGTGATCTTGTCATAGAAGGAAATTAAGTTTGTTGGACATGACCTTCCCCTAGTGAACCATGTTGACTCTGGCTGTGTTGTCCTTCAGATGTTTTTCAATAACTCCCAGAATAATCTTCTCCATAATTTTACCTGGCACTGAAGTGAGACTGACAGGCCTGTAATTGCTAGGATCTTCTTTCTCACCCTTCTTTTGCCACCACATTTGCCAGCTTTAGGTCAATTGGGACTTGTCTGTATTCCCAAGACTGTTAAAAATAATTGAGGGAGATCCCACAATGACATCAGCCAGCATTCTGAATATCCTGGGATGATTCCCATCAGACCTTATACACTTATATGCACCCAGGTGGAGCAGTAAATCCAGCACAAGTTCAGGGTTGACTGAGAGTTTATCATTTCTGTAGTCACAACCCTCCAACTCAGGACAACTGGGGTCCCAGAGCCCATCACTAGTGTGGAAAACAGAGGTGAAAAATGCATTAAATATCCATCCTTTTCTAAATTTCTCACCATACTATGCCAAAAATCCTTCCTACTCTCTCTGTCTTAATCTAGGTTGTAGATACTTTGGATCAGGAAATCCATCAAGTCTACAAAACATCAGAAAATCCACAAGTCAGGAACTCTTGAAACATGTTCATGTCATGTTTTTTTGAAATGCTACAAGAATGACTGAAATATGCTTCCAAGACAAAATAAAATAAAATAAAATAAACTATCCTTATAGAACCCAGTCCAGAACACCCCAGACAGACCTCTTCCATTTCCCCTAGCACCTCACCTGCACAGGAGACAAAGCTGCTGCACATGGCAGCTATGATGCAGGATGTAGGCAGGCCATCACATGCATCAGCACTCCAGGACTGATTGTGGAAAAAGGACACTGTTTGGAAGGTGGGCCAGCAAGGTATTTTAATCACAAAGTGCAGTCACAGCCAGAAAACTGTCTGGGAGAAAGGTAATTAACAGCAGCTGACACAGCCTGGAGTCAGCACTGGTAGCAATTTTTCCCTGTGGCTGCTCTCATAAAATCAAGGCAGATGAGATGTCTATTCCCTGTCCTGATGAACCCTTCAGGGTTTCTGGACTCTTCTCACAAGTATATAAGGAGCTGTGGCTACAGCAATTATCTCTTATCTGTCAGCACCCTGTAAGCAAGAGGCTATTTAATTCGTATTTGTCTGTGTACAGAAACAGGTTACCAGAGGAAATGGATTTTATTTCACTTATCATAGAGACAAGCATAAGCACATGGAGGAGGTTGTTCAGTGTGCAGCAATGTGATCCCATAACTCTGCTGACATTAGTCTTTTCTGGGGTTAATTCATGGGACTTGAGTTTACAAAGAGGCTAAGCCACAGCAGAAGTCAATTACTGTTCATAACTCTACCTTAGTTGTTCATTTTGAAATCACATCCCACCACACTAAGCATGGCTGCAGCAAGAGCAACAGGTGAGTTGCGTTCTTCCTTAAATGTGCAGTAAAAAATAAGAAAGCAAGCAGCCAAAACAAACTGAACATTAGGAAAAACAAACAAAAACAAACAAACAAAAAAAAAAAAAACAGCAGTTCTACATGCATTTCCAACTGGCATAGTGCGTAGTACTTTTTTTTTTTAAAAAAAAATGTTTTTCTTTCCTTCCTTGCTCTACTTCTTCATTACTTGTTTCTCCCACTTCCTTCCCTCGGATGCCTTTCCTCACTTGTATAATTTTTAAGAATCCAGTAGTTGAATCAGCTATAGTTCCCCCCACAAAATTTATCACAATTTACTTTTTAGTTCTGGTGACTATTCTGGTTCTGGGAAAAAAATAATAATAATAAAAAAAATACTGCATGACAATTAATTCCATGATATTTTAATGCATCCAGTTAGTGTGTCCATCAAACTTAATAGGTATTTACTTGAACATCAGCATATTTTTAGCAAAAAGAAAGAGGACATGTACTTCTACTTGCCTTGGGTAGCAAGGCATGAAGCTTGGGCTCAGGATGTACTTCCACAAATGTGCAGTAATTGCTTTCAAGCACACTATCTGGAGCAACTTACCACTGTAAGAAAGTGGAATCTAAATACTAAAAATAAAGAAGAGTACATGAATTGAGTAGACATCATTAGGTTTTAATGTGCAGCAGATAAATTCATGTTATTCTAATGAAAAAAAATCAAATTATCTACCAGTTACCCTGAAAAAATCAAGATGCTAGAAGAGCAAGGTCAGCCAAGCCACTAGTGTTAGTGGACTGTTCATATGGCTATTCATATTGATCGAGGAAGTAGTCCCACAGTGAGTCGCTGCTTAATCATTGCTGCAGGTGCAGTTTCCTGCAGAAAGTGGAGGGTGTGATTACAGGGAAAGACTGGCTCCTCCACAGCTTGTCTAGCTGCTCAACAGGTTCATGCTGCAGTCAAGACAGCAAGCTGGAGCAATCATCATCTGAGATGTGTCTTTCAGCCAGATGAAAACAGGCAAGCTGACAATAAACAGAACAAAATGACTGTATGAAGCTCTACCTGTCAGAGAACCATGCCTTTCTGAGCTGCTCAAGTGAAACACAGCTGATTTCTAAGAATAAAAAGATAAAGGATGACTCCTTTATTGTTCAGAAAGGAGCAGTCTGATTTTGGGAATGAAACCTGAAAATCTGTTGCCTCTGAGGTTCCTTGAGATACTATCAGAAAAATAGTGTCACACCTCCTCTATAGCTATCACTGCTAAAGAATAGGGAGAAGAGCAAGATATTCTCTGTACCCAACAAAATATAGTTCATAGGTTTCCACCTGCTACTGATGTACTAGTCTGTATGCATGTGGGACATGCTGTGAGACAAGAATGCCTTCTTCCATGTCATAAACAATTAAGTTTAATGACCGTTTTATCATATGCAAGACAGTGATCTTTTTTTTTTCTGTTTTAATGAAAGAAAAAAAAAAAAGCACAGAGTAAAAGCAAAGTTGAAGGATTTGAAAAGCATTAATTAGTAGCTTCTTCCATGCATCCCAGCATTCAGTTTCCCCTAGTGTAGCTCATTGTTCTGAGTTTTCTGAGAAGTGTTACTTGCAAATCATGACATATAGTAATTATCCCCTCAATGTTGCCTGCCAGGAGGTGGTGTAATACAAAGGATGAGCTGCATGATTACTGGCTGCCAGGAGTTTACATGATGGCAATCAAACGCTTAACGCTCTACTGATGTTCAACTAGCTTAGTTGTAGGCATGGACTCACTGTGACTGTCTGGGATGAAAAGAGTTTATACCACCTCTGTTAGCCCAACTTCAGCCACTGCATATGTCAAAGGCTACCAAAAGCAGTGGATGCCTCACATTCATGGATTTAGGCAGACTTATATTCGTTACATTGTATGGTAATTCATCACAGACTGAATAGCAACTTATGCTTTCCCTTTGGTAAGTTGTTTTTCATTTATTTCATAATTAATTAAAAATTATATTCATGCTAAGACATGATGCTGGATTCTTTGCAAGGATGGCACAGCCACTTACGTTTGTTTGCATTCTGAGTGCAGCATCAAGTAACCAGAGCACGACCTCCTTAGAGGGCTTGACTATCCTAAAAAATTAACTGTCAAAGCTATAGCAGCATATTATGTCCTCCTGGGGGAATCCTAGAGCACCTTCTCAGGTAGACACATTCATTTTAGAATAAAACTGTCTTCACAACTTTTCCCATTTTCTGTAGTTTATTGAAAGCTACCCAGCCTATCTGTCCATTTCAATCTGAGATCAATGTCATTCACCTTCCCTGTTTCATGCCATCTACGGTTCAGTGTCATTCACTCAAGCCAGTATGAAAAGACCAGCACTCTTAAACAAATGAAAAACAATGTTTTATTTACAGGAAAAAATCTGTACA
This sequence comes from Oxyura jamaicensis, assembly GCF_011077185.1. Lineage (NCBI taxonomy): Eukaryota > Metazoa > Chordata > Aves > Anseriformes > Anatidae > Oxyura > Oxyura jamaicensis. The sequence continues at coordinate 140,170,174 of NC_048893.1, forward strand.
CTGTGCATACATAAAAATATACAAAATCATAATAGAAAATATAAAAAGTGTTAAAATGTATACAAACACTGCTTAAAAATGTGACTCCTGTAAAATCTTAAGCTTTGCTATTAGAGTACACATTCATTTAAAAAAATCATCATACAAAATAATTCTCAAAGCTATTAAAAAAGTACACAGTCTATATTTGAATAGTTTGATGACTACATATTATGAGTGATGAGATGATATGGATAGATGTAAGGCTTTTACACACAATGCTAACTTCAAGAACAAAACTCTGAATCTGATCACTAAGGCAGAGAGAAGAAATTTATAGTGTTAAAATTCGTGTAATGATGCAGGTATGCCCAGACATGGGCTACTTTAATTTTCAAACAGTTAAATCAGGTATCCTCCTTACATGTGAGAGGATAGATTCCAGGAAATATCTAGATGCTTTCTAATTACAGTCTTCTGAATTACTTATTTCACATAGCAATTTAATTTATTTAGTATTCATCAATTCTAGACAGCATGAAGTGAAAAGGAGTAGCCATTTATTTTTGCAGTCAATACATTCAATATTCCTTTCACAGTACATATATGTCACTGTCCAAGTGGTATTTTCCATCCTTAAGAACTGCTGAGGGGGAAGGAAATGGGAAAAAAAAAAAAATAGTAATAATAAAATCATTATGCATTGAGCTGGTCTACATCTATTTTGAACCCCTGTTTAGATAAATCCACCTCGAAAATGATTGAGTTCCATCTGTGCAACCATGTAGTGTAGATACTTGTCTTAATTTAAGTAAAAACTCTCTTGGTTTTGTTGAGTTTGCCAAGAGATCTGCAGGAAGAAGTTCAGAATTTGGATGTTTTCATCAAAGAAAGTGTCCTGATCAAAGACAAGCAATTATTTAGTTAAATTTGTACAGAGAGATTGCAGATTAGAGTGTGTAAACAATCTCTCTCTTAACGAACATATTTCTTCGGAAGATTTAGTAGTTTAAGGAATTACACTAAACTGAACTGTGAGTTTATGACCAGGTAAGTTTTAGAACTATAAAGGAATGGAACAATTAATAATTTATTGATAGAAAGATTTTGGCTCAAAATGAGGCAAAATCTGTCTTTTATATATATATTTTTTAATGAACAGAAGAATACCTTGACTTAACCATCCAAAGGCTGAAGGTGTAAAAGGATAGAGCACCACAAGTCAAAAAAGAATTCACAGTGGGAAAAAGAGCATAATACAATTCAACATAAACTCAGAATATTTACTTAGGATGCTGCTGTGTTTCTGTTTTTTTTTTTTTCAACTAAGTGCAACTTTTGTACACAGCACCAGGGTGCAGAAAAGAGTCTCTAAAGCTTTTGAATGCAATTTATTCCTACTTGTCAGGAAACCTCCATACATTTAAAACCTGCATCATTGTACCATGTGTGAAGTGAGCTCAGGAATCACCTAGCATTTGATTTGCTTTGCCTGTCAAGAGCCAGGCTTGTGCAGACCTCCCTTGCCTATGGTACTATTCCTCTCTGTTAGTGTGCAGTAGCCACACAGAAGAACTATGAAGCCGTGCCTATATCTATTAAAAAAAAAAAAAAAAAAAAAAAAAAAAAAAAAAAA
>NC_048893.1:140171888-140199601 GCF_011077185.1 Oxyura jamaicensis
AAAAAAAAAAAAAAAAAAAAGAGAGAGAGAGAGAAAAACCACCATGCAACCCTGTGATATCTGAGTGGAAAAATGCATTTCCTTTCACATTGTCTTCATTTAATATAAGTATCTAAAACCAGCAGTCTCTCATGTTACTATTATTAAAAGATTGTGGATTCAGTGTAACTACACACTCACTCATCGTTTCAAGTTGACTGAATCTTTGTAAAGACCCCTCTGCCCTTCTGAGGGACAGTGAAATGCCTGTAAATGCAAAAATACATGGTGAGCTCCTATGAAAGCCACCAATGCCAAAGCCACAGAGAGTGTATGCACCAGTGAAGGCAGCACCTCTGAAGGTCCTTTATGTTCCCTCTTCATTTCTGCCCCTTCCCCTGTTGCACAAAGTGGAGGTGAGCCCTTGGTTGGCAAATCAAGTGCACTTGCACTTGTGTCAAAAAAAGGACAAGACATGGCAGGGTAATAAAGTCTCTTTAAGCAGCCACCAGGTGTTTGAGCAGACAGACCAATGAAACATCAGAGGGGAAACCAGTCCTGTGGTCCTTATTTTTTCAAGAAGATGGGCATCACAAGTTGGTCTTCCTCCACTGCAAGAAAGTAAGTGCTGGCAGCACAGCACTGTGGCATCTTCTAAGATGATGCTACAGCACCCACCCAGCTCTGGTGGAAGGAGCATTGACTGCTGTATAAATCAGGATGCAGCTGGCAAGCACACACCACTTTCTCCTGGAAACAGTTGCAGTAATTATCATCAAAGGTTAAAGAGCTGGCATACTGGCAAAGTAGAAGATTCTGCTGAAAGGGCTTGAATGCGCAGAGTCCAGTAAATTAAAAATATACACTTAATTTTCTGATGTCTCAGACCTGGTTCTGCATCATTATTTAAATGATGTATTAAGTAAGTATGTTCATCACCTGTTACATGAGACTTTGTAAAATTCACATTGTTCTGTACAACAGATATGTGGATTATTCTGTCAGATTACCGAGGGAGTAATACAACATAATCCTGCTGTGGGTAGTTGAGTAATACAGTTAGTATTTTTCTTCTTTGTGGAAAACAAAGTTTAAGGTTAGTGGTTACAGACCAAAGTGACTTTTTTTTTTTTTCTTTTAGAACTTGATCATTTCCTGTTTATGGAAAAGTAGTATATTCATTAGTCCTAGAAAGGTAATCAGCTCCCTTTCTTTACAAACATGTTGTAGCTAATCCAACACACTGGAGAGAGAGACATATTTGACAGTACTGGTTCAGACTTCAAATGTTTTGCAAACAGGTTACCAAGCATATGGAAAAATAGAATAGCTCTAAGTAGGTTATCTTTTCTCTGCAAGATTAAATAATGTTATTAAGAATAAAAGCTGCTGACATACATAACATTAAAAAACTCAGTATGTAATATATCCAGGGTCTAAGGCTAACATAAATAAAAATTATTCATTTCAATATGTACCAAAATGATTCATGGACATGATTATCCAAAACCCAGAAGTACAGTTTTTAGACCATCTGGACACACTTTCTGTCAGTGACAGGAATCTTACAGGACCATATAGCCCAAATTAAGAGGCTACATAGGAAAAGAAAGCTAAGCCCTACAGAAGACATTTTCTTCACTTCTGAGGAGGGAAAATCATCACTCCCTAAGAGCAGAGTGACAGAAAAAGACTTCTCTGGTGATACATTACTATTGAATAGGAAGTAGTCATACCATTTGCACTCTTTAATTGCCTTACTATTGCTTAAGACAAAACACAAAAGATACTTTCCACCACAACCACTCAACTCAGCTACTCTTTTCAGTGCCTCTTTGAATTTTTTTGCATTTTTACTGAATGGAATTGAAAAAGACATATCTGTGGTTTTGGTTACATACTTTTCTACTGAACTTACTCTCAGAAAGGGTACAGTTATGTGGAAAAAATAAAAAAATAAATAAAAAACAAGGAAAAAGAATAACACAACAACAATAAATCCTCCAGTCTATATGAAAATCTGAAGTCGTACTGTTTTAGATGTGTTAGCGTTCACGTGGATTTTCAGAATAGCCTTAGAGAATATTCTCATTGTGTATTACAAAGGAAAATATTAAATTATTTCCATATGCAATCCGCAGTCAGGTTTTTTTTGTTTGTTTGTTTGTTTTTTTTTTTTTTTTTTTCAGGCATTACAGCTTCTCTGGGGTATAGCTTTTCAAAGGTTAATAAAAATAAAATAAAATGATATCCTCTTCTTTTGTTAGACAACTCCCTATACTTTCTTAACAGCAGTAACTTGTGAGCAAGTGAATTTGACTTGTATCACAATGAAATGCCTAACAAATTATGTCTATAATCTTGAATGCTATATTTGATGAAGAAAGGTGAGCTCCCTCTACATTTGCTTTCAGTGTGATGTGTGTGCTACACAGCCTCCCTTGGCTTTCTTTGGATAGTTTTTATCTGTGCAGACCAAGGGAAGGCATCATTTCCCTCTCACTTTCTTCATGGGCCTTTCAGGGAGAATTTTTTTTCCTGAATGAGTTATCAATATATTTCTTGCTTTCTATGGAAATGAGGAATTTCTCATTTCCCTCTGCCCCACACAGTTTGAGCAATGGTGTGACCAAAGCTACATCCAGTAGTTTTACTGATTTATCTGGTTTGTGTGTCTGCATTGACTTTATAGCCAGCATAAGGCCCCCTACACTATTGGAAGCCTGTAACTAAACCTGTGTGTGAACAGGAATTAAAAGTCTACTCTAATCAATGAACGCACAGCTCAGAGTAGCAATTACTTCATTCTTGGAGAGTGTGAAAATCCCACAGAGCCATGAGAAAGGATGTATTGTTCAACTGGCAGCTCTGTACATGAACGATTCAGGCTGTTTCACAATGCCAGATTTAACAGTTAAATAAATTCATTTAGAAAATAAAAAGTTACCATTTAGCATATGTGGCATAAGAGACCACTGACAAATTCTGACAGTCACACCCACAACAATACATTATACTTCTGCCTAAGTATATCCTCTGCACCTTTCGTAAGCTAAGCATTTTTTTTTTCCTTTAATTATTTGCAACGCAGTAATAAATACTCAGGCTCAGAAAAGAAGTATTTCTCATGCCTGCTACTTAATTACAATTTATAGACTCAAGACTAGATTGGTCTAAGATACATTTTTCAAGTATTCTCTCCTTGTTTATAGTACGACAGTAGTACCTTATTGCACATTGTTTCTGAAGGACTCTCTTCTACAAGTGTGGGAAATTATTTCGTTTGGGGCACTTGACAGATTTGAATCCTGGCAAAATGACCTTCCCCTTCCGATACAGGTCATCCTGCAGACCTTTGTTCATTCTCTGCACCAACAGCTTCTCATAGAGTAATGGGTGATAGGCCCCTAAGGTACAAGCTGCATCGTAGTAGAGTTCATGGTAGTGGCATAGGTCGGTCTGTCGGACTGAAGGTATGTACTCGTACACGTGCACTTCGTCACACATGGACATCATGATGAGGATACCTGGAGCAAAGAGTGAAAACAAGAATGAATCCCATATTTCACCAGTCTCCCAGAAGTTCTCCTGCAGTCATTTTTTTTCCCTTCTTGCTTTTCTTCATTGTTGTACATCTTTAAGTATTACTTCTTATAATGATTTTATAGAAGTATAGTTCTTTTTATTAGGGCAGTTTTTACTTGTTACTGATATCTAAAGATTGTGATGACTATAGAGTTAACTGGGTAGTACACTGAGCACAAGGAAAGAGTAAATAGCTTATCATATCTTGTGTATTACCATGCCTCCCTGAGTGAGGATACAGCTTTCTCTCACCTCCCCCTATTTACCCTATCCTGCCTGTCCACAAAATATCCCACAAGAACCAGGGACCTAAAGGAACTGCATGGAGTCAGCTGATGACTTTTCATATCTTTCCTGTATACCATGAGTTCCTGAAGTTATTGAGCAAGACAGACTAGGTCTTTACGTTCCCTTGCAGAATACAGATCACATGCATACAACGCAGAGCAGTTATCTGATATTTTTAAGGAGCTCTTTGTATTTCTACTCTTAACCTTTGCCTGATGCATACAGGAGATCTAAATATAATTAAATAAAATAAATAAAAAATAAATAAAATAAAATAAAATAAAATCCAGATATTCCATTTCTATCCTCCTCTGTGCTTATTATAACGTTGGTCTTTCTCAAACTGGAACTGAACCGATTCCACTTTTTCCATCCACTTCCTTCTCTGTAGGCAGGAAAATGTTGCCAAGAAGACAGCCTAAATGCATGTAGAAGGTCATACATGAGAAACATCAGCCATGTATTAGTAGCATGAAAGCCCACATATTCTGAGAATTTTCCAAATGGGTTTCATGGACAGAGGCTGAGGAAAGTGAATTTCCTCTTATAACAGTGCTGTTGATAGGAAAAACTCCATACCACCTCCTATTCAACAAGGAGGAACCCACAAAATACCAACTCATTCTTTCCTGCCACGTGTCAATAGATGATTGTCACCAGCATTGTCAATAGCTGCTTAGAAGGGTGATAGAGAATTTCATTTCCTATTTAAAGCCAGCCAAAGTTTAGCTTTAACCTTCGGTGCACTTCTAAGATACTGCTACTCTCCTTATCCCATGCTCAGGATGAAAAACAAGATCAGGACAGATTCAGAAGGAAGACAGGTGTGCTTGTGCAGAATTTGCTTCCCCACGGCACAACTGTAAATCTGTACTAACAGAAGGTCTTTATAGATGTGAGATGAGAGAAACCTTAATGTTGCATTTGCACATTTTCAAAGGGACTATATGAGATATTGATAAATAGCACTGTCAAAACTGCAATACTTTCATATCAATCACAGCTTATAAGAGTCTTTTCTGTTTCATATAGCCACATGAAAGGAAAATGACTGAGTAAGCCCTGGACACCAGAATTTTTTAAAGATGTCTTTTAAAAATCAAAATATAAAACAAACATATTGAAACATTTGTTGTAGTACTGGTGTTCCTATTTGTTGAACGTGGCTGTCAACTCTCAGAGGAGACAGCTGTACTAATTCTGTTTACTTGGCACTTACAAATGAGAATTGAAGTAATAGTTGGTTCCTCCCCCCCGCCTTTTTTTTCTCCCAACAGCTTCGGAATCATAAAGCATCAAAGGTGTTTTGGGTAATTCTCACAAGTGAAATGAATTAACATAAAAAATTATTTTGGTTCTTTAATTAAGCAAAGCCATTTTCTGAAGTTCAGTTTGCAGTTTGGGAACACCGAGATTTCAATGGCTTGCTAATGAAAAGAACCTTATGTTCTTCCTGCTGTGTATCATTAGATTATCAAAATGATTTTTTCCCTGCTTGATGTGTGAAGTAACTGAAAACCAATTACTTCTGTGATTAAATCTTCTTTTATCATAAATGAAAGGTTCTGAAAATGTTTCAGATTGCTCTCCAGCTTTACGTGATGGAGAGACTATGTTTTTTAAAAAGCTAAGCATATCAATTTCAAAGATCAAGTCCACAAATTTAAGTGAACTTTAATCTTAATGAGAAAGATACGTAGACTCAAGGTGAAAAAATATATAACCCCCATTTGGGCAAAAAGAACAAGCTTAATTATCTATATTTCCTTTCCTTCAAAAATGTTATAGAGATGCCCTGAATTTTAGACTGCCTAGTAATTACATCTAGAATTGTTTGTTTGTTGTTTCAGTTTTACAAATGCTTTCGTCTACTTTTCCACTGTCAACATCCTTCCTCCACTGATAGAGAGCCCACCTGCCACTCTAAGGTAACTGTTATCCAGCTGAATCAGAGAACAGATGGTGGAAAGGTGTGCAATAATGAACCACGTCCAAAAAGAGACAACAAAATGACTTCTCTCCTGCATCCAGAACCAAGCCTGGAGCCAGTTTCAAAAGTTTCACCAAAGTCATAGAAAAATCATCTCTGATGGAAAGTAAACGCCTTAACCAGAGTATGCTTCACTATCCTGCAACACTAACCCAACTAATCTTAAAATTACTAAAGAAAACTGTCATTTGTGGGATAAGAAAAACATCAAGAACAAAAACTGGGACTCTGTTATAATTTCCATAATAACAATGCAGATGGCCATATCACTGCAGGAACAGTTCAAAATAATGACAAAATTTTAAGCAATTTGATGTTCCTGTAAATTAGTTAATGAAGCACTTAGAAGTGGTAAAGTTTTAGTTCTCAGTGATCTATGTATCAATGTTCTCCTGAAACAATCTAAAAAGACATGCTGGCCTACCTAGGTTAGCTCTTTGCCTTTTCTGTGTCATTCCATGCAGTCCATTCCATGGGATTTCAGATTTGGTTACTCAGATAACCAAAACTTCCAACAGTCCATTCAAAATTTTTGCTTATACTGGATAACGATGTTTTGAGGGACAAAACAGTGACTCAAAGGGCTAGTTCCTGAGGGGTAACAGCTAATTTACAGCACATTTTTGTGTTTAAGGCTAGAGTCAACAAACTAGAAAATTAGCTAAGACAATGAGCAGAGGCTACCATATACAGAGGTGTCTCTGTGATACAGAGGTTTATCTGGTGGAAACGCAAGCAGTCCTGAGTGTTCCAGAGCTGGTGCACAAGTCAAATGCAGAAAACCTACTCTGAGGAAGAACAGTGGTCACTGCCAGACTTTTTAACCTTTAGCACCTCTAACACCACAGCCAAAGAGATCAATGGTGTGGTCCCAGCCAGACCCAGTACAGTGGTACAACCAGCACTCTCATCTCAACAACCTATGGGTGAGATCCCAAGGCATGCAAGCTAACACACTTGATCTAAATGAACCCAAGGAGGTAGGCCCTTCTCCTTAGCTGCTACAGCTCCCAGATTCTCTTTTGGAGTTACCTGCTCCCACTGTTGTGGAGGCAGTAGTTTACACCATGAAGACATTTACATCAGTATCAAGACGTATCCAGTTTTACTCTGTTCACTTTCTAATGCCATGTCTGGCTTGTTCTTCTGAAGTCCCTAAAATGGGGCTGCCCCCATGCTACAGGTTTCAAATTTCAGCTCTTGTTTTTTTTCAGTACCACTTGGTTGCTCTCTCTGCTTGCTATTAATAACGTTGCAGAATTACTGACATCTGTATCCAGCAGGTATAGGTGCGCCAATCTGTCCATATTTTCATCTACCTCACAACTCAGTTTCCTCATCTTTCATTCTCTTCTCTAGTTACTTTCAATGATCTTATACTCTTCAAATTAGCTACAACTTCCCAGCACCTACAAAATCCTCAAAGTATTTTTTACTTTGTTTGAAATTCTACATTTTAGATGTGCTTTTTAAAATAAAGAAGTACTTGCCTGCCTGCTTGCTGATTTGATCTGGCTTATGTTACCATGTTTTGCTTGTCAGTCTGCTCTGCAAAGTACTACCTCACTTCCTATTTCTTATCCCATTTATTATCTTTATACGTTTTTGTGTTATTGCTTCCTTTTACAGTCTTTACAGACAATGCTAGACAAGCATTTCTAGGGCATAATTCATCTGACTTATTTTAGATGTCTACTTTAGGATGGGATTAATTGTTCCCTGAAAGTGTTGTTCCTCTCCAGTGACTAGGCAGAAACTGAAATAAAGTCTTTCTCTTGATATCAAGCACCTTCCCCTCCCCACTTCTAGATCAGAAGCTTCTGTAGTTTTGACAAAAATAATGTAATTGCCTTTTTCAGGAAAACTGTGTAAAGAAATGAAAACAAGGTGTGATTCATCTAACCAAATTTGCCTATTGGTACAGACACCCACATCTGAGACAGTTATCACAGGCTCCTTTATTGCCAGTGAAAGAAAGTGGGTACTCTTCGGAAGCAGTGCATGTCTACTCATCCTAGAGTAGACATTTAAAAATGGATCATATGAATCATGCCCAGAAATTCCTGCTCCTTTCTGTTGACTATGGGAAAAGCTGTGTGGCAGCACAGATAATTTGTATTTCATGGGTTATACCTCTGCTAACAGAACAGCCTGAAAAATTCACTTGTAGATAGGAGCACAGGTCTGGTAGCCATATTTAAGAGGCACCTGCTTTTTGTTTTAATGAGGCTGAGGCTGACTAACACAAACACATACCTGTACTGGAGGTATCTACAGCTAGGTAGTATGAATCCTGCTCTCTGACTGACCTAGCTGTGGGCAGAAATCAGTTTTATGTTCAAGGACCAAGCTGAAGGGAGATGGCTTTTTTACAACCATAAGGATTAAGATATGGGAATAGGAGTGGAAGCAGTGAATTACAAAGTATTTAGGGTAGGTCAGAGGATATGCATGACATAAGGAAAAGCAAAACTTGAACTGGAAAGTCTATAAGCTGTCTATAGCATGCAAACATCAAAATAGAGAAGTACTCCTTAGAGTGAATGCCAGGGAAAGTTCATGGCAAAGTCTGCCTTTTATCAGTGGGCCTTAAATAAGATCAGTAAAATCTCAATTAAATAGATTCATCTAATTAACATAGTAGTAGCAGTATTACTAACGTACCCAGGTAATTTGGTCAAGAACCTGTTAAGCTCCAGTAAAAAGAGCAGAAATATTGTCAATCTGAGTGATGACACTGCCATGACATTAGAGGGGTCTGGAGGGAACTGTGGGGTAGTTCAGAGGAGAAGGGACCCAATGAGCTTTGGAGATCTGATCTCCCCCTATCAGAGTAGGGACAAATTTGAAGTTAGAGCAGGTTGTTTACAGTCTCACCCTGTTTGATACTGAATACCTCTAAGGATGGAGCAGCTAGAATCTTTTTAAGTTTGCTGAAGCTTGCAAAAATAATATTGTAGGCATGACTGTGGCACCAGAAAGCAGGCAGGAAAATGACTTGTAGGTCTCTTCCAAGTCTGATGATTATGTTTTAAAGTTTCTAGATCTTAATCAAAATTTCATAGAAAATATCTTAATTATCTAATCAAAATTTCATAGAAAAGAAAAGGTAATCTATCTGGCGTGATTTTAGCTTTGACAGACATGACTGGTGCTACCATATATTTAGATTTGTAGCTGAAGATATTTCTCTATTTAATAGAATATTCTGCATTCTAGTCTATGGTAATATCCTTGCTGGATTTTCCATCTTTCAAAAATCCTTACCACGTATTAAATATATAAATATTGTATATTAATATTTCAAAATGCTCAGAAAGATGTGTTACTTTTTCCCTATTCAACGAACACCTATGTTGTTAGGAAGTTTGGGATATGGTTTAAACTCAGTCCAGTTGGCACAAATAAATCTTTGGATTTTTAAAATCTGTGCTGAAAACATTTAAACCAGAATTAAATTAAGATTAATTTCCTTGCATGGATGGCTTACACAAATGAACATATATTATGGATTCTAATTGAAAGGAGAAAATGTTTCTTAATTTGTTCTTGAAAATTTTAATGACTTGAGGGGTTTTCAATTTCCAACATGGATCTTTTATACAGTACAATTAAGCTTTGTGGTTAGCGCACTAACTTATAATGAATGCTTTCTAACTTATAAGTAAATTAAATAAAGCTTAATATACCTGAATACAACAGATGCTGTACAAAAACATCTAAAATAATGAGTGTAATTAAAACATTCAGCAATAATTCAGTATCACTTTAACAAAACGTAAGAGAATTTGAAAACATTTAAATCTACATAATCTGATTATTACACTCATAATGTCTCTCATTTCACACACACCACAAATATAGTTATGGAAGAGAGTTTAGCTAGATACACCAGTAAGGCTATATTTGATAAAGCATACACTTCAAGGCATTACAAATAAACATAAAGAATTTAGAATGTATAGTTTCTATATGTTAGACTACTTCTATAGCATCTATTTGTCCAGTCTTGAGTAAACAAAATCAGCTTGTTGGATTTCAGATACCACAAGAAAATTTGTTATTCAAATTTGTTATTCCTTGATACTGGGCCAAATGTGCCTCAGTTGTGCTTTGGAACAAGTAGAAAAAGTAGCTTTCACTTTTAAAAATACTTGGTTCCTTAAAAGGGCTCTTTTACATCTGTTTAGTTCATGAACTATGAAAAATATTAACTGCAACAGAGCCTAAATTTACAGAAAAACAAATATTTATTAAGGAATTTGTCACCAAATGGACCTATGCCTAAACTTAACAAGTTGTGTAACACTTGTCATCTCATCTTTGATGTATAGACACTAGCATTATATACTAGACCTAGAAAATTACATATTTATCACTTAATATGGAATGCAAAAATTTGTACATTAATCACAATAATATACTCTGTAATATGAGCATAGACAGGAAAATGCTGACTAGTAATACCATATACATTTAAATGTATTATTCAAATTTGGGTGATGTGGAAGAATATTAAAGGCTTTTTAATGCAATTTGGAGTGCTTTGAGAGAAAATTTTGCTCCTTTATCTCTGAATTTCAGGAAGTAGGAGAGGCTTAAATTTTGTAGTGTTTTGTTTTTAAATTAAAATAATTTAAAGCTTATGTATTGGAAGTATTATTTATTTGCTTGATAATACTTGAACAAAAGTGAGCTGAAAAAGAGTAAGCACCATTCTGTTCCTTAACAAACTGCTGGCAAACAGCTGAGCAAGTGACAGTAAAAAAGGCAACTCTTATTAAGTCAAATTGTTTACTTCATGTGAGAATATTTTGTCTAAGCAGAGCTGAAGATCAACTGTGTTCTATTCAACATGCTCTCTAAAGCCATTTCAAATTTAAGTTCTTAGTCATACAATGATCTGCTAATGTTCCAATGTAATGGTAGTCTTCTTGTACTATTGTCTCAACGCATGCAAATAGATTTAAATGATGTTATCATCTATTAATGATGCATAACTGTTTTAAATCTGTAACATCAAATCTAAAGCCCCAAACAAGCCTTTCTTTCTCCAAATTAATCTAGGCTTACGTATTATTTTGTGTTTAGTTGTCCATAAGTTAGGATAAAAGCTACATTGTAAAGAAAAGATTACCACCTACACAGACGACAAAAAGTGTAGAAACCTACACAGAGCATGTTCTGATTTGGGAGGACAAAATAAAATAAATACACAGTCAGAGCTTTCAACTAGTTTTTCAAAATGACAAAAGCTGTTGACAAAAAGTTATGGTTATATAAATGTGAAATTGAAGGAAAATCACCTCACACGTAGCTTAGCAAAGCATACAAATGGACTATACTAAACAGGAATTAATTCTAAATTCAGCTAGTAAAAAAAAAAAAGGTACGCTCAAAATATTCATTAAAAATGTACATAATCTAGATATCGTTAAAAAACAAAAAACAACAACAAAAAAAAACAGAATGCTGATGTGCAAACCCACCCAATGAGCACAGAATGCTGCTATTAAGAAACTCAAAGAAGCAGTTTTAGTCTTGGTCTTCAGATGATAAAATGGCAGGTCAGAATTAGGTTGTTTATATAGGCTACCAAGGAGAGTATAGGAATAGCTCTCTTAAAACAAAATAGTAAATGTGGAGACTGACAGTTTACACACCACCAACCTCAACTAATAACTAAACTTTGATATGTTCAAAAACAGGGGAGGAAGACTGAGTTCTTATTTCATAGTGAAAAAACTATGGGCCTCTACAGGATATCTGTATTAATAAGAAGTAAACAGGTTCTGCTTATTGCGGCTGCCAAAAAGTAGGGCAAAATTTTTCCCTAATAACAGCAATGTTTCTTCAACTACCAGTTTAGGATTTGCCAGTGGAATCCAAACGTGAGATATAGTGGTTGAATGCTTACACTTCATCATGTCTGAAAAAAATGCAGCAGATCGAAGTCCAAGACTGGATGTAAACATCAATACTCATTTAACAAACCCAGTTTTCAAATGTGAACTGAAGTTGGTTAATTTGAAAAGCCACCAAGGCAACTTGTTGCCTAGTGCTAATGCAAGATGATGAGAATACATGCAGAGTTTTGTTTAAAAGCATGATGGTGGCAGCTGCAAAAATATGCAAGGAAGGATGCTCAAAGCTCATCTAAGTATTAGCTTAGAGACACAAAAAGCAAATAATTTATAATGAGGAATGACGTTAGCTAAGTGGCATGCCACATAAGGCAAAGTCCTCATCAGTGTCTAAGAAAACAAGCCAAAAAAGACTCCCAGATTAAAATAAAAGATTGTTTTACCCTGGTGAAACTTTGCCCATTAAAAAAAAAAAAAAAAAAAAAAAAAAACTTTTTTTGATCCTTATTCATAGCCCTTGAGATACTTGAGATAGCTCCACTAGGAAATACCAGACTAAATGATGACTCATCTGTACCAAATTCATCCTTCATAGAGATGGTATACCCTTAAAAGGAGCACCTAAAACTGGTCACTATTTTCTGCTCACAGTTTTACAGACAATGACTTCAGCTTGTTTTAAATGTCTTGAACTTATACCTATCATTAAGCAGAATAGAAAGAAGTGTTAAAATAATAAATTTAGTGGAAAAGACTGCAGTCAGATATGGGTTTGTATGTAGCACTGTATGCACAAAATGGCATCTGTGATGGATGGATTGTTGCAAACTGACATCTTTCTTACAAGAAAACTGAAAACAGGAACATCTACATGCTAGAGCCTGATGTCAGAGAAGCAGAAATTCTGGATGAAGCTGATGTGAGTTGGATAGTACTCATCTCAACTGATTTTCGACCTCTGCAGTGTACGTTAGCATTTCAGAAGTGGCTGGAAGCAGTGACATATGTATATTATATTAAGATTTAAAACTGTAGATGAATGTCCATAAAATGTGATATAACCAAATCATTCCAGACTTATGTCTTATTTTTTGTGTCACATGTAGAGTACAGCCAAGGCTGCTGCTTACCATACTTCCCTTGCCACCCTCTTCTCTCCCCTCCTCTACAGCTAGGACGTGTGCTGTGTTTCCCACAACATGCTGGCACTGAGCTAATGCAGATGGGATTTGGGGGAGTCTGTGTCTCCAGGAGAGTGCTTTGCTGTGATTGAGATAGGGCATCCCATTCCCCAAAGGAAGCACAAAACATGTCCTCATTAGCTTCCATGTGGTGGAGAAACCAGAAGGTCCTGCTTCTTCCCACTCTCTCATTCCCCTAAAGTCACAAGACTACCTCTTCCCCACAAATGAACCACTGACCCATTTTCAAAAAGTCATAATATTGTGACTTAAATACCTTAACATAGCTATTAACAATGTTAAAAGATTTCATTGGCACTGGTCACTACTGAAAGATGGTGACTGCTGCAGAAAGACACCATGAAAACACATTCCACCTGAAAATCCTTCCTTTGGAAAGGCTCATTTTTAGCAAACAGTGCTAAGCAGCAGAAATGGATACAAATTTCAAATGAAAAATGTAATAACTGAAGAAATACTCTAGAGACCACCCTAAAATACTCCTGAAAGGAAATACGCTGATGTTTCCATGTGCTAAAGGGGGCTAAAAAGCCTGAAACAAAAGTTGACCCAGAACCTTTTTTTTAAAAAAAATAAATAAAATAAATCCATATTACTGCCACCAACAGTTGTTTGAAGAACTGCTGCTCTTTCTCCACAAGTAACAGCAGCTCATGGAGAGCTATGTGCTGCCTGACTTTCCACCAGGGCAAGTATGGATGACAAATGATATCCCTGTAAAGAATTTATATTCATTCTAATTGCAGAGCATTACACACTGACATACAATAAGTTATTCCAATAAAGTGAATGGAATCTCTGTGGTCCTTGCTATAAACAGCTTAGATTCAAAGATACAGGTCCCTCTGTCTGTGAAAATTCATACACTACTCAAAACAGCCTATCTTTTTAACAGAATGGACATTTAGTAAACCTTTTTCCCATATCTTGATGAAATTAAGATACTAATTTTATGATGGCCATCACTTATCCATTCCTTAATTTTATAGGAGATCATTTTATAGATTTTATAATAATCAGACAGAAGCTCGATATTCAATATATGTCTTTCATGCAGGTGCACTCGTCTGTGTCTGCCAACTTCAGTTCCAACTGGTTATTTGCTGCATGAGATGTTGAGAGATACCTGATCTGAAGACCAACATGACTTTTCAGATTTCTGCCAAGCTGCATTATATTTTTATGCTTTACCTTGCCCTTTGACAACACAGAGTTGCTGTTTCAGTGCTGTCTCCCTGTTTATATTTCATTACACGTGCAACTCATAGACAAACATTCAATAAGGTTACTGCTATAGGGAGCCTCTTTCTAATAAAATATTTAAAATATATCAATCGGAACAGTAGCTAGCTATCAAATGAGGTGGATACGACTCCCAGTAAGTTTGTCTGACTTATCTTGACATTAATAATAGCATTGGCAAAATGTCTAAGCATCTTCTTTACAAAATAACAATATAATTATATTTACATATTATAAATAATGCATATTTATATAAGTATGAAAAGTGAATAGATGAATCTGCATCTGCACATAGAGAGTATATGTACCTGTACAGATTTTGTTGCCAATGTTTTTGCTTCTTTAATGATTATTATTTTCAAAGCATCCTCTACTTGGAAGATATCTTTAGTCAAGAACATTTAGATTTGGGGTTAAAGATTACTCATCTACTTTTACAGTGAAATTAACTCGTGATTTCAAATAAAGCTTTTGAAGTATTTCTTATATATGGTGGAAGTACAGATTGACAGCACAATAATCCTCTTCACTATTCTTATGATCAGCAGCTGTTATCCTATTTTTTATCAACAACTTCATTACTCTAAGAATTGTTCTTGCCAAATACGAATGCTGCTGGTGAGATCATTCCACATAAGCAGACTTCTCTTTATGAATTTTTACATGCAGGCTCCAAAAATCTCACTGCAAGAAATAACCAACTGCCAAGCCATGCTCCCCCAATACATGCCACATCTTCTTTCCACTCATACTCCAAATAAGCACAACCCATTCAGGTCATCAATAGGCATATCCCAGATACCTTTGTGACTTCCCTCTCAGAGCCTCAGCATCTACTTTAAGGCCCAAGATGAGCTCCACACAATCATGTGATACTACTACTGCATACAAAGCCCAAAATATAGTGCTCAGAACTCCCCCCTCCCCCACACCCCCCCATAGTTGATGCAGTCTCAGGTCTCAATGCTTTCAGATTCAGATGAAAAGAATGACAAGAGCATCTTCTATCTGCAGCAAATACATATACCACTATTACAATGTCAAGTAGGAAAGAACCGATGTGGAAGATGGTATTTTGAGCTCTATTGCCCTCTGTGCCTCTAGGTGCATCAGTAAGAAAGACCTTTGACTCAATCTTACTACTCTACTTGCATGTACCCTTTCTACATTCACAATAAAGCCCTGTTATGTGCCAGATAATGCACATGTATATAGGTATGATGTTATGCTGTATGAACTGTGGCCTTAGTGTCAAATTATCCCCAAAGAAATACAAAGAAAAAATGAAAAAATATGGTGAAATTCTGTCTCTTTGGGTGTAAGAAGAAAGGGATGCTCTGGCCACTTTTAGACTGAGTATCATAATCTGTGACAGGGCATGGGAAATTCCATTCCTTGACCTGTGTAAGGAATACAGTCTGGCCTTTCAGACTGCATCAGTGATTTCATCCTCACTGTATTACCTGCTGTATGCTTTGGTCTGGTGCATCTCTATGCTACAATGCCAACAAAGAACTTCAGAATTGAGTAGGTTATCACTAGAGAAATTAAATTTGAAACAATTTATATATTAACATATAAATTAGTATCAATAGAGAGATGAATATAATACAATTTTCTCACAGATGTATGTATTTTAGAAATATGACATGTATAGTATGGATGTGAACAGCAAGAAAGAAGAACATTAATTCCATCCACCGATTATATAATTCTCATAGTGTGCATTTTGGCTAGTCATTGTTTCTGTATAGAACAGCAAGAACAAACTACACATGTATGGATATGATCCTCATGCAGTGTATGCATTTATTTATTTTAATATCTAACATGTCTCCTGGACCCATCCTTGATACACCTACCAATAAAACCTGAAGAAGGAGGGTTGGGCTGTATCTTCTCTTTAGTGTTCTCCTGAATGATGTCCCAGAGCTGCCATATAAACTTTGGATGGAGAATATAAAATGGCTGGTTTGGATTCTTCCTGCGATGCTGTACGTAGGGAGTGAACAGATTGTAGTCTGGCTTCTTGTACCACTGGGAGGAAAAAAACAAACAAACAAATAAACAACAAAAACAATTCTTTTTGATCTTATGTTTTCCAGTGTATTTTGAACGCTACATGAAAAATAATGTGAATGAGTTTCATTCAGGTTATTCAGAATAGAAGCAAAGCAGCCTGCACCAGGGCACATTTGTCCTAGAAAGCCCATCCTCAATCTGGGCCAGATCTTTCTCTTTTCTTCAAACAGAGACTCCCAATAAGCAATACGGTGAAGTGGGACAAGCCAACCCCAACTCCCACGCAAAGGTCCATGTCAAACAAGGGTCTCAAAAAGCCTTAACACAAGACCTGGGCATGGAGGTGAGCCTCTCTCTGAGAGCATCTCTGTCTTTTCTGACAGCGGCAGCAGCACATGAAGCAGCCTGGAGGCAGCCTGTGTAGGAGGCAGGCAGCTCCTGGCATCTGTTGCTAAGGGAGTTGAGAAGACGAAGGTTTGCTTTCTGCTTGCATCCTGCTCAGCTCCCAGCTCCCCCTGCCAAGAACCATCACATCAACTGGTCCCACTGGAGAGCTGCAGCACCCGCAGAGGCTGAGGCTCCCCAAGTGACAAGCAGATGGATGTCTGCTGCTCTCAGCGAGGGGGCGGGCAGCAGGGTGCAGATGGCTGTGGGGGTGTGGACACAAAGGATAGGGAGGAGGCCTGCCAAGTGGGGAAGGTGCAAAAAGAGATTGCCATTGGGGTGTTGTATTTTGTCTAGGAAGGCAGAGGGGAAGGTGGAAAAAAAAAAAAAAAAAGGGATGCGGTTCTTCACCTTTCTTGATAAAGCCTCCTGAAATCTAGCAACATCCCTCCTTCACAAATACACAGAAAAATCACTGTTATGTGAAAACAGCAAATCCCCATCATCCATCTATGCCAGCATCTCAGAACAGATCATTTCAGTACAAGTGTTGGCTACTAAGAAAAGTTTTTAATCAATAAACCATTTTTGACCAATTCATGAATAGTGTTCTCTGCTCTTTAGATAAACATTTTGGAGTTCATTGTGATAAGTGAGAACTAGAAGACTGAAATACTATATACATGAATTTTGTCCAGTGTTTTCAGACAAGCTGGGAAACAGGAATCAAGTAGGCATCTTACCACGTTCAGATTTGCAGAGTAGGGGGCAGGATCCCAGGCTACTAAGATAACATCTTTGTACAAGGAGCTTTCAACAAAGTGATGGTTTGGGTTGGTGAGAATCTGCAAACATACATGCAAAAAAAATAAATAAAAAAAAATTGCACAGTTAAAATCAAATGACACCCAGAAAAATGCCAGAATCCTTCTCTAAAATGAACAGTCCTCACTCTGCTGTTTGTTCTACTTTAATTCTGATTGATTTTATGCAACTTCTTTTGCAAAAATAATAATAAAAAAAAATAAAAAGAGCTTAATCGTAAACAGCACTCATGACACTTTTAAGTAGCAGTACGCTGAATTACTCTCCATCTGCGAGCGGTGTGATGAGACCACTTGAGATGCTGCATAATTGTATATCAATATTACTTTGTGTTCTGGAACATTAAAACGAAAGCTACAGTATTTCACACTGTCTGTAGGATCCTCTTTTTGGACAGAGAGAAGCGTTCTTTGAAGTGCTGCAGCACCCAAGGATACTCTCATCTTTGCATTTTTCTTTTTTTCCTCCATTTTGGCTGATTTCTCATTTCAACAGCATTAAGTCTCGTATGATGTACCTTCAAAAAGGCAAACTGGACCATAACAGCAAAAGCCTGTATACCTAGGAAAAGAATTCCAGGAACAGGCATGTGATAGTGCTCTTATTTTATTTTATAGTAACGGTGATAATTGTTCTGATCTACTGCTCTCTTATAACTCCCTCCCACATCTACTGGTACTCTGATCCTCCCACCCTAAGTTTCCCTTTTACTCCTGCTGGTGTCTCGTTTCCCAGACTCTCCATGCTTAACCAGATCTCTGATCCCTTGTGCATCCAATCTCAGGAAGGATTGGACCAAATGATTTCACTATTGGTTGAAACAGCATGAATTTGGCTCCAGCTGTTAAACTAATCAAAATTCCAGACAAATAAATTCATTCTAATTTTCATTTCCCTCTAGGATCAAATGAGCCATATTTGATTATGCATATTTTTCTTCAGAAAAATAATATTGTTGCCATAGCAATATTCTTTCTACCATAAACTTTAAGCTTAATGACTTTCCATCAGCTTTCTACAAGAACAGCATTAGTCTTGCTGCCATCAGCATCGCTAACTCCATTTCTCAGAACAGTTTTTGCCTGAGAATGTAAACTCCTTTCTTGAGACTACAGAGTAAACAGACCAAAAGGTCAAGCTTTTAAAAGCTCAGTTCTACTGTTATCACACAAAGGAGCTCTCACTTGCCTTTCAGCAAGCAAGAGTCCTTTAGAGGTGTTGTCCACACAAATTTCACTCTTAGTGAGCCTGCATTCATATGTATGAGATGAGTTTCCTCTGGAATAACAATATGTGTTGTGGCTGCACTGGTTTCCTTCACATCCTTTGGGCTTTCATAGCAGAGAACATGAGGGAAGGAGAGGGCTACAACAACCTATTAATCCACTGAATTAAGGAATTTCCTACAGTAAGGAGAGGCGAGTCGGAAAGCCAGTATGGATTATGCATCTTCAGAACCGGTAAAGCAAGAAACTTTTATCAAGTGATCTGTGAAGATTTCTCTCCTTGGGGTGGAAGAACCAGTCTCCCACCAGGAAGCCATAACATCCCAGCTTACAACCTCTTTGAAGGAGTAAAAAGGTGGTGGGAATACAAATATTTGTGAGGAAGCTGTGTGAGCTGACCTGGCCTGAATTTTAGTCACACCCGGTGTTTTTTTAGGGGGGGAGGCTTTGTGGAAAGCAAGTGACATTCAGCACAGCAGAGAAGATCACATGAGCCTCCATTACCACCACAGCAGGAGTGCGCCACAGCAGCGCAGGGAGCAAGGAGGATCCCACACAGCAGCAAACAGCTAGTTCAGCCATTCAGTCTCTCTGAATTCACTCAGGAGCTAACAAAGCTCAAATCACTCCCTGTAGGCGCTTTTCTCTTTCCTACAGAGAGCCTAATGAGACTAGTCAACTAAAGGAGGTCTCTAAACCCTCCTCCTTGCCCCAAGATAGGAGTTTAGGCATGGTTAGCAACAGGATATTTTGGCTAGAAGTAAACAAAAGTAAAATCAAGAACAGTTAAGGAAGAAAAAAAAAAAAGTTAAAATAAATGACACTGAGATCAATGTTCTCTTGTACATTGATTTCACAACTAAAGTCAGATATTTTGACTTTCTTCCTGTTAGTAAGACAGGAGTCATATTTAACTCACATTATTTCAAAGATCCAGGCTGCCCTGCATTGTCACAAAGAGGTACAAACTGAGTGTGAAGGGAATGTCAGCGAAAAATATTCTATATGTGGGTACAAAGAAGATGTTTTTATACAGAGAACACACCCACCAAGGATGGACATTGCATGAGCCATCGCTGAAAGCAAAAGAAAAAAAAAAAAAAAGTGAACTCGTAAGAAAAGCTGCAAATGAAATGATTTTTGTTGAACACAGAAATTATGTACACATCATGCTTCATGGCCAACCATACTATTGGCATTGACTAATTAAACTCTCTCTATCAGTATTTAATAGAATTTCACAGTAATTCTGTTGCTACATTTTAGCTGCATTTCATAAAGAGGAAAAAGGCTTAGTTTACCCAAGATCAGAGTTCAGGCAATATTTTTTTCAAAATTAAAACACTTCTCACAGCCATAAGGTGTCACTATAGCTCAACGCATACTTTTTTTTGTTGACACTCGTATGCAGAAAATCCCATTTTCTGTTTCCATTCAGATGAACAAACTCATCTCAGGTGTAATATCCAATGGACATAAACATTTGTTGTTGTTGTTGTTGTTGTTTTGTTTGTTTGTTTTTTAATAGTTCACTCCAAATTTTTAAAGAACAATGGCTTGCCTAAAATTATACATTAAGACAACTCAGTTCCCATTTCTTTCTCCTTCTAGCAAGGAAATAATTGGGGAACTGGAGAATATAAGAAGAAAGCTTTCGAATCCCCACAGCCCAGACTTTGTGAAGATCTCAGAGGTGGTGTGGCAAAGGTCTTTGGTACTTATGACTCTGGCACCTTGCTGAACCTTTACAGATGTACGACACGAGAGAAATTCTACAAAACAATTCTTTGAGACAAGGATATCAAATAACTATTGCAATCACTCTACACTGACAGCACATGTAAACATCCTTGTAAGGGAGAACTCTTACCTGCTCTATATGTAATGACTGTTAAATCACTAGCTGTTTCCCAGATTACCCAACACTTTCTCAGAGGTTATTAATTTTATGTCATCTTGTACAGAAGTGACGTTGACTTGAATTCACAAAAGGAAGCTCTTACCTGGGAGTTGATGATTCGCATGGTTGTTTTATTTCCAACATCTTTTTCATAGCCACGTGTTGGAGCAGAATTAAATCTTAGAACAGCATCATGAGAATCTGGGAGCATAAGTAACAGGGTAATTTATATTAATTTTATTAGTCATACATAACACCAAAATAAAACAAATGAATTAAACTAATGTAAAACCTGCACATTTTTCCTTATTTTGATATTATATGGATGAGATATAGATATCAATATATATATTGATACTCTACTATAAGCAAACAAAAATCCTCTTGCATCTACCATCACCAACATCCACTGGGAAAAAAAAAAAAAATCATAATCATTTATAAATTCAGCTTTCAATACTTAAAAATGTCTCTATTGGATAAAAATACTATGGGAAGGTTTGTTTAATTTGTTGCTATCTCTATTTCAAAATTTACAAAGAATTATTACATGCAGAAGTATGTTAATTGCAAGGGTATCTAACTATACATTCAAATCAATAACGACACTCAACTATAAGCCTGAGTTTCACAGTATTGTATAATATTTCAAGAACCTCAGACCACCCCAAAACCTATTAATCAAACTAACTTATTCTCAAGGTCAATACAAGTCTTAAAGGGTCTGTCTAGGAAGCTAATCCACAAAACTGCTCACACACAGAAACCTAAGGATCCCTCAGTAGCAAAGATCTAACAGCTGAACTGTCAAAGTTTCCCCACAAGCTGTTGACCTCAGAGTCATGCAGAACAGAAAACAGCTATAGGTCAAGTATGGGTCAAGCATAGATACTACATGCAGTCCTCTTCTGGATGAAAGATAATCACCCACCCAGTGCTTCCTTTTAGGGGGGTATCAAAGCCCAAAAGGAGCTAGAGACAGTAAGAAATGATGCCTGTTGTCCAGAAACACACTGTCCTTGTGTCAATATTCCCCTATCCAGTTCACTTTTATCCCTTCTACAGCAGAGAACATGTTTCAGGCCAAAATGGTCATTCAGTGCCTTAATTGTTTATACAGTTGTTTATCTCTAGTCACTTCAAATGTGGTTGGCTGTAGTTCAAAAATTGAATAGGCTGACATTTCCAAAGATAACTAATATGCTTCTGTGGAGTTCAGACCTGATCCTATCCAACTCCCATCTTCTGTCCTTTCATACCTTTACTCCACACTTGTACTCCAAACAAGAAAATATTGTGTGACGTGAAGAACATCAGTTCAGTCTCTGCCATACTTGCTTGCTTGAACATGTCTCAAATGAGAAATTTTGCCAAATGTCCACTAAGCCCAGCTTCTCAGTGGCTGATAACGAGTGGAGGCTTCTTCCACGCCCCTGTGCAGGAGCCATATATCTATCCAGAACTCCTAACCTTCATCTGCCTAAGAAAAGCATCTCAATTTTGTAGAAGCTAGAGGACATGAAGTCAATAGAAGGTACAGGTACTCCCCATTTCTGGAGAAGGAAAGGAAAAACAAATGTCCTTCATATTTTAAATTGATAAGCAGATTTCAGATACAAGTTTGGACAACTTTTTGAAAACCTTCTGAGTGTGAGCTGGGAATTTGGTTGGGAAACGGGAATTTCACAGCTTAATTAAGAGACAGTGCACTGCATTTCCAAAATTTTTCACTCTGGTTTTCCACATCAAGAGTAATAAGAAAATAATAGATCAGGATGCAGTCAAACAGTAACAATAATTGCTTTTAAATTAACTAACTTTAATCTTAGTGTTTGGAGACAAGCATTCCAAAGTTACAGAGAGTTTGAGGCTCAGTCATAGATCCCTGTTATTTCCTGATTATAACAACACAACTACGTCTCCCACTAAGTAGCATAATCATGATGAGAGTATTTGTTGCATTTGCATAACTTCCATACTTTCTTTCATTAAAAAAACAAGCGTGGGGGCAGTGGGTGCAAAAGAACACTTCAAAATTTCTGCCTGCATTTGTAACACGAACACAGAAGAGGGCGCTAAAAGCCTATGAAGAGAAAGGTCCTGAGCTGCTCCTTTCTGAAGCCTTTTTTCTTTCAGGAGGATAAATAGAGCCTTCACCTACAGCAACTTCATCAAGTAAGGCTGTACAGCACATGGCCCAAACGCCAGAACTGATGTATAGGGTGTTTTTCCCCCACTCTGTAATGACACAGACTTTGCGGTGCCTTTGTGGACACTGAAGAGCTTGGCAGGTTGGGATCCAAAGAGCCAAGAGGAGCCATCCAAGGTGCCTCTCAGCAGGCAGGCTGCTGGTGGTTTCAACCAACAGCTGTAGTCCTGATGCCAGCTCAGTGAGGGGACTGTCTTCTCCTACAGCTGTGCATGCACAGAATAAAAAATAAATAAATAAGAGTGTATCTTACACAATCTGATCTTCTCCTTCCTGCTCAAATTCCTCTCACTTTTTCAGAGAACTAGAGGGGAGGTGAAACGGCAAGACCATAAGCTCAGCTGCACCACATAACACCTGGACTCCATATGGGAAGATAGCTCCTTCCCCATATGAATAACAATACAAATAGATGCTTGGAGCTTCCATTTTCCATATAAATACGACAACACTGGAATGACATCTGTAGCACACTGGCACTTCCATGGAGTAGCAATGGCCACTAAGACCCGTATGGCTGCTGTCAGTCAGCTGGGCCCCTGCAATTCTGGTCCAAATTCTCTGCTCAACCAAAAGTTCCTGCCCATGGCCTGCACGACACTTAAAGTCTTTTGTGAGTCTTGCTGCCCCACATGCTTTCCTGTAAAACAGGTAGGAGGAGATCTGAAACTTCAGCATAGGCCTTACGAAGTAGCATCTCTTCCCTTTAGGTGTCATCAGAGGAAAATTTCCAGTTAAATCTAAAAGCTCTGTTGAAGTGAATGGCATAAGCTTTCTGTGCCCTGGGTCCTCCTGAGGGAATGGATACACACAGGAGTGTAAGGGCTCCAAATCCCACCCTGGGCTGTACCTGAGCATGCACATGTCACGATGCACACTGCCATACATAAGTCAGTCACAATGTGTGGGGTTCTCCAATGGTTCTCTGGGTTCTCCAGTACAGCACTAATCTGTACTGGTGTGAACTGGGTGTAGTGGGGAATAGCAAGGACAACAACAGAAGAGAATTTGTTTCATTCAAGAATTACACACTGGAGAAGGGAGGAACTGTAAAGCTATTTTACCCCAGAGATTTATAGATCAGTGGTGCTTCCTGTGAAACTGAGGGTTACCCTGGCTTGATTTTTGCTGCAAGCCAGCAGAGCACCTGGGTTGTGTTGGAGGCCTATTAGAGCAGATTGGTAATTATAGAGACTCTAATATATCCCAGAGATTTAAAGGAAATCCACCTGTGTCAAAGAGATGACAGAGTGTGATGAAGCAGGTATTGGGATGTGAACTCCTGGAAGATGGGAGGATTAACAAAGGCACATCAGAAGGTTTTTATAGAGAGCTGAAGGCAATAATTCTTTGCTCAAGAAGCAAGCTTGAAATGTACATTTCATCTTTCTTACAATACTGTGCCTGTACTACAAAATGAATTACTGAGGTGTTAACACAACTAGTAACACTCATTTTTGAGAAGAAAAAATAAAACTGACCTGGATTAATTTTATGGCTCCACAATCCTCTTATGAACAGCTATCACAAAACTCTCAACTTCAGGGAATTCTGTGTAACACTGACATCTCAGCATCTGTGAGCCTCACTGACTCAGTGCAGCAATGGAAAAACAATTCGAGGAGATACTCAAACTCATTTAAATTCACACTTGGAAAAGAGGTCAGGGGACTTGTCCTTGGAGCATGAAGCTACTTACTCAAGGATCTATATTCTATATGTCTGTGAACTCTAAATATGCAGAAGATTAAGATGATGATCTACTGTTTCTTGGCATGGAGACAAAGTTGAGCCTGAGACAGTAATGCTAAAGGCAGTTTCTCTACGAGTTACCCCAGATATGGACAGGTACAACAGAACTTTTTGAAATAAAACCTGAATATGCCTCTAATTTGCTGAAGAAATAAACACACTGCAGAAAAATGCCAACCATGGGAGAGCTGTTGAAACTAGTGTCTCTTTTATACTACAAGCTGTAATATGTTAAGAAGGCATCGTTGTTTTCTTCAAGTCAAATTATGACTTCAGGCCAGATTTTCCTTTCAGTTATATTGCTCTGAAAGGGAACAGCTTCAGTGAAGTCTGTAAGTTCACACTCACATAACGCTGGTGAGAGATAATAACCAGACCCTTTACAAACCTACACTTGAGAAGAACGAATCCTTTGAAAGACAAACATGAATACACACATGTACGTACATATGCACACAAATAGGTACATTTCACCCACCTATTTCATCCCCTAGAGAGGAGTTCAGTATTGCACCAGCAGACATAACTACAGCACAACTCCCGAAGCCATGTGTATACAATTTGCCCAGCGGAATTTGGGGAACGTGCTTCTCCCATCCAAGAGTGGAGAAGGGAGCCTCCTTGCCATCTATTGTTTTCACATTCACCCTTTCTTTTAGCTCACAGAAAAGCTGGTCGCCTGTCAACTTAGAGTTTCGTTTCCCTTTGAACCGCACCCCATGCTTATTAGTGCTCAAATAATCTTTCATCGCCTTCTGCAGTCGAGGGTTTAGCATCTTGGAAGAGACATCCCCTTTCCAAAGCCTGTAAAGAAAGGATTTCGACATTGTGGAATACAGCCCATCCCAGTCATCAGATTCATCAAGAAACTGGCTTCTCCTGTGCTTTGTGCTCCTTCTTCTCATTCTTCTCGGATGGCCCCAGTTGTTCTGTAAAATACTTTCTTTTGGATTATCCTCATCGGCTGAGATGAATTTTGCTATCCCTTGAAGGTTGCTGTGTGACCGAGGCTGACCAGCAGCAAATAAATAATCATCATTCACTTGGTAGAAAGCACTTTTTGATTTTCTTCCTAACTGAGATGGAAAATATTCATCTTCACTTCTAAAGGCATCTTCCAAATCAGTCCATTTCTTAATACTTCCAGTCCCCGATTTAAATGTACCTAAAAGGTCTTCATTCAGAAGTACCTCATTCCCATCAATGGTTTCAGAGAACGACGGATCGTGTATGGCTCCCATTATGACTCTCTGCTTGCCCTGAAGGGGCAGAAGCCTCTTAGTTTCAATGTAAGAAAAGGAACTGGGAACAGGCTCAGCAGTATTGCTATCTGTAAAATAGATGAAGATCACCAGAAAAAGCAGACCCCACGCAAAGATCCCAAACAGCATGAGTTGTTTCCATTGCTTCAAGTTCGGTTTCATGGCAGTGCCTTTACCAGCTCCTCTGTGCCTTGAAGTATTGGTGAAGGAAAATGAAACCTGGAAAGAACATCAAATATTAATCAGGAATGGTTCTAAAAATAGATACAAATCAGAAATATCTTAAGGGGCTTTGATAGGAGCTGCAGAATTAATCTCTAAGCTGTAGCACGGTGCATTCAGAAGCAGAAACAAACTCTGTAGCCTGCAGACACTGTAGGAGTGACATGCTTTGGCTGTAACCACACAGTGACAGCTGCTAGCTACAAAAGAAGCTGGTGGCCAGTTTCTACAGTAACACTGGATCCTGCCTTCAGGGAGATCATGTGCCTGCCTGCTTCGGCTGTACAGAGCGTACCATTGCGAGAGCAAAAGCAAAACCCATGTCCGTCTGTATGCACAGTGGGGAGAATATTAGCTGCTTCTCTTTTGCCATGAAAAGTCCTTACACAGTGAGACTGAGAGCAAGACAGCCTGTGCTCAAAGGCTCCAAGCAGGGAGCACAATCTCATCTGGACAATCCTCCTCTGCCCAAATCCCTGACGAGACAGTACCCTATGGATATCAACAAGTGGCAATAGGGGAGAGCATCACACTGGCACGCCGGGGGGGAGTCTTTTGTTTCACTTATCTGGTATGAACTGGCACATCTTCAGTGGCCAAATCATTTGCTGGGGAGCAAAGCCCAGGATCAGACCTGAATAAGAAGTCTGTTCAGATGCTCTGCTTGGATGCTGCACATGCCCTGACATGACACGGAAGGAGTTCTGCACATTAAGGCACAAGGAGTTTGTGTTCTCCAAAAAGGGTGACAACTGGCACAGCCAACTAAATGCATGCCTTTAGAATAACAATGGGTATTTACTTAAGGAGGGAATGGGGGAGGAATGTTAGTCCTAGACTTGAAATCTGTGCTCTACTAATACCTGGGAATTTTGGACAGCTTGTGTATTAATGGAGGGATGCGTTGTCCAAAACAAAATGAAGGCTGACTGAAGGGGCTTTTTTCCCCTAGTGAAAATACACTAACTCATTGCTGGGCCATCATGCACACCATGCCCTTACACAAACTCATTTGTGTCATCAGTTGGTGTGGACTTTGGTAGAAAAGTCAGCTGAGGAAAGTCCAGCCCTCCCTTACCATAAGAGTTTTCATTCACCTCCCCACACCGTACTCATCATCAGCCTCAGCCAACACTGCGGTGTAACTAACTCCAGATACTATTTACTTACTTACTCAGATACTTTACTTACTTACTCCAGATACTATTTACTCACTTACTTGTTCTGGATTAAAAATAAACCCCTTCTTCAGAAGTTCTGTTACTAACCCCATTTTCTTCAAAGATCACTTAACAGTGCCACTTAAAATCCCCTTGTGCCAGCCAGCCGTGGTCAGAACAGAGGAGACAGCAGAGGCAGGCTGTGATTTCACTAGCAGCCTGCGCTGCAGGAGCCCGCATCCCATCAAGCCTCCTCCAAATACCACACTCAGCTTACGCACCTCCGATGACACACTGGCTAGTTACACCTGACAGTCAGGAGGGACCAAAAACATAGTCACCAGACACCATTATTTGAGTACATCAAAGCTGAGGGCCAAGCTTAGAACAAATCTGCAAATGAGGCTGTTTTCACATTAAAAGAAATATGGCAGTACTGCTGGTGCAAGACATTCTCCTTACCCCTGCCCTGTGCCCCTGTGCCTCTACCAGCTTGTATAACACCACTGTCCACCGAGCTGGCATATTATGAACTGGACCGTTCATCCTGATACACTGATACTATAGGGGTAGGAATGTGGGGGAATGTGTGTTAAAGATT
>NC_048893.1:140199701-140207196 GCF_011077185.1 Oxyura jamaicensis
GTGGGTCAGTGCCTTTATCCATTTCAGCCTGGTGACACACACACAGTTGTTCCAGCACTGAAGAAAAGATTGCCTACCACAATGCAGAGGCGAGAACAAACTGCAGGTGCTATGAGCAAGGATACTTCAGACTAGCGTTTCTGCTGACCCTGCTGGAATGTGAGGCCACAGCATCACATTTCTTAATGTGGGCTATTTTAATACTCTAAGCAAAGCCTAGAACAATAAATAAATAAAGCTAGCTTTACAACTGAAGACATTGTCCAGATAGAGAGAAGATTCAGTGTCGCAACTGGGTGACCAAACTTCATTTCTAATACATCATAAGAATAAAATAAAATTCATGAGTACAATAACCCTGTGCTCCTCACACGTTTGGCTTGGCTTACACAAACCACAAGGAAAGAAAAAGCTATTACTCCAAGTGACCTATTTCCCAGTTGCATTCTACTGCTGCAAGATTGTTCCCTGTAGTACCTCAACGCTTCCTCCCCACTTTCAATTTTAAATCACTACAGGCTATGTCCTGTGGGAGTCTACTTTCAGTACATGACTGTTGTGCAACTTAGGTCTGCCCTCGAGTTACTGCAACCTGCCCACTCATCAGCGTTCAGATGTTTTGCATTTTTAAAGCAGCATTCCTCGCCTGTCTGAACTGCTTTCATCCCTTTTTATCATTTTCCCTGCTGTGTTTCCCCAGCACTTTTCAGCACGTGGCTTCCAAACCACTGTGTAAGTTAGTCTTTGCTCAGTCAGATGTTTCTCCTGCTGAATATACATTTCTTATAGGATCAGCAAAGGAAGCATCTTGCAGAATCTTTTTAAACAGACAAGCTTGCAGGAAGTAGAAGCTATAAAGAAAGAAGTCACTAATATTTTCCACCAACTCAGTCAGTAAATCTAACCATAATTTAAACATAACCCATATCGAAATCTCATGTTTTTCTCCAGTTTTCTGGGTTTTGTTTTATCTTATCACTAGAAAATTACAAGAAACAGAAATGGTTTAGTCTTAATTCAGGTATAAAAATATGAAAGTTTCTAATTGTCTGTGATAACGTGTGCTTGGTGCAGCAGATTGCCTCAGCATGAAGAATTAGTCTGGACTCCTAAATTTGACATTCAGGTTACAATCTGAAAAAGGAATGAGTTGCATTTTTAATTATTTTTAAACCAAAGGCAAATGATTTTTTTTCCCCCCCCCAAACACTTAAAGTCATACAGGACATTTGTATCAGTTGGCATGCACATGTGAGCAAGCACAGGATTACCTTTATCATGCAGCAAAAAATATCTACATAAAAGAAAATATCAGCATACACCAGTATATTTGCCAATGCTGCAAGTAAAAGGAGAGACACCAGCGAGAATAAATCAGAAAACTTTACCCATTAACTACTGCAGGAGCTTATCTACAATCCCTTGTTGCAAGTGGGGCCTCAAAAAGGATACTCAAATCTCTTGAAGACCGGAGCTATGCAGGCAAATCTCTGTGCTGCTTTAATGTTTTTTTGCTCACAAGAAAAGCCTTGTCCTCCAGCAGTACAGCTGAGCTGGAAGCGAATTCAAGGTCATTACTGTATTAGTTGCAAGAGGACCCCTACAACCTCACAGGATCTTGAAGGCTGTGAGTGGAAAGCTGCAGTAAGACTGAAGAAATATCAGTTTATCTTATCTCCCTCCGCACAAAACATCAACTCAGCTCCCCCTCCCCAGCCTCTGCAGCTTCTCACACCTCGCTGTCGCTGCCTTTAGCAATGTCTGGGAGGAGAGGGCAGCCCCTCCTCATGCTCCCCCCCCCCTCCCCAGTGCTGGCAGCAGACCCCTCTGCTACTCAGCGGGGATCTCCCCCAGCACCACCTGGGGTGTGTGTTCACGAAGGCACTGCATCTCTGCTGCAAATAGAAATGCGTTTGTGTAGGAAACCAGAAATGACAATCGTAACGAGTGACACTGGCTGAATGAAGAAAAACAGGTGGTTTCATGAATGCAATTACCAAAGTCCACTGGATCTTTCAGGAATAAACCTCCATCTCTCTCATCTGTGCTCATCATACAGCTTTCAAGCTGTCAAAGCAAATCTACACAGAAATTTAAAAATTATTGTTCATGTTGTTTCTTGTCTCCAACTTCAACACCCCTGCCTCAGTAATCCTCCCTGCTTACAAACAATGACAATGCTGAAGTCAAAGTTCACTCTAAAGACCGGAGGTGCAAGCCTGCACCGGGGGAAAGACCCCAAGACTTAACCCACCCCAGTTTCCCATTCAGCAGAAGCAATAAAGCATGTTAAAAAGCATCTCTTGCCCCAGTAGCTAAAGACTTCATTACATATCTCCTTTCTGCTGGGCTCTTTCAATCTTCAGCTGGTTTAAGCCCCAGCTGCAATATGGTTAGAGATGTTTCAGGCTGCTTGCATAGAAGCCATGGAAAGCATGAGGCAAGGCACAAATCAGCACAGTGAGTAGAGAGGAGAGACTTATGTATTTGCTTATAGAGGTACTAAAATCAACTATGGAAAATAAAGGCAAACCCCATGGGTATCTTCGAAGTATCCCAGGAAATAAAGCCAACTCCCCATTGGAAATTAAAGGCCGATTTTCCAAAAGCAGCACCCACTTATGGGAAATTTCATTTCACCACACTAAGATGCAAGATACTAACGCGATTCGCCTCCCTGTGTACAGCCTATTGTTTGGCAACAAGGAGCACTTCTAATTTTTCTGAAGTAGGCCTCCTGACTATTTCTTAAATGAGAAGAGATGGATGAGGGAGATTTTTTTTTATATTATTATTATTCCTTTGAAACATTCCTCCCTTTCAACACTGTCTATTGTTAAATTAATTTGTATAGACCCAACGGCTCAGAGGTCAGAAGGGTTCAAGTTGATGTTCTAAACTGCGCACTGTTATGTTAAATAGGGTTTTTCATGGCTGCAGCTTTGCAGTGAGAAGGTCACCTCGGGGTTATTTGGGGTAGCAAACGTTAGCTGTGGGCAACCATTCCCAAAGGGCTGAGAATCAGACTGGGGTTTATTTGATGGAAAGTTTAGGCAGCTTGAACAGATAGCAAATGCTCCTTTAGTCTGCCTCATCTCTTAGCTAATTCCAGGGTATTAAGAAACCTCTGGCATAGGGCAAGACAGCTGGAGGCTGCATTTCCAGGGTGGGGAAACACACTCATCCCCTCATGTGGGAAGTGTCAAATTGGTTTTTAGCATTATCACATCATTTCTGTGGTGCAAGCTGTACAGTAGGCAGCAGCAGACAGGCAAGCCTGTAGGGAGTGGTGACTGCCAAAAGATGTGTATTAGTCACTTGATGGCCTGGGCACTTGTCTTATTGGCTGTGATGAGGCCTCCTAATTAGTGAATCTCTTTTGGACAACTTCCTTGTTAGTTCCGATAAATCTGGCTACTTCAACATTATTTTCAGAGGAGTCAGGCTGCATTCTGTGTTACTTATTTCAGAAGATGTTTTCTTAACTTGCCACAAAGAAACATTCAAATGATTCAAACATTCAAAGTAGTATATTTTTTCTTTTCAGTATTGCTCAGTGTCTTTTTAACCTATGTCTACCTATCTTCTACTTAGGGAAGATTCCTTGGGAGGTACACAAATGTTGGCATTGCTAACCTGAATCATTTGTTTAATGCAAGGCAAGCATCCCAAGTCAGGGCATTTGGAAAGCATAATCTCAGGTTCTTGTTTGCTCCTAAGGATGGATGCAGGCAGGCCATGTGCCCGCTTTCAGGTTCTCTAATAAAAGCTATGATTTCAAGTTAGGAGGTGGGGGGGGCTTTCTTTTTTTTTTTTCTTTTTTTTTTTTTTTTAAATAATAATAATAATAATAATGGCCCATTCCTATTAGCCCAGGCTGTATGAAAATTACTAAATATAGTGAGACTTGCAGTAAAACACACTCGAGCTGGCAACTTAGCAGCTGGAGGAATGCTCGCTGGGGCTTCTGCCAAGGAACGTGTCCTAGATTATTTTGTAGGAGCATGGGGTCTTAGAAGCATAAATCTCCAGGTTTTAGTGGGACGTCACAGCTATCTTCTCTGCATCTGATATCCACTCTCTATCATCAGGTTCAAGCTGCCTGGCAGTGAAACTAGCTATCACTTTCCTACAGCCCACAGCACCGCCTGCACAGCCCAGAGACCACATACAGGTTACGTGAGTGTAGGTTGACAGGAGGGAAGTAAAAATAACCATACTAGCTCTTAGCCTCACATGCAGACTTTGCCACTGCCAATGGAAATGATCATCACAGCATCAAAGGACATGGAAAACCTGACTCTGCAGTGACTGACTGCACCTCTCAGGTCAACCTCCACCTATTCAACTTGCAGCACCTTTCCTCACTCTCCAATACACACAGATTCAACACTCCAGACAGAATTTCCTCCCACATTTCTGGTCAGGATGGAAAACACCACCTTTTTGTCTTTTACAGACTGGTTACTGAGAATGTGGTCAGCTCATATTATAACTAAGGGTTTTTAGAGAAATGCAGTACATTTCACTGTGCATGACGTTCAGAACAATTTTGGTGTGAATCACTTCCAGGCTCCTCAAACAAACCTATGAGACAGCAGAAGTATCACATAGTCGTACTGAAAATAAGCAATCCTCATAACATACCTTTCATTAGCTCCATCTGCCTTTCAGGGATCCCCTCCACATATCCCTTTACCATGTATGCTCAGCCTTACGTACTTCTCAGCCCAATTTTTGCCATTTGCTCTTGTCAAACCTTTGCAGTGCCCTGGCCCTGTTCACAGCAAGATGCAAAAGCTCAAAGCTGCTTCAAGTCGCACCAAATGTCAGCAGTGCCTGACTCTACCACAGACTTGAGTGCAGAAATCACCTCTGTGGCCATAGTCCCTAGCACATCCTCACACACAGCTAGCAGAGAAGCTGCTAAGCTATCTTCACACCACTTGCAGAAGCACCAGCTGGCTCGTAGGGGCAGTTTTCCAACACACATTGTCTGCCACAGCACTGCCTCTTCAACCAAACACCAGGCAAAAAGCAAACTAACAAAAACACACAAAAATCTCCTATATACATTAGTATAAAACTGCTCCAACTATCCAAAGATACTCTAAGTCCTATTTGAAGTGAAATTAATGGATAATCATAGAGGCTTCTAGCTTTGTACAAAGATCATCCTAGCTGGCTACACTCTTACATCTGAGCAGTTCCTCAGCTCAAGCAAAACCTCATGGATCAGGCCATAAAGCAGCCCATGTTTTTCCTTGCACTACATTTACACATCTCTGCTCCCCCTCATAAACTGCAAGATGTGCCACAACTGCAGTTGTTCCCAGAGGACCTGATCAGCACCAGGGTCCTGTGAAGCCAAATGCTGTACATTTGCAGGAGGGTGCACACTGAAAAGGCAAGCTGGCTGGAGATAAAAGCCAGGTGTAGAAACAAGGCAATCAGATTGATGGCAACCACTTGTTTGCTCATCTTCCATTCATTCATATGCACCTTATTAAGGCATTTATTTTTATTGCTGAAGAGAGGTCAACGAGAAGGAAGTGAGCACGTAGAAGAAAGGGAGGAAGAAGGAGGGAGAGGGAGAGGCTAGAGTGGGCAGGAAGGAAGCCAGCCAGTCCAGCTGCAGAGCAGCACAGGGGGCAGGAAGGCAGGGGCACCTCAGCACTGAGGGGTGAGAACTGGAAGCAAAAACTTCCTCCCATCACGACTATCAAACCCTTCAGGGAAGCAGCAGGTGAGCCCTGCTCCTGCTGAGGACAGGCTCTGGCCCAGAGCACCCTACTCTCTTTCTACCAAGCAACTAATGTTAAGAAACCAGCATGCTCCTGCAACAGATGGGAGACCCAGGTGAGAAGGACCTGTGATGTGTCTTCCCCCATTCCCTTAAGGCTGCTCTTCCCCAGGACCATGGGCTGCTTCCCACCACCTTGGTCCTTGGGGCACCCACTGTGCTCCTCAAGTAGAGCATGGCCCTTGTTCCCCTTGCCAGTCAGCACCCTCAGACTAAGCTTTGTGATGGGTTAGCATCCAAAACAGCTGCATAACTTTTCCCCTCTTCCACAGTCACTTCACACCCTATACAGAGATGCTCCAAACTACAAATGCAGTTGGTGCCTGAAGACCCTGAGCAGAAGCAGGAGTTACAGCCTAGCTTCAGCACTGCCTGGCTTTTTGTGGGACTAATCCTTTCTTGCCCACAGAATATGGTTTTAATCCCTTTCCTCTTGCAAAACCGCAGTTCGGGAGCAGCCCATGCCTATATACTGATGTCATGTGTAACCAAACATGAAAACATTATGGCAGGAATTTTTTAAGGCCTGAGACACAGAGAAAGGGATAACCTACTCGGTGTCTAATAAAACGTAAGAAAAATAATCCAGCCAGCAAATATAACTGTATTTGGTGTCCGTGTCTCCCACCCAAGCCCCTCCCCCCCCCCCCCCTTTTTAAGGGACAGCTTTTGATACCGTACTTGCAAAAACACATAATTCAAAAAAGGAAGGAAGTGCTTTGAGGGTGTTTTATTTAAAGCTTGACAGGATAAACGAATCACAGTCTCATTAAATCACACATCTCAGACTGCACACAAGACTAAACCACAAGAAATAGGACGTTACAAATCCTCATGCAGTTCTACACTTCGAGTACAACAGCTCATTTTATTTCTGCTCTTGGCAAGGTTAGAATAAAAGGCTTCTTTTCTTTGCTCCATAAATGTTTTTAGATGCTATATTACTTGAACTTAACACAGCAGTAATTGCACTGAAAAAGGCCAATCTGAATTGCTTCCTGAGAGAAAGAAACATTTATACTAACGTGCACGTGAACAGAGAGCACAGTTACAAAAGGTCTGTGTCAATAGTGTCACAAAACCTTGACCATACTCAAACTGTTCCAAGCAGAAATGGTTTGAGAACTTCAGTTTTCCACTCCAATGCAGTAATATTTCTGAGATATACTGAATATCCATATCTCAATAAAGCAGTAAGCTTTACATCTATAGAGTACGTTTCTGCTGTATGTTCCAATAACGCAAGTCCTATAGGCACTGTGTTTTGCTTCAATTTATTACTGACTTTTTTTTATTAGACTCTAGCTTGTCTTTTTGCATTCATTCCAGAAAGCAACCAAGCCCTTGCTTTAAAACTTTAAAAGAGAACAATAGTAAATAATTTGTTCTTAATTTCTCAGTTCTATCTCAGTGCCATCTCCTATATGTTAGCAACATAATTGTGAGAGAGCATTTAGAAAATTATCATTTCATTTCTATATACTCACACGTCAGTTTCATTTCTATATACTCACACACATACAAACAACATGAACTCTATAGGCTTATTTTCATTCCAGCTTCTAGCCCAGAGTAAAGTTTCACCCTGGAAGAAGGTCTGCCAAACTGAAGTATGAAGTCAGTTGAGCCCTTGTTACATTATGAATACAATCCAAAATCAAAGTTTCCTGGACTGCAACACTTCTTCCACCC